>NC_138137.1:51725240-52312816 GCF_964188305.1 Podarcis bocagei | reverse complement strand
GTGTAACTCATAAAGTATACTGTGAATTTAATTGGATGTGGTTCTAGTATTAACAAGAGTAAGAATGAATTTTTCATGCTCTCTAGCTCTTCAAAGCATCTTTTCTTTTAAAAAAGAAATGAAACAATCACAACTTCATAGTGTTCCATTTGTAGCTGCACCATAGATAAGCTATTATGACAACTGCACTTACATTTTCATCAGTTGTCTAATAATTCCTAGCATAGAGTATGGTTTTTCTATTGCCAGTATTTATTGGGTGACATTATCTATGAGCCTCTACTATGAACCCAATGTATTGATCGTAGATGGCTACAATCAGTTCCAACCTAACTGATGTATGTGTGAACTTAGATATTCTCTTCCAGAGTTATGCAATCTCTTTCATTGAATCTTCTTTGCTGTTCTGCTGTACGGTCACACTGTTTGGAGAGATTCTTTTGGGACTCTTCATAGTGTTCTTGGGATTGCACCAAACTGAATAGTATTATCTGTAAAACTGGCTAACTCATGGGTGAACTCTCAACTCCAAATTGTTTAGGAATATGTTTTATATCACCATGCCTCATATAAAAACTTTTGCTTCTCTCCACTGTGAACAGTCTTTTTAACCACATTTTCTGCTTCAAGCTTTGTAACCAGTTATTGATCCCTAAGAGAACAGGATCTCTTATGCTATGACTGTTAAATCTTCTTAAGAATTTTTGCGAGGGATTTTTAATTTATTTTTTACATTTCCCTCCCCAAAATCAAAGTGTATGCTGTCTGTTGGAGCACACATAGAATTCTAGGTCGATGAGGCAGGATTTCCTTTTCATTTACTTAAAAACAAACTGGAAGGAGGCTATACCCGCAGAACACATAACCAGCAGAATGAAACAGCAATGCAGTTGTTTGCCGATGCCCCATTGATCCTTTTTGGCAAGGATTTAATTAACACATTTTTGGATATGTGTTATGAGCAGTGGCACATGAGACAGCCTGGCAATGGCAGCGCTGAGTTTATCTGGAAAGGTATGGTGTCAGGTGAGATGGTGGCATAGGAGCTCTGGGGTGGTGGCTCCCAGGTCACCACTACCAGCCCTGCCCACCCCCTCCCAAAGGCACTGCTGGTTACAATGCTTCCTATTGCTTTGAGATAATGCACAATTGGCTGTGAACTTTGGATATACTGTTTGAGCACAATGGCTTAACCAGGGCTTTTGTAAATGAGAATGTTGGCGAGAAATATAAATTTGATCAAGAGGTGTCTATAGCCAAAAGTAATAATACCAGAAAAGCCATTAATCTTACAGCAAAGAAGAAATAAGAATAAGGCATCAACGTTCACGATTTGTTTACCGAATGACAATGAGACATTCCTAAATTTCAGAGAGTCAGCATCTAATGCCTTCTGGGTCAAATTCAGCCGGCAGATGGTACCAAGTCCAACAACTGTTAACTTATGTTCCCTCTTCTCCTTGACCTTTTGCACGAATCAGGCAGCAAGGTAGGGACAAAGGAATTATAGGTGTTCAATGTACTCGTTGAAGGGCATTGCCAGCACATTTCACTGTGAGAATTTGAGTTGGGGGCTCTTGGCTTATCAGCCTTAACAGCTTCTTCGTAACGTTCTTTATCAGCAAGCTAGTTGTGAAACAATATGCAACTGCCACATGAATGATAGAACAAGAATTGTTGAAATTTCAACTGCTGAAAGTCGAGTAAGCTAGAGATGATGGTAGATCAGCTGTTCTATGCCATGTTATCACATATTTTTTAGACAACTTTGTTCTGATCTCTGGTTTATTCTCCTGAGCTGCCAAATAATTCATTAGTAAATATTCTACACATTCCACTTTAGAATCCGAAAGTCCCGAACAGCCACACAATTTCATCTTCTGTGTCTATGGTTCACTTTAGAGGATGACAAATGCTTAGCCTGCAATGGGTTTTCAGAGGGAAAAGCTCTTAGAAGAGGCTGGCAGACCGAGATGATTGCTTCGTAATTTAGCATCAGGTTTCCCGGAAGGTTTCCGTGCTGGTGGTGGCTCTTGGAGATGGCAATCTAATTTCATTATGGTGAATCAGCATGGAATAAGCAATTGCATTTGTATTTTATCCATGCTTCCTCCAAGAAGTACTACAGAGTGGGTTTCCCTACAGCACAGGTGGGGAGTCTGTGGCCCTTCAGATGTTGCTGAACTCTCCCATCATCCCTCACCATGGGGCAGGCTGACTGTGGCTTATGGGAGTTGGAGTCCAACACCATCTGGAGGGCCCACCAGAATTCTTTGGGCCTTGCTCAAAAGCAATTCAATTAAAGTGATTGTAGCTGGATAGGAAAAACAGGGTCTTCTCTTTTTCCCTCTGATAAGGCTATGGAATGATGTTCCAGAAGACATTCCATACCATACTTCCCTTCTAACTTGTCAAGACATTTATGAAACTTTTTGTAGGCTATTTGAGATTAGGCTATTTGGTTTTATGGTTTGGCTTTCGAATAAGATAATGCTGATGTTCACTCCTATTTTTTTGGCTTGTCGGGAGCACGTGGTTTTAAGGGTGTAAATAGAGATAGGCAACTCAGTTTATTTCTGGTCCATGTTATTTTTGCATGTGTTCATGAATACGTATGTTCCACCCCAGTTCTACATTAATTTGTGATTAAAAAAAATCTTTATGAAAATTCATTTATAAAAACACATTTTAAAATGATTTTCTCCCAAAATATGCATTTTTGAACATTATATCTTTTGAGTTGAGAACTAATTTAGGACATTCAGGAAGTATGAAAGCTGGTGGATAATTGAGTTCTGAGCTGTACATTAGTTTGGGAGGTGCAGACTGAGAACATACCTATCAAGAAAACCTGGTTTCTGCACCCTGCATAAATTGGGTATGGCAAGAATGACTGCTGAGGTGTGCTTTTTTAGTGTAAACTCTATTGTCTTCCATATTTAAAATACTCCCGCCACCGCAAGAACTCTTACATGGAACCACCTCTTTCATCCTGAAAACCCACCCATTGTTTGCAAACGTTATCCTTTAATTCCTTCAGTTCTCAACTTCAACCAAAACAAAGTTTTTTAAACTGTATTGCTCACTCATAATCCTTGCCACTTCCATTCCATTCCTCCTCCTGCTGCTTTCACCTACTTCCTTTGCATTTCCATGTTGCACCCTCTCCCACTATCTAAATATAGCCAGATAAAATTATTTTTTTAGTTACTGTAATAGTAAACCCCAGCACACCTCACAGAACTCTGTATGTCCCAGGGAACTGCACACCCTTCTCTCCCTTCCTCTACTTTTGGTTCTGAGCAGGTAGGTGCTCATCAGCACTGACAGGGGTTGGAAGGGAGATATGGTAGGAGATAGGAAATACGGAAGAGAGTGCCCAGACTGAGGTTGGAAAGAAACTTCACAAGTAAAACAGCCCTTCAATGGACAGAGAAGATTGAGTGCCATCTCAAGACAATTAAACAATTGTATTAACATTGAAGACAGTAAGAAGTGATTAACTGTATGGATTAAACCACTCAGATTTCACATGGGGTAGAGCGAAAACAACAGTGTCCAAAAACTGAAAATCTAGTGAGTTCCCCCATTTTGCTACTCAAAAATTGTGCAGAATTTGTATCTTGTAAATGAGGTTTTACTGCAATGCTTCATGTACAAGTGCTTTTAGCCTTAAGGACTTTTTCTTGATTATTTTGGCAGGCATGAAACATTAAGTCTCTGAGCTGCCAAATACTGTCAAATAATAAATCCCACTGTATACTGACTATCTAATGCTGTCAGACGCTAAATGCCGCTGCACGTGAGTTATTAACTGCTGTCAAATAATGTATAGGATTACATACCCACTATCAATTACTGTCAGACATGAAATAAGGAACTCAAATACAACAGAAGATCCAATGTAGATATCAGCTACTTGGAGCATATGCAGCAAATATTCAATCTTTCGGAGGATATCTAGAAAATATTTAACATAGGAAAAATGTCGGGGAGTGAATTTAAATCATGTCAAAAACATGATCATCGTGTTTTGTACTGAACCCAGGTGCCCCAGTCTAAAGATTTAAGGGGAACAGTACTTCAGAGCACTTCCTTCCACTTGTCAACAAATCACTAAATTCATTTTTAAATTGTATTGAAATTATGTTATAATTTTTTTTTTATACTGTATTTTATTTTTGTGAGCCTCCCAGAGAACCTCTGTTATTGGGTGGCTGCATAAATGAAGCAAGTAAATTATTGGTGAGGTTTGGGAAGAGATCCTGAAACATGAAAACGCAGGAAGCTGGAACAGACCTTTAGCCCAGCATCGTCTTCCCACTAGTGGCCAGAAAGTTCAAGGAAGCCCACCATCAGGCCATGAATCTGGCAGGCCTCACCTGGTGTTGAGTTGCTTCCCAAGAACTACATCTTTCTTTAAAGGCACAGTGCTGATGAACATGGAAGTACCATAGAACTATGAGGCTTAGTAGACCTCTCCTCCTCCATGACATTCTAACTTCCTCTTTCAAGTACCGTATTTTTCGCCCCATAGGACGCACCGGCCCATAGGACGCACCAAGTTTTTTGGGGGGGAAATAAAGAAAAAAAAATTTATTCCCCCCCCCCAGGCGCTTGTGGGGCCGGCAGCGGGGAGAAGCGCTCTTCTCCCCGCCGCCCGCCTGCAGACCAGGTCCGGGGACAGCGGGAAGACGCGCTGCGCCTCCCAGCTGTCCCCGGAGCTTGCGGGGCTGGCGGCGGGGAGAAGCACGCGTCTCTCCGCCATCAGCCTCCAAACCACATCGGGAGACAGTGGGATGGCGGCGTTCCGCCTCCCCGCTGTCCCCCGACCTTGTGGGGCTGGCGCTGCGGCTCTCCTGAAGCCTGGAGAGTGAGAGGGGTCGGTGCGCACCAACCCCTCTCGCTCTCCAGGCTTCAGGGAAAGCCTGCATTCACCCCATAGGACGCACCCACATTTCCCCTTCATTTTTGGAGGGGAAAAAGTGCGTCCTATAGGGCGAAAAATACGGTAAGTTAAGCGACTGGCCATTACCACATCATGCAACAGCAAACTGATTATGTGATGCATTAAGAAGCACTTCCTTTTATTTCTCAAGAATTACCTACCAGTCAGTTTCAATGGATGATCCCTTCCACCCTACGTTCTAGTATTATTGGATAGGGCATGTGTATCCACATCCTCCGGAAAGCTGCCCAGGAGGAAAAGATGGTTCCCCACTTCTCCTGTGGCGTACAGAGAGAATTCCGTCTCCTAGACCCTCTTGTATATTTAGCAGAGAATATTATGTGTGTCGTGGGATGCGGGTGGCACTGTGGGTTAAACCACAGAGCCTAGGACTTGCCGATCAGAAGGTCGGTGGTTCGAATCCCCGCGACGGGGTGAGCTCCCGTTGCTCGGTCCCTGCTCTTGCCAACCTAGCAGTTCGAAAGCACATCAAAGTGCAAGCAGATAAATAGGTACCGCTCCGAAGGGAAGGTAAATGGCGTTTCCGTGCGCTGCTCTGGTTCGCCAGAAGTGGCTTAGTCATGCTGGCCACATGACCCGGAAGCTGTACGCCGGCTCCCTTGGCCAATAAAGCGAGATGAGCACCGCAACCCCAGAGTCGGCCACGACTGGACCTAGTGGTCAGGGGTCCCTTTACCTTTACCTCTTATGTGTGTAGAAACCTATTTCCCTCATCTCTAACAGCAGGATCAAGGACCAAATGACTTCATTGACTTCTTCCCCCACTTGACTAGAAGCTATCATTGTCTCCATTACTTTTTTCAGACCAAGGGCCACATTTCCATCTGAGGAACCTTCCATGCCAGTGGTAGTTGTGGTGGCTGGGGGGGGGAGGGATAACACCCACCCACATTTATTGTGTAGCAGTATTTGCAGTTCAAGTACTTCTAGGGAGTACCTGATCTCAGACAAATCCACCACAGGAAAGATGCATCCTGGTTACTATGAAAAAAAGAAGGGCAAACTATGGAGATTCCAATGACTAGAAGATGAGAAAACAGACGCTCTTTAGAGTCACAGAGAGATTCCTATCACTTGGCGTCTAAACAACTCATCTGTCAATCACAGCTTCACTCATTGGCCAAAACACTTAAAGATGGATCATCTCACAGACATCTGCACATTTTGCTTCATAGCTTCCTTTGTAGGAGAGCTAAAGGCATACTTAAAACACACACACAAGACTGAGAGTCTGGGCCTCTGCTGGCAGTGGGCCTGGTACATTAGTACCCCCTATATCTACCTCTCAGTGGTCCTGCTTGGCATAAAATGGAAAATTCCCCAGATAACTTAAATAGCAGCCCTGCTCTCCCTGTATAGCCTTTGAGTGCATATGGTCACTTGGCTGAAATGAGATGTTCTTCCACACATCCCATAGATGATTCTAGCAGCTTTTAAGTCATCCAGCACTCAGTACAGAGGCTACTCATGCTCTGCAAGAGATTACGCTACACACATACTCTTGAGATCAGCACAGCTATCGGTTCCTTCCATGGGAAGTTAAAAAGGCTCCCATTCCAGGTAACACCCATGTAAGCTGGGGAAGGGTAAGAGCTCTTTAAGCTGTAAATCTGATCACGTAATAATGACTAGGACTGGCATTATACACAACCCTACATCACTTTGCAGCACTGGGCATGAGGCTGTAAGTCTGATAAATATTTTGGAAAGTTGTTTGTTCGCTATATATTTGGATACTGCTGAAGATATTGTAACCTAATTCTACATTATGGTTCCTGAGATACAGTTGGATACAGTTTGGATACAGTTGGATACCATTTTGATACAGTTGGGTACAGTTGGATACCATTTTAAATTAAGATGGTGGATGGAAACTTTCAAAACTGCCCTGGTTATTTGGTTTCTTAGAAATCCCGAGCAATACTGGGCACAAGGCTCCTAGCATATGTTATAATAGTGTATAACATATTGCCTGACAGGCCTCTTTGCATTAGACAAAAATGCACACTAAGGTTCTCAAGGTGCTAAATTCTGCATCCAGTATTAAATGACTAGTTCCGTGTGGCAACTGGGAGGATTCTCAGAGCAAAATGACATAGTTGTGCATATGGTTAGGCTTTCAAAACCAAATTGCGACCCTTTTATGCTGGGCATGCTTTGACAGAAGCACCGCAGCTGCTAACAAGCTACTATTGGGCAGGTGCCTGCAACATTTGGCAAAGGGTGCAGAGCAGCAATTATACTATTCCCTCTGTGCTCTGTGGAGGAGTGCTATCAATCCATACATAATTCAAACTAGCTTTCCTTTGCCCCACTATCATTTGTCTCGAACAATGCGAACTGCAGTAAATCTCAACAGATTTCCTTGGTGGTTGTATTTGGAATCAGGGCTGATGTAATATGCACTTGAAGAAATATCAAAACAATGTGCCAAGGAAACCCAAATTTTGCATCCAGAGAACAACATCTCCAGGAAACTGTAGTCATTTTTTCTTTTTTCTTTTTGACGGTGTGTGCAATTATTTCCCAAACTTCCACAATTCTTTGCCTTTTTGTTTCCTGACTGATAGTTGCTTTGATACCATTTTTAATTGGTCTATATCTTAGGAACTTTATTCCTAGCCAATCCAAAATCCCATAGTGAACATGATGTCATGGTTAGCTTTTAATCCACGACAAAGTCAGTCAAGAATGAGGGCAATCTTCTTCAATCAGTATACAGTAATCCTGGGATTCAGAAGTATACCGCCTCTAAAGAGGGAAATCCCATTGAGAGCTCTTGATAGAACTACAATGACTTTGTTTAGCCACTTTTTAAAGCTATCTAAGTCACTGGGTATCACTTTTGGCAGTGTGTTCAATGGGACTTATTTGCACCTAAGTGTGCACAGTGGTTGCACCCTTAATTATCCGTTGTGTGGAGAAGTACCTCATTTTATCTGTTCTGAATCTGTGCAGTTGAGGCTGCATCATATGCAACTGAGTCATTGTCTTTTACTGAGATCAATGGGGATCTTCCAAGAATACCTCTGGGGTATGAAAGTTAATTTGTGTGGCCATTTCTTTCTTTCTGACCATTTTACACTTTACGGGAATTGTCTATAGTCTGGAAAATATTCGAGGCTTCCCCTTTCTGCAATGAAAAGTTTCCTTTGTTTTATTAAATTGTAAGCGAATGTGCACTTAACGAGAAACGATTTGCCACATTAGCAACACTAAACCACTTTTTATGACTTTAAGATTTCAGTTGGTGTCCTTACCTAGTCACCTCCTACTTTGCTTTGCTGTTCAGAAAGTGTTTCCCAACCGTGTGGCCAAACACAGATACAGTATAGCTCCACAGTGAATTTTGCAACGAGGAGTAAGTTCTGCTTATGAGAAGAATGCAAAAATGGCTGACCTGACATTGCTGGGAGCTAACAACTTCCGCCGCTTCACTCCCGAATCCTTGGTTGCCATTGAGAAACGCATTGCGGCCAAGAAAGCATGCAGAGACCCACCCCCTGCAGAGAAGCCACGCCCTCAGCTTGACCTACAGGTATTCCAGAAGCTGCCTGCCCTGTACGGAAACCCTCCTCTGGAGCTCATTGGAGAACCTCTTGAGGATCTTGACCCCTACTATCATGATCATAAGGTGAAGAAATGTTTTGTGGCCCATAGGCTTTGGTAATATAATGAGAAGGGGGGCGGGAACTGCATTATTGATTGGATTTATTTGAAAGAAACAAGGTGATCGTAGGAAGGTGGAGAGTTGTGTGCTTTTTAAATAATTCTAATAGGGCTTCATTAACATTGCAGACTTCCTTCTGACAGTGTATTCTCCTTGATTTCTAGTGCAGCGTTGCGCAGACTTTAGGCTTAGCTGATAACTACAATCCTAGAGAGAGACTGAGAAGAACCCCCTATTGGCTGACAGGACTGTAGCATCACAATTCAGCTTCTCCAGTTAGCGCTGATCAATCTGCAGTTATTCTACTAGGTTTTCATTCTCTTTCCTGTCCTTTTTGACAGTTCCACCTCGTCATTTTTTATATGTTGTAAGCCGCCGTGCACATGGTTTGAACTTTGGAAAGACGGCATACAAATAAATGATCGATTGTCACATATCAGCCCCTAGAATCCTGCTAGCCCTTTAAGGTGAGCAAGTTAGGAAGACAGGGGAACCTGTTCCTCCAACAGCTTTCACAGTCTCTCTCCTGCCTTTCATGAACACTCCTGACACCTTTTTTGTAGCCTACTTTTAAAAAAAAACAACACACCTCCCAAATTCATTCCCCTTAATTGATATACTTAGGGACGGAGCACTTCATGTGATATTAGCATTAACTGTCATAGAACAATGTTTCCAGTTAATGTATTTCCACCCACAGACATTTATGGTGTTGAACAAAGGGAAAGCCATCTTCCGATTTACAGCCACACGTGCTTTGTACATCTTTAGCCCTTTTCATCCAATCAGACGAATGGTAATTAAGCTTTTGGTACATTCATATCCTTTACGTGAAGAAGAAGTGCAAGAGCAACAGACCTCCCCTGTTCATTGTTCCTCAGCAAGTGCAATTCAGAATATGCTGCCTCTGACCAGGAAACATCCATTTATCTCTCATGGCTACTGGCTATTCATGAACCAATCCTCCATTCATTTATCTCTTTTATAGCCTTCTGACGGCAATGGCTCCTATTATGGTAGGGTTAACCAACAAGGTGGCCTCCAGATGTTTTGGACTTCAGGTCCCATCAGTCTCAGACAGCATGGCTAATGATCAAGATGATGGGTACTGTAGTCCAACAACATCTGGCTAATTCTGCATTAAGTTGATGGTGGTTTTTGGTGTTTGTGTGTGTGTGTGTGTAAAGAATCCCTCTTTGTTGTTGTTGTTGTTCAGGAGAAATGTGCATCTAACCAATTTCACTGGGTGGCCTTGAGTTCCAGTATTGAGAGAAATATCTTCTCTCCCAATGTTACACTGCTGCCATTCAGTCAAATTCTGTTGTAATTCAGGAAGAGAGATACGAGGTGTATCCACACCTGGAACACAACTCCTTGTAAGGCAGTCTTCCCTAGGATGGTACCCTTCCGATTCTTTAGACCAGTGTTTCCCAACCTTGGGTCTCCAGCTATTTTTGGACTGCAACTCCCATCATCCCCAATTAGCAAGACCAGTGGTCAGGGATGATGGGAATTGTAGTCCAAAAACAGCTGGAGACCCAACGTTGGGAAACACTGCCTTAGACTACAACTTCAATAATCCCCAGGGCCTTGGCTATGCTGGTGGGGCTGACAAAATCTGGATGGCACCATGCTGTAGAAGGCTGTCATAGGGTGTGTGAAAAGTTGTGCTACTTCTACAAACCTAATATTTTTATGGGGATAAGATTTATGCTCAACCTTACATCAAGGCAGTGGCGTAGCGTGGGGGGTGCAGGGGGGGCCGGCCGCACCGGGCGCAACATCTGGGGTTAGGGCAAATCCACGGGTTAGGGGGCGCAAATCCACGGGTTAGGGGGCGCAAATTACTTGCCTTGCCCCGGGTGCTGACAACCCACGCTACGCCACTGCATCAAGGGAGGGGTGGGGACCCACCTGGGTGGGGACCCACCCCCCCACATTTGAAGCTGAGAATCCGTAGCAAATGCTAGTGTAAAGTTTTTCAATTGTCATTTTCCTTAACTCCTGTTACTTACATTGTTCACTATGTTTATTATGGTCACTATTTTCACCAATTGTGTCTTCATGGCTCTTGCGGACGTGCAGTCAAATAGCAGTGAGACTTCCTCCACGAAGTATGTTGAGTAAGTAACTTTGGTGATATTGTTCCTTCTATTTTGACTATATTCTCCTAATACAGGACCTAAAAATGCAGAACACACTGTGAAAAAATGTATCTTATGTAAGGATTAATTCATATGCTCCTCGTTTGAGTTTATTTCAAGCTTGGATGCCTTTATCTAGGGACTATTACACACAGCTAGGGATGTCAGAGAATGCTGAAGAAAATGGAAACAGGAGCAGAAATGGCTAATGCTCGCTTATTCAATGCAGTGAATATGGTCAGTACTGAGTGCTGTTTTCAGTCCACAAACAATATGTAATGGAAAAGCAACTTCAACACTGATGTTAAATTCATAATCTAAAATCATGTATCCAACAAAGTAATATTCAGAATGCCCTCTGACCAAGCTGCTATCACTTTTTTTGGGTAGCAAATTGGTTTACTCTTAGTATGCCTTTGTTAAGGTCAACCCACAGTCTTTTTCTATACTTTAAAAAAAGAGTTATTACAGTTTATTAGTCCCTTATAATGCCTCGAGACAGAAAAGGACCAAATATCACATGAATGCTCACTTTCCATTACTCTATGGGGAGTTGGCATACATTTAAAACTGAAAACATTGGGGGAAGCCAGAGGAATATACCTTATGATTGTTACCTTACTTTCTCTGTTGACCTTGTTTCCCTGTATACTTCCACTCCCCAGGTATACTTTCACGGCCATTTATTCCTTTGAATGCCTAATCAAGATATTGGCAAGAGGCTTTTGCTTGAATGAATTCACCTTCCTTCGAGACCCATGGAACTGGCTGGATTTCAGTGTTATCGTGATGGCGTAAGCATCAGTGTTTGCTGCAATTAAATAATTTCCTTTCAAGAAATTGGACAGTGGTGGCTAAAAGGGGCATTTAAAAACAACAACATAGCATGCACTTATTCCCCTTCCATGTTTAGAGTACTTACTATATTTTTCCATGTAGAAGACTATATTTCCCCCCAATTTTTTTAAGTTTAAAATTGAAGGTCGTCTTATACACGGAATGTTGCAATTAATGATTTCCTAATTTTGGGCTCAAAAAATAGGGGTCGTCTTATACATGGGGGCATCTTATACATGGAAAAATGTTAGTCTTGACTCTGGTCTCTGAGACTAAAAGAAGTTTGAATTAATTTCTGGGTAGAAAGCACATATAAAAGCGATTAGAGGAAGGAGAGAAAGCTTTTATCGTTGCAGCTGCCATTCATATCATCACAAAATGCTTTCTAGTCCTCTAGATTTCGCTCATAAAGATTTTGTTGCGCTGCTGTAAAACTTGGGATTCCCCCCAAATGCTGAAATGGTTATTCATCAGCTTCTCCAGCCTAATATTTTTGCAGGCATTAGGACCAGAGATTGGCTTTCTCAGGAAGTTGAATTCTGTTCCCCATTACTACATTCTGCACTCTCTGTATATTATGCCCGATCCTTTTCCATACAGCGCCGGTACTAAAAGGACAGTGCTTTGAGAGCCTTGCCTGCAGGCAGCACTAACACACCATTAATTGCAAATGGCTCCTAATAGAGGATTGCAGGTCCCTGGAGGAAGCGTGTGTCTCGCTTCCATCCTGTTTGGGACTCAGCAAGCAAAGAGCTGATCCAATCCCCTGGTCCACTCTCCTCTGAAGATAAGATACTTCTTCGCTGAGGGTTTTTGACTCCCATGTCGCTTGAGGTGTTAGAACTGGTCATTCTACCACATATTTTGCAATCGTTGGCCCCAAAATGTGTGGTAAAATTATCCTCCTCAGCATTGCCTTGCTGAGGTGGTGCAAGTGACCACGCTACCCTGCAGTTGGGGATTGGCAAATCTGTTAATTTTAGCTTCTCTCAAAATGCCATTGATAACTTTCCCCAGAGCTGTACTTTTGTGCTGAGAAACCGTTTCATGTTCAGACTTCTGACTGTGGAACCATACTGTAGTTTAAGCCCAGAAGCTCTGCTGAGGGGAATAAAAATCTGCCCATAGTCCCTCAGCCTGAGGTAAAGTTCTGAGCCTAATACCTAGACGGAGCCATGATTGGCCAGGAAGTGCCCAGAAATCTTTGGAAAGAGGTGTATTTATAAAGTATTCCTGTATAAATCTGAGGTAAAAGGCCACCAACTGAGCTTAATATCTAAAATAGAAGACTGCCCCGGAAATGTCCCAAGCTCTTGAGAGGAACGCTGGGGTAGAAAAGTAAAAAAATACATCAGTAAAATAGACACATGTCACTTGAATACACCGAGATAAAGGCCATGGATAGGCCTGAAGAAAAACCAAAGTTCTGGTCTTGACTAATACATACATGGAAGATTGCCTAGATGTCTTGTTTTGAAGGAAGGGGTGGCCGTGGGGAGAGAGAAATATGAAACAAAAACAAAATCAGGCCCCAAAGGCTACCTCCTGCTATGGGCCTCAGCCTGAAGTAAGAGCCCTTCAAAAAAAGGCTCACGTAATGATTACAGTGGTACCTTGGTTTGCATACGTCTTGGTTTGCATACGCTTTGGATTACAAAAACATCAAACCCAGAAGTGTGTGTCCCGGTTTGCAACCTTTTTTGGATTACAACCCATTTTTTTTGGATTATGAACAAAAAACATTGGCAAAAGTGTGCCTTGGGTTACAACCTTTTTTGGTTTACAAGCAGACCTCTGAAACGGATTATGGTTGTAAACCAAGGTACCACTGTATTTACAAACATTTAGCAAAAATGAAACTAGCACTGGCTAGGCCGAGTCAAATCTTTCCTACCACCCTTCTCACTATACTTGCACCTCCAAACTGATTGTTGCTAATTAGTATTAATTAATTTTAAATTAAAATTGATTTTAATTTTAAATATTAATTTTAAATTAAAATAAATTAATGTAATATAATATATATTGTTGTATCTACAACAAAGGTCCTTCCAGATCTTTGTTGCATATACAGTGCTTTGCACAGTAGAGTTGCTAAGGCTGTAGACAAGCTTCTGTATTTTAAGCCTTCATTGCAGGGGGTTGGACTAGATGACCCTGAGAGCCCTTTCCAACACTACAGTTCCATGATTCTAAGGGCTGTCCCTCTGCTTCTGCCAGGCCATTGGTTTTCTGGACAGTGATAAAGAACTTAATGCCCCCCACCTCGCTTGCTGATGCCATGGCTGCATCGGACTCCATGGGGGGCGTCCCTGTGCCAGCTTCACAGCGCCACTTCTGAATGGCAGCAAATTGTACCTGCAGTGGCCATGTGATCGACTGCAGTGTTCATTTACCCAGAATGTGAGGCCTCCCCAAGTTATACACCTATAGGCCAGGGTATGAATTTGGGGGTAAATGTAAGATGCCAAGCAGCCGCTGCAAAATGGAAGCCAAGCTCTGCTTCCATTGAAGAGCAGCATGGTTGCCCACTGCCACTAAAATGCCTTTCATGGGTACAGCAAGGAGTATGTTGAGCAGAGCTACAGTTGGGTCAGGCTAATAATAATAATAATAATAATAATAATAATAATAATAATAATAATAATAATAATTTATTATTTTTACCCTGCCCATCTGGCTGGGCTTCCCCAGCCACTCTGGGCGGCTTCCAACAAAATATTAAAATACAGTAATGCATCAAACATTAAACGCTTCCCTAAACAGGGCTGCCTTCAGATGTCTTCTAAAAGTCCTGTAGTTGTTCTCTTTGACATCTGGTGGGAGGGTGTTCCACAGGGCGGGTGCCACTACCGAGAAGGCTGGTTAGGGGACCAGTGGTGCTGCTGTAACCCCTCCCCCAAGTTTGTATCTTTTTAAAACTTAGTTCACATTTTGATTTTACAGACTTTTGGGAGAGTTTATTGATATGGGCGGTGTTTCCGTCCTTCGGATGTTCCGGGTGCTGAGGGCTTTAAAAACCGTTTCCATTATCCCAGGTATGAAAAACCTTTGAATTCTTTCTGACAGCAATCTGGTTGCATTTGCCCTTGCAAAGTTCAAATCTATGTGTCAATGGCACGTCAGATGCATATATTTCAATGGTATTCATTTATCAGAGACAAACGTGTTGCAGCTGTTCCTTTGGGGGGGGGGCACATATAGGAAGGCTTACTAGCTTTTTGCCTGGATGAGTTGCTATAGCTGTCATTTTCCAGGCTTGAGCCTCACCCCATGCCCAGTTATAGAATCATAGAATCATAGAATCATAGAATCATAGAATCATAGAATCATAGAATCATAGAATTGGAAGAGACCACAAGGGCCATCGAGTCCAACCCCCTGCCAAGCAGGAAACACCATCAGAGCACTCCTGACATATGGTTGTCAAGCCTCTGCTTAAAGACCTCCAAAGTAGGAGACTCCACCACACTCCTTGGCAGCAAATTCCACTGTCAAACAGCTCTTACTGTCAGGAAGTTCTTCCTAATGTTTAGGTGGAATCTTCTTTCTTGTAGTTTGGATCCATTGCTCCGTGTCCGCTTCTCTGGAGCAGCAGAAAACAACCTTTCTCCCTCCTCTATGTGACATCCTTTTATATATTTGAACATGGCTATCATATCACCCCTTAACCTCCTCTTCTCTAGGCTAAACATGCCCAGCTCCCTTAGCCGTTCCTCATAAGGCATCGTTTCCAGGCCTTTGACCATTTTGGTTGCCCTCCTCTGGACACGTTCCAGTTTGTCAGTGTCCTTCTTGAACTGTGGTGCCCAGAACTGGACATCACAGTTCTCTAGAAGTGAATCTCTAGGTTAGGAATGATGCATCTTGAGGCTCATGCGTATGTATCAATGCACCTAGATTCATTTTTGTTATTGTAATGCATTTCAAACTGCTTTTAATGTTGTGTTTTAAATGGTTGTAACCTGCCCTGGGACCTAAGGGTGAAGGATGACTAAATATTATATTATAATAATATAATAATCTTATAATGCACCCTGTGACCTGTGGGCAGGTAATACCGTATTTTTCACCCCATAGGACGCACCTAGTTTTTTTTGGGGGGGGAATAAAGGGGGAAAATTATTTCCCCCCCAGGCGCGGGGCTGGCGCGGGAGAAGCCCGAGCTTCCCCCAATCCCAGCCCCGAGAACAGCCTGCTATCCGCAAGCCTAGGGAGCCCAGCGGTAAGTCGCGCCGGTCTCCCCAGGCTTCGGAATGCAGGCAGCTCGCCCCAGGACAGCAGGCAGCTCTGTGCAGCCATCAGGAGGCGGGCGCGACTTTGCGCCCCGCTCCGGATGGCTGCGCAGAGCTGCGCTCGCCCCGGGACTGCAGGCAGCTCTGCATTCGCCCCATAGGACGCACACACATTTCCCCTTCATTTTTGGAGGGGGGAAAGTGCGTCCTATAGGGCAAAAAATACGGTAAATGTTGGGCATGCCCAACCATTTCACATGCTGCACCTGCCGATGTTTATTTTGAACTGTTCATATATTAAAAGATTAGTGTTTCCCTAGAATATCAATAATGAAAAGGAAAAACACTCTACTTTTAAATTAGTGTAGCAAGAGAGGCAATCTGAATGTTTAATACAGGAAGCATTGTGTAGTAGTGGGGGACAAAACTGGACGTGACATGATACTTTCTTTGGTAGACATAAAATATGTTCACAAGTGTACCTATTTTTATCTGTGAAATACTAGAATACCATACATAAATATACATGTATCCTGTACTGTGTTGCAAGTTGCTGGTAAACTGAGATGCTTCCAAACAGGGGCTTAATTTGCAAATGGGGTATTGGCAACTGTTTGTTGTTGGGTTGTTGTTTTTTGCTTACTGGATTTCCCCTGGAAAGGGAAAATCTGGAATGAATGGGAGAATTATGGGTTAGCCAATGACATTATGCAAACACTGGGGGGGGGGGAAGCACCCCTGCATGCATGAGGAGCATGCTGGGGATGGGGAAGAACCCGAAACTTTCATGAGGACAAAATAAAAACCTATTGTATTTTTCTGTTCACTTCAATGTGGGTGGGTGAGGGAGCTGATTTTGAAAACACCCCTAAAATGTTGTTTTGAAAACTTCCAAATGCAGGTGTCTCGTAGGTTACCTTCCCTAAGCGGATGAAATACCTTCATCATTTGAAGGTGTTAAATAATAATAATAATAAAAATGTTAGCTTGCTGTACCACCTGTAGAGAAAATCAATTGCTTCATGTCCTGTTGCAAACAGTTATGGTTAGTGATTGTTCATTTGATATTATTTTTATGCAAAGCAAAACATGCTGGCTGGCTGCCCATTTACAAATCATACAAACTGTGCTGAAAATTCAAGACCACTGATTACAGATCCGGATGCTGTATAGGTTTGCTACCAACAATGAACAGATTTTCTCTGTTCCATCCATCTGTTGTTTTTATTTATTAAATGGAGCACATAAAACAATTTACTAAGTGCTGTACACAGAATATTTAGGAAAGCATGGGTTTATTTGCACTACATTCCACTATGTTTCACTTTGAGTTTACCTCAGATAAGTTCTAAAATTAGTATCAGAACTGGTGTATGCTTGTATCGTGCATTGGTGTTTGACACAGTTTTCACTTAACAGTGAATGTGCATTGATTAAATGCAACATATATGCATATTGATTATATCAGCACAATCTGAATCAAATATATTGCTGTAATTTAGGGGGCAACCCAAACCCCTTATGGGTACTACAGGGGCAGCGCTTAATGGATGCAAGCTGTAAATCATAGCAAATTGTGTATTTGCAGCAATCTGAACAATATCCAGAGTTCAGAAATGAAAGGATGACAATTTGTTAATGCACAGTGAGTAATTTTGGTTGGAGAAAATTAAACAATGACACGTTTAATGTGGCAAATTATAATCAGTCTAGTCATTCATCCCATCGATAGAGGAAAACAAGGACATGAACGGACTTTTTGCTATCAGTGTCAAGGCACAACCCTGGGCATCTAATAACATTGCTTAATCATTTTAGTTATTAAAAACAGACCGCTAATGCCTATAGATCACTTACTATCCTGCACAGCAATTTCTGCTTTCAGAATGGATATGACACACCAAATTTGTGTTTATTTTTTTTAAAAAAGCTAGCAGTTTTGTACTCAGCTATTGCTTAGGAATTCTAAGAAACAAAAAAGTAATTTTGAAATCAGTGGGTAAAATCAGTGCAATTTTGAAAACTTCAGTCTGCCATCTTGATTCAAAATGGTCACCAACTATATCCAAACATAGACGAAAATGTGCTTCTTGATCTCAGAAACCATCATGCAAAAACTGGTTTCAAAATTTTTAGAGGTGTCCAAATGCATAGTGAACAGACAAGCAACTTTCCAAAATATATAGTAGACAGTGAATGAACAACATTGGGTACATGTCAACATATATAGGCATATTTCAGACAATAAAGATGGACATGGCAGTGTATTACATTTTACTATTAGTAGCAGCTTCTTTTTTAGTTCAAGGGTTTAAATAATGTTTTTGAGAAGCATACTTGCTGCTCCTTTATTCCCTTAAAAGATACCTCTTGTCCCCTCAAAACATACATGTTTTGAAACTGAGCTGCTGGAAATTTGCTCAGACAACCCTGCCTTCCTCCAAGTGGTATCCATAATACATTTTCTTTCTATTTATTTTTATCAAAGCTACCAAAAATAGTTCATCACACAGATGAATGAGGGGCAAAACTAACTCTAGGTCAATTTGGGCATTCCAAATTGTTCTGCAGGTACTTTGATTTTGAATTTAATATGTCATTCATTTCCCCCCTCTGCAGGTCTGAAAGTCATTGTAGGTGCCCTAATCCAGTCTGTTAAGAAACTCGCAGATGTTATGATCCTGACTGTTTTCTGCCTGAGTGTGTTTGCCCTCATTGGTCTTCAACTCTTTAAAGGACATTTGAGACACAAATGTGTCAAGAACTACACGGAATATATCAGCCAGAGCATATCCAATGAAACATCCTTTTCATCTAAACAGAACTTGACTCCGTATGAGAATTTTACCAATAGCCCAGGTAAATGCTGTCCTCAGATCTTTGCAAAACAATGGATTTATTCCATCTTCTGTCTCCAGGTTTGAAATGGGCCCTAGCAAACAAAACACACGAGTCTGCCACTTCAGACTGTTACTCCTAAGAATAGTGAGATTTATAAGTATCAGATAAGTGCTTCGGTAGGTTTGCCATGCGGGTGGCATTGGGATAAATCCTTTTTTGGATTATTGCAATCTTACTTTCAAACTCCCAAGTGTGCTTCCATGAGTGGTGTGATTGTAACTGAACCCCGTGCCTTAACTTGCACAGGATGGGAGTCCAAGGAATTGAGGTGGTAACTGATCAAGTACTAAGTCTTACTGACAAATTAAAAATGAACAAATCACCAAGTCCTGGTTGCATCCACCGAAGAGTTCTTTAACAATTCCTACGTAAAAAGGCTATTGTCTAACAAAAATAAGAACATAAGAAGGAGGCCCCTGCTCAGTGGAGAATGTTGGGCCTTCAAATTTCAGTGGTGTGATGCCGAAATTCAGCAGCCCCCGCCTCTTGCCTTCTGTTCTAAATCATTATTGCAGCACCCTCTTGGCTCAGTAGCCAGTGTGGGTGAACCTGTCATGCTCCCCTAAATTTGCCTCTGCCATGCTGGACCAGGCAAAAGGGCCATCAAGTCCAACACTCCGTTCTCACAGTGGCTCGCTGTGTAACTCTGATACCCAGCAACTAGTATTTACAGGCACAGTGTGCCTCCAACAGTGGAGGTAGAACATAACCTCATGGCTAGTAGCCATCAAAAAGACTTAACCTCCATGAATTGATCTAATTCTCTGTTTAAGTCATCCAGGTCGTGGTCATCACTACATCTAGTGGGTGGAAATACCATAGGTCAAACTATGTGTGAAGAAGTATTTGTTTTGCACTGCCTAGAATCTCCTAATGTTCAGCTTCACTGGACAGGATGCTAGTCATCCAAATGTGCAGCAGTTGTGTAAAAGGCAAAATCCAGTATCATAATGCCATTATTCAAATCTATGGAGTGACCACACTGGTAACCATATTGTGCACAAATGATGCCGTCCCCCTTGCTGCCCCCACTGAAGCCTCGCTTACTGGGGTTGCATGGCTGCAGCTTCCAAGTTCTGACAATATTGCATGGAGGCAGTGGTGTTGTTTCCTGTTTTCCTTAAAATTAGCTCCAGAACGTCCTTGTGATTTTGCCAAAGCTCAACAACTTAACAACTTTGGCCAAGAAAGCTCAACAACTTTTGTGTCCAGATTTTCACTTTTTGAAATATGGCAACCCTAGTTTAGTTTACTGCATGAGCAACAGGAAACCTTGGGCTCATGCACTCTTCCTTCCCCTCCCCTCCTTTAGCACAGATGTGATTAGAAGCACCCACTTCTGGTTTTAAACTAAACTGTTTCACATTATATCAGAACTGGAGGAACAGTGATTAGTTTAAACTGTGGTTTGTTGATAAGCCAGGACGATAACCATGGGTTTTGACAAAACGACTGGCTGTTTTAGAACCTCTACTTATCTGGAACCATATTTATCCTTGACTCTTTTGTTGCAGTGAATTACATACATAAGAATGGCACTGAAGATTATTTATTGTGCAGCAATGCTTCAGATGGTGGGTAAGTTTACATAATACCTGTTATGAGTGTGTTTAATATCTGTTATTCACTCCGAATATTTATTTACTTTCTGCTTACTTACCTCCCCTCCTCCCAAAACTGTGGCCCACATTCTCAAATTCAATTTTTGTGTGTTCAAAGTCAAATGTGACCTTCTCATCGTTTTTGCATGTGGAACATTGTGAATGTGCCCCAGTGTGGTGAGATCTGAGATTTACCATTTTCAGTTGGAAGCTGCAGTTCTGTTGCAAGGGTGGGGAACGATTTCCAGCCCGAGGGCCACAAATTCCACTCTGGCCAACCTACTGGGAGCCACAGCTCTGCTGAATGTAGGAGCCATGTTTCAGAAAGAAAAAAAAAAATTCACATATTTTCAAGTATCTCCATATACAGTGGTACCTCGGGTTAAGTACTTAATTCGTTCCAGAGGTCCGTTCTTAACCTGAAACTGTTCTTAACCTGAAGCACCACTTTAGCTAATGGGGCCTCCTGCTGCTGCCACACTGCCGGAGCACAATTTCTGTTCTCATCCTGAAGCAAAGTTCTTAACCCAAGGTATAATAATAATAATAATAATAATAATAATAATAATAATAATTTATTATTTATACCCCGCCCATCTGGCTGGGCCTCCCCAGCCACTCTGGGCGGCTTCCATAAAAACCAGAAATACAGTAAAATGTCACACGTTAAAAACTTCCCTGAACAGGGCTGCCTTAAGATGTCTCCTGAATGTCAGGTAGTTGTTTATCGCTTTGACATCTGCTGGAAGGGCGTTCCACAGGGCGGGCGCCACTACCGAGAAGGCCCTCTGCCTGGTTCCCTGTAGCTTTGCTTCTCGCAGTGAGGGAACCGCCAGAAGGCCCTCGGCGCTGGACCTCAGCGTCCGGGCAGACTGATGGGGGTGGAGACGCTCCTTCAGGTATACTGGACCGAGGCCGTTTAGGGCTTTAAAGGTCAGCACCAACACTTTGAATTGTGCTCGGAAACGTACTGGGAGCCAATGCAGGTCTTTCAAGACCGGTGTTATATGGTCTCGGCGGCCGCTCCCAGTCACCAGTCTAGCTGCCGCATTCTGGATTAGTTGTAGTTTCCGCGTCACCTTCAAAGGTAGCCCCACGTAGAGCGCATTGCAGTAGTCCAAGCGGGAGATAACCAGAGCATGCACCACTCTGGCGAGACAGTCCGCAGGCAGATAGGGTCTCAGCCTACGTACCAGATGGAGTTGGTAAACAGCTGCCCTGGACACAGATTTGACCTGTGCCTCCATGGACAGCTGTGAGTCCAAAATGACTCCCAGGCTGCGCACCTGGTCCTTCAGGGGCACAGTTACCCCATTCAGGACCAGGGAATCCTCCACACCTGCCCGCCTCCTGTCCCCCAAAAACAGTACTTCTGTCTTGTCAGGATTCAACCCCAATCTGTTAGCCGCCATCCATCCTCCAACCGCCTCCAGACACTCACACAGGACCTTCACCGCCTTCACTGGTTCTGATTTAAAAGAGAGGTAGAGCTGGGTGTCATCCGCATACTGATGAACACCCAGCCCAAACCTCCTGATGATCTCTCCCAGCGGCTTCATATAGATGTTAAAAAGCATGGGGGAGAGGACAGAACCCTGAGGCACCCCACAAGTGAGGGCCCAAGGGTCTGAACACTCATCCCCCACCACCACTTTCTGAACACGGTACTATTTCTGGGTTCACGGAATCTGTAACCTGAAGCATATGTAAGCCAAGGTACCACTGTATTGGCAGAACTTTCTCTTCATACTTAAATGCTGGAGAATTTTATCACTGAAACAAAGTTGTTATTTGCAGTTCCTGCCCGCCGAAATATGTATGTCTGAAGGTTGGAGAAAATCCTGACTATGGGTACACAAGCTTTGATACGTTTGGCTGGGCTTTCCTCTCCTTGTTTCGCCTCATGACGCAGGATTACTGGGAACGCCTCTATCAACAGGTATATGCTTCAATTCTTTTGAAACAAATTGCATGGGGAAACTGCCATAGTCTGCCTACCTTTTACAGCTCCCGTCATCGCTATACAAGTAGCAGAATGATATGCTAGAGTCTACCAAGCGGAATCCTGGGGTGATAATATGAGATGGAAATGTTGTCACAGATTCCTGAGCTGGTAGAATAAACTGTGCCACCTCAGAGCGCAGAAGGGGGACCACAGTTATGAATGTTCCTTCTTGTAAAAAAATTGTCAAAATATTGTTAGCCATCTAAGGGTTCTCTTGGGTCCAAAAGGCAGGAGTCTGAGAGGAGATATGATAGCCACCTTCAAATATCTCAAAGGCTGCCACTGAAGATGGAGCGAGCTTGTTTTGTCTTGCTCTAGAGGGTAGGACCCGAACCAGGGGATTAAATTTACAAGAAAGGAGATTCTGAATGAACATCAGGAAGAACTTTCCAACAGTAAGAGCTGTTCAACAGTGGAACAGACCACCTTGGGAGGTTGTGGACTCTCCTTCCTTGGCAGTTTTTAAGCAAAGCTTGGATCATGCATAGCATAGAATTTCATGTGTCATTTTTAGATTTAATGTTCTTTCTTTCATCATCTTTATTTTGGTTAATGAAATACTGTATTATTATTTTTTAGTGTGGTTCATGTTTTCTATATGATTTCAAAGGCCTTTTTCCCTTTAACATATGGGAAACTGGTAATGAAAACCTTAACATTTTGTAAACACCACAACCAAACGAATGATTACTGTATTCTTTCTGACTACAGACTCTCAGAGCATCTGGGAAGATCTATATGCTGTTTTTCATGCTGGTCATATTTCTGGGATCATTCTACCTGGTCAACTTGATCTTGGCCGTGGTCACGATGGCCTACGAAGAACAGAGCACAGCCACTATTGCTGAAACAGAAGCAAAAGAAAGGAAATTTCGTGAAGCCATGGAGATGCTGAAGAAAGAGCAGGAGGTTCATATATTGCCCCATTGCAATAGTTTATAGCAGTAGTTATATATAGTATGTATACAATAAAACATAAAACACCGTTAAAAACAATACAAAATGGTAATTAAAATGACCCACTAATCAAATGTTTTTTTAGCAGCTGCATAGGTCTGCTGGCATAAAAAAAGCTCTTTAGAATGGGGAAAGCATAAACTGAACATGGGATGGGATCTAAACATGGTCAAAGCAAGAACTTGCCACTTAATTATGATGCTTCCGTAGGAGATTAAGCACCAGCTTCCATGTTTCATGTGTCCAAAAACTAGGAACTCAGACTTGAAACATAGCTAACACCTGCTAGGCAAGAAAAATCCGTCAAGACAAAAATCCTTTTAGAAAAACACCGTGATTTACTTTAAAATCATGAAGGTTGTGAGTAATTTGGATATCCAATGCAAACTGTTATCTGTGAATGGGAAGTTGTCATACCAAAAAGTATTTTTTTATTATTATTATTATCTCATATGAAGACATAATGGTACAATGTGCACTTCTCTTTTTCTTCATTCTAGGAATTAGCTGCAAAAGAAAACGACAGCATGTCTCATAGCTCATTTGAAGTGTCACCTATAGGTTCTAAAGAGGTCAAAGAACGAAGCAACAGAATGAAAAAGTTGTCTTTGGGGATGGAAGATTATGGGGAAGATCCCAAAACCCCAAAATCACAGTCTAGTGACAGCTATCGGAAACCGGTAGTTATTTCATAAGGCTTTTGTTGTTGTTTAGTCGTTTAGTCGTGTCCGACTCTTCGTGACCCCATGGACCAGAGCACGCCAGGCACTCTTGTCTTCCACTGCCTCCCGCAGTTTGGTCAAACTCATGCTGGTAGCTTCGAGAACACTGTCCAACCATCTCGTCCTCTGTCGTCCCCTTCTCCTTGTGCCCTCAATCTTTCCCAACATCAGGGTCTTTTCCAGGGAGTTTTCTCTTCTCATGAGGTGGCCAAAGTATTGGAGCCTCAGCTTCAGGATCTGTCCTTCCAGTGAGCACTCAGGGCTGATTTCCTTCAGAATGGATAGGTTTGATTTTCTTGCAGTCCATGCGACTCTCAAGAGTCTCCTCCAGCACCATAATTCAAAAGCATCAATTCTTCAGCAATCAGCCTTCTTTATCGTACAGCTCTCACTTCCATACATCACTACTGGGAAAACCATAGTTTTAACCAACCATTATTTATTTTCACTTTTAATTGCACTCTAACTTGTCTTCATAGATGGAGGAGTTTAAATGAAGGGAGAAAAAAGGTTTTAACTAAGACACTTAATTTTTAATCAGCATTTGCCAACCCTAAATCTACATGAATGTTTTTAGCAAATTTACATTTTAGAAAGTATATATATTCTACAACAGTAGGAAACCAATCTATGCATAAAGCTTTATATGTGATGTATTTGTTTTTCCTTTACTCTTAGCAGTCCTCAGTAATAGGTCACTAGTAGGTCACAACAATAAAAAATAGCAAACCCTGTCCATAAATCAACTAACAGCCATAGAATAAATCAGTTGCAGTGTCATCTGTCTGAATAAAGGTGTTACAAAATTGTAATCCTCCTTGGTGGTCCTAGCAGGTTCACATGGCAGTAAGTATGAGAATTAACAGAGGCTTATAAATAGCAAGTTCCTTGGTTCCTGTGACTGGTAAGGAAGCCATAAGTGATTAACAGACTTAAGTACTAGTGGAAAAATTTGTGGAGTAGTTAACTGGGAGACGGGAGTGTATGTGCAAGACTGAGTTAATGAGAAGCAGGCTATCACTCCTAACAAGCTGACAATTCTGAACGCAGAGTGCTCTTTATTAACAGGAAGGCACAAGGCCAGTCATAAAGTTTTCTGTTGCAATTGGTAGGATTTCTGTAAGTGACTCTTACACCCAACATTAAATGTATTTAGTACAGAGCATGTCAAAGTCTGCATCACTCTTGCTCTTTTTTCCTTCTTTTGATCTCTGCAGTCTCTCATTAGCCACAATTACGGTCCTAGTTCAAACCCAACCAGACGCCGACCAAGTCATGGAAGTGTATTCAATTTCCATGTATCCGGCCGAGATGCTGGTTCAAGGGCTGAGTTTGGGGAGGATGAATCTAGCAGCATTGGGGAGACGGAGATCCAGCACAGCACACTGCTGGCTGCACGAATGGGAAGGCGTCCAAGCATCCAAAGTCAAACCAGCTACAGTCCTCGCCTGACAGCTCCAAACTACATGCAGCCCGGCAGATGGGCCGCTGGAGACGATTGCAATGGGATGGTTTCATTGATGGGGGGCAGTGGAACAAGGCCGTTTAACATGGATCCCATTTCCAATGAAGGGTCATTACTTCCTCCAGTTATGGAAAATCCTGGGAAAGGAGATCTGGTGAGTTGAGAATGTAATCAGACAGATGCAATTTTCTGATTGGTGGCTTCCCCCCAGTTGTCTAGGATGCAGTAATCAATTTTTGCTATATATGTTTTCTGTACCTAGAGGAAAAATGTTTCCACCCCTAAAAATTATCCTCAGATTACTTCCCTACAGATGATGATGATTTAAATTTCTTCCCCAGCCTTCATCATTAGTCCTAGGGCAATTTGCAACTCTCTCTCTCTCTCTCTCTATATATATACAAACAAATGACAACAACAACAACAACAATTAAGATTATTATCCTCTAATCACTTCTCTGGGAGTAAACCTCATTGAACTCAATGGGATTTACTTCCAAATAGGCATTCACAGAATCTCACTGTAAATGTATTTGTGAATAGTGGGCATGGAGGGTGGGGAGCACTACCAAAAAGTTTGGGGGCAGGGGCAGACTTAAAGAAGAAGGAGTAGTAAGAGCTAAGAGGTGAGAGCCCTGTGGTATGAATAAATAGCAAATATTTTCTTTCTGCACCATAGTGCATCCATTCTCTTTTAGGTAAGGACTGCTGTGCAGCTCTAAAGCTAAGATTCCAAAGGCACACCCATATTGAAGACTAACAAATGCATTATGACAGAAGCTTTCATGGACTACAGCCTGCTTCATCAAATGCATGAAGTGTTGTCCTGAGTTGCATGTAAACTGGGTGAGGAAGGAACTAATAAATAGTGAAGTGAGAGGAAAATGAAACTTAGAACGACTGAACAATAATACTCATTGTCACTCGACATTTCCTCCGAATGTATTAAGACTGTGTGGTCCGCTGAACTTTGCAATAAGCATATTTACGTTCATATCTGTTTCTCTTACCGCCTGAGATCGAAGCACATAACGCTTCCATAACTAGACATGTTGTTTACATCTTTAAACAGACTACTTCTTGTGATGAAGCCAACAAGAGGTTCCAAACTCAGCGTCTCTCAGTAGATTATTATAATCACCCACTTCAAAGACAAAGGGCAGCAAGTGCTGTCAGCATCATTACCAGTGCGCTGGAAGGTATGTTGTTGCATATTCATAGTGGTTGGATACCAAGGTTAAGGACATGGTTTAAATGCCACAAATGGGCGGATTTAGCACTTGCACTTGGGTCTATGTATTGTTCCTGTGTTGCATATCACCTTTAAATAGGGATTCAGGGCTGGCCCTGCCTTGAGGCAAGATGAGACGACTGCTTCAGGTGGCAGGAATCACAGGGGTAGCCGATCCCAATGTAGACCTTTACTGTCCCAATATAGTGGTTGGATACCAAGGTTAAGGACATGTTTTAAATGCCACAAATGGGCGGATTTAGCACTTGCACTTGGGTCTATGTATTGTTCCTGTGTTGCATATCACCTTTAAATAGGGATTCAGGGCTGGCCCTGCCTTGAGGCAAGATGAGACGACTGCTTCAGGTGGCAGGAATCACAGGGGTAGCCGATCCCAATGTAGACCTTTACTGTCCCTTTGTTCCTGATGTGGGAGTTGGGGCTACGGGTTTGTTTTGTTCTGGTTCTGGTTTTTCATATGAATTTTGTGTTTTTACTTTGTATGTTTATGCTGTAAGCATTTTCAGATAAGATTTTATCTGAGATTTTCAGATAAAGGGCAGTATACAAATTTAAGAAATAAAAATAATAAAATAAATGTAGATCTTCTCTCACCCTTTCCCCACCGGTAGGGTGGGAAGTGCCATTTAGGGATTTTCAAGGTAACTAGCTAGCACTTTGGGATCAGAAACAGATAGGATCCTAGTGAAACTGGAATAGCGATACAGTCACATGAGCTGTAGCTCAGTGGTCAAAGAAACATGCCCTCTATGTGGAGAGCCCCAGGTTCATCCCAGGTGTCTTCATGAAGAGCTAGGCAAGATTCCTGAAAGCCACTGAACCTGCTGGACAAAGCTTCTGACATAAAATAGTTTCCTATGGTCTTACAAAGAACTGGCCCATGGGATTGTTAGGAGTTCGGCCTACACTCGAGTAGGACCCTGAGACACATGCCCGACTGGCAAGTTCTCTCCCTCCTGGTTGATCGTTCAGGAGCTTCAAAAGCTTTCTTCAGCCCGAACATCACAGCGACTGATGCCAACCGACACCGTCACACTTAGGAATCCGCAGAGTTTGCGCAGTTGCATAATAGACCTCAGCAACTCAGCATTTTGGCTAACCTACTTTATTTACATATAAACACACACGGAGCACTGCAACATGGTTCCCTCTCTCTCTAGCATCAGACAGCAAAGAGAAAAAGAACAAAGGACAATAGTCCCACTTCACGGAACACAGTAACACAAACATCCTGACTCTGTCACTTCCCACTCTGTGGAGTCAATACATATACCATCATGTGAAAGACAACAATCCCATGACTGCAATCATGGAGCAGGAATTCTAACAGAGATATCAATTACAATAGTCCTTGGTCGTACATTTTTAAAAAGAATTCTGCTGGAGCATCAACAGATTCAGTAGGAGTTGTTCTCACAAGTACTTATTGTTTCTAAATCTTTTTTTATGGGGAGGGGGGACCTTACTTTAATGTGTTTAATGTTTAGAACTTGAAGAATCTAATCAGAAGTGCCCCCGCTTCTTGAAGAACTTGGCTGCAAAGTATCTTGTGTGGAACTTTTGCCCACTGTGGTTGAAGATAAAGAAGAATGTGGGCGTTTTTGTTATGGATCCATTTACGGACCTCACAATCACAGTTTGCATTGTGATGAATACTCTATTTATGGCGCTAGAACACTATAAAATGTCCCCTGATTTCGAGGCCATGCTTGGGATAGGCAACAAGGTAAGCAAATTCTGGCAAGCAGGATGTTCTGCATCAGCATGTAATAAGCTTTTATGCGTTTATTATTATTATTGTTTCGATTTCTGACAGCATTCACCCTTCCCCAAAAGGTATAAGGTTCAATGACTCTCACCTATCACTATCTGAAGAAAATTCTTTATTACCGTATTTTTCGCCCTATAAGACGCACCGGCCCATAGGACGCACCTAGTTTTCAGGGGGGGAAATCAAGGAAAAAAATATGATTCCCCCCCCCGCAGCTCTGGGAGCAGCGGACAGGCTGCACGCAGCCTGTGCGCTACTCCAAGACCTTCTCCCTGCTTTTGCGGGAGGTGGCGGAATTCCCCCACCTCCCGCAAAAGCCCACAGGAGCCCCACGTGACTCCTGCGGGCTTTTCGACCAGGAGGGAGAAGGGACTGAAAGGGCCAGTCAGTCCCTTCTCCCTCCTCGGGGAAAAGCCCCCAAGAGCCGCTAGCTCTTTAAAGGGTGCACGGCTCCTGCAGGCTTTTCTAGGAGGTGGGGAATTCCCCCAGCTCCTAGAAAAGCCGGGGAGCCCCTTTAAAGAGCACACGGCTTTTGCGGGCTTTTGCGGGAGGTGGGGGAATTCCCCCATCTCCCGCAAAAGCCCAAAGGAGGGAGAAGGGACTGGCTCCGCCAGTCAGTCCCTTCTCCCTCCTTGGGGAAAAGCCCCCAAGAGCCGCTTGCTCTTTAAAGGGTGCACGGCTCCTGCAGGCTTTTCTAGGAGGTGGGGGAATTCCCCCTCTCGTAGAAAAGCCAGCAGAAGCCGCGGAGCCCCTTTAAAGAGCGCACGGCTTTTGCCTGCTTTTGCGGGAGGTGGGGGAATTCCCCCATCTCCCGCAAAAGCCCGCAGGAGGGAGAAGGGACTGATGCGGCCAGTCAGTCCCTTCTCCCTCCTTGGGGAAAAGCCCCCAAGAGCGGCGCGCTCTTTAAAAGGTGCACGGCTCCTGCAGGCTTTTCTAGGAGGTTGGGGAATTCCCCCACCTCCTAGAAAAGCCGTGGAGCCCCTTTAAAGAGCGCACGGCTTTTGCCTGCTTTTGCGGGAGGTGGGGGAATTCCCCCCATCTCCCGCAAAAGCCCGCAGGAGGGAGAAGGGACTGATGCGGCCAGTCAGTCCCTTCTCCCTCCTTGGGGAAAAGCCCCCAAGAGCGGTGCGCTCTTTAAAAGGTGCACGGCTCCTGCAGGCTTTTCTAGGAGGTTGGGGAATTCCCCCACCTCCTAGAAAAGCCGTGGAGCCCCTTTAAAGAGCGCACGGCTTTTGCCTGCTTTTGCGGGAGGTGGGGGAATTCCCCCATCTCCCGCAAAAGCCCGCAGGAGGGAGAAGGGACTGATGCGGCCAGTCAGTCCCTTCTCCCTCCTTGGGGAAAAGCCCCCAAGAGCGGCGCGCTCTTTAAAAGGTGCACGGCTCCTGCAGGCTTTTCTAGGAGGTTGGGGAATTCCCCCACCTCCTAGAAAAGCCGTGGAGCCCCTTTAAAGAGCGCACGGCTTTTGCGGGAGGTGGGGGAATTCCCCCATCTCCCGCAAAAGCCCGCAGGAGGGAGAAGGGACTGATGCGGCCAGTCAGTCCCTTCTCCCTCCTTGGGGAAAAGCCCCCAAGAGCCGCTTGCTCTTTAAAGGGTGCACGGCTCCTGCAGGCTTTTCTAGGAGGTGGGGGAATTCCCCCCCCTCGTAGAAAAGCCAGCAGAAGCCGCGGAGCCCCTTTAAAGAGCGCACGGCTTTTGCCTGCTTTTGCGGGAGGTGGGGGAATTTCCCCATCTCCCGCAAAAGCCCAAAGGAGGGTTGGAGAGCAGCGGCAAGGCGTCGCGCGCCTTCCTGCTGCCCCCCATCCTCTGGGGCTGGCGATGGGGGAAGCGCTGCTTTCCCCACCGCCAGCCTCAAACCCGGGTTGGAGAGTAGCAGCAAGGCGTCGCGCGCCTTCCTACTGCCCCCCATCCTCTGGGGCTGGCGATGGGGGAAGCGCTGCTTTCTCCACCGCCAGCCTCAAACCCGGGTTGGAGAGCAGCGGCAAGGCGTCGCGCGCCTTCCTGCTGCCCCCCATCCTCTGGGGCTGGCGATGGGGGAAGCGCTGCTTTCTCCACCGCCAGCCTCAAACCCGGGTTGGAGAGCAGCGGCAAGGCGTTGCGCGCCTTCCTGCTGCCCCCCATCCTCTGGGGCTGGCGATGGGGGAAGCGCTGCTTTCCCCACCGCCAGCCTCAAACCCGGGTTGGAGAGTAGCAGCAAGGCGTCGCGCGCCTTCCTGCTGCCCCCCATCCTCTGGGGCTGGCGATGGGGGAAGCGCTGCTTTCTCCACCGCCAGCCTCAAACCCGGGTTGGAGAGTAGCAGCAAGGCGTTGCGCGCCTTCCTGCTGCCCCCCATCCTCTGGGGCTGGCGATGGGGGAAGCGCTGCTTTCTCCACCGCCAGCCTCAAACCCGGGTTGGAGAGCAGCGGCAAGGCGTCGCGCGCCTTCCTGCTGCCCCCCATCCTCTGGGGCTGGCGATGGGGGAAGCGCTGCTTTCCCCACCGCCAGCCTCAAACCCGGGTTGGAGAGTAGCAGCAAGGCGTTGCGCGCCTTCCTGCTGCCCCCCATCCTCTGGGGCTGGCGATGGGGGAAGCGCTGCTTTCCCCACCGCCAGCCTCAAACCCGGGTTGGAGAGTAGCAGCAAGGCGTCGCGCGCCTTCCTGCTGCCCCCCATCCTCTGGCCCTGGCGATGGGGGAAGCGCTGCTTTCCTCCACCGCCAGCCTCAAACAGCAGGCCCTTCCTGGCTTCTGCGGAAGCAACGCGAAGCCCCCGGAGCGCAGGCTTCGGAGGCTTCGTGTTGCTATCGCTGAAGCCAAGGGGTCTGCATTCGCCCCATAAGACGCACCCACATTTCCCCTTCATTTTTGGAGGGGAAAAAGTGCGTCTTATAGGGCGAAAAATACGGTAATTTATTTCTGTTAACTATGACAAACGGTTATATCTCTTGGTATTAGCATACCTAGTTATTTAATAGATTTTGAACAAATCTGGAATTTATATTCCTTGGATGAATGGGTAATCAGGTTTTGACTTATTGGCATCAGTTCTGATTTGGAGCAATTAACAGAGTAACCAGATACTTTACCGAAAGCACCTATTGTTTGCATCAAGATGGGAATACTAGCCTGAATAGTATGAAATAAACAAAAGAATATCGTCTGCAAATGAAACTAAATTATATTTAATATTATAAATCTCACAATGTTGTCTAATAGCGCAAGCCAAAGGAAAGGTGGCAGACATGCTGCCATTCACTTTGACTCTAGGAGTGGCTGCCAGGAAAAAGCCACATGCTTTTCTTATATGCCCAGGGAGCAGACTGAGCCCACCCTCCAGGAGCGGCCCACCCCCTTGCCCACTCACAATTGGCTGATTGAGCGAGCTGGCAGGATCTGTTGCCTCCTGGGCAGCAAACTCAGCCCAGGGACGTCCTTTGCTGCCCGGGACACAGCCCAAGGGGCCTCCCTTGTCTGATTGTGAAGGGTGATGGAGGGAGTGCCAGACCGCAATGGAGCCCCCCAGGAAGGGTTTGCGGACTTCTCAACATGTCTGTTTGTCATGTGAACTGTCCCTAACCCTGGCATGAGGAGAGAGGATTCTGGAACATGCAGATTTGACGTCTCCACTTCTATTTTGCAGATTTTCACCGGAATTTTCACTGCAGAAGTGATCCTGAAAATCATTGCGCTGGATCCCTATTATTATTTTCAGCAGCGCTCAAATATATTTGACAGTGTGATTGTCTTCATAAGCATCATTGAACTGAGCAGTGAACCCAAAGAGAATAAGGCTTCAGGGAAAAAAGGCAGCAGGAAAGGAAATTTTACAGTTTTACGGACCTTGAGGCTGGTAATTCCTCGCTCTCTTTTTTTCTCTTCCTTCCTTTCTTTTTTTCATGGACATATAGGACAGGATTTCCCACGAGCTACATCTCTTGCAGAAGATCACTATTGATTATACATTTGTGGAGCACTGTGAAAGATTTAACTTGCTAATCTCCAGATGTGCCCTGTGAGGGATGTTATTTTCAGATAGAGGAAATTGAGGGCAAGAAGCAGCAACTTCCCCAAGGCCACCCGGTGCTTTCAGGACCAGGAAGGGAGTAGAAAATATGTGTCCAAGGCCAGCTCCTGTGCTGTGCTGTGCTGCTTGGGAGAGACATGAAGGAGACAAGCTATCAGTGGCCACTAGACACGATGGCCAACTATTACTTCCAGCATCGCAGAGAGCATGCCTCTAAATACCGGTTGCTAGGGAAAAATGAGTGGGAGTGTGTTACTCCATTCATGTTCTGCTTTGGGGCTTCCCCATAGGCACTTAGAATCATAGAATCATAGAGTTGGAAGAGACCACAAGGGCCATCGAGTCCAACCCCCTGCCAAGCAGGAAACACCATCAGAGCACTCCTGACATATGGTTGTCAAGCCTCTGCTTAAAGACCTCCAAAGTAGGAGACTCCACCACACTCCTTGGCAGCAAATTCCACTGTCGAACAGCTCTTACTGTCAGGAAGTTCTTCCTAATGTTAAGGTGTTTAGGTGGAATCTGCTTTCTTGTAGTTTGGATCCATTGCTCCGTGTCCGCTTCTCTGGAGCAGCAGAAAACAACCTTTCTCCCTCCTCTATGTGACATCCTTTTATATATTTGAACATGGCTATCATATCACCCCTTAACCTCCTCTTCTCCAGGCTAAACATGTTTGTTTGGCTGCTGAGGGACGGACATAATAAATAACAATATGTTCAAAAGAGAACGAAAAGGCAAGATGAAGCTGAAAAGAAGGATAAACAGAGTTAGAACTGAAGGCTACAAAAAATAGAAACTGCCAAACTGTTCTGTTCTTTGGTTATCTAACAATACAATACTTTCCTCCCCAACAGATGCGAGTCTTCAAGTTGGCGAAGTCTTGGCCAACCTTAAACACCCTTATTAAGATAATTTTAAACTCAGTGGATGCTCTGGGCAACCTCACCCTCGTTCTGGCCATTATCGTCTTTATCTTCGCTGTATTTGGAATGCAGCTATTTGGGGGCAACTATAAGACTCATTGTAAGAAATTGGCCGATGACTGCAAACTACGATGGCATATGCAAGATTTTTTCCACTCCTTCCTTGTTATTTTCCGAATTTTGTGTGGAGAATGGATTGAAACCATGTGGGGTTGCATGGTGGTCAATGAGCAATCAATGTGCTTGCTTGTCTTCTTGCTGGTCATGGTGATTGGAAATTTAGTGGTGAGTTTACAGATACCTTTTGATTTCCCTCCCCTTTTTATCAAAATTTTGCTTTGCTATTAATGAAAAGGGGAAATGTGTTTGAAAAGTCAATCCTAATGCTGTATCTTTAAAATGAGACAAGTATGTGGAATGGTAGTACTCCAGAAAATCTGTCCTGGGCTGCATCTGCCAGGTTCTTGGAATCATAAGTGGGGAGGGTGCTGTTGTACTCAGGTCCTGCTTGCAGGTTTCCCATGGACATCTGGTTGGTTACTGTGTGAACAGAAGGCTAGACTAGATGGGCCATTGACCTGATCTAGAAGGGACCTTCTTATTTTCTCACATCTTTCACATCAGCCAGTGTGGTGTAGTGGTTAAGAGCGGTAGACTTGTAATCTGGTGAACTGGGTTCGCTTCCCTGCTCCTCCACATGCAACTGCTGGGTGACCTTGGGCTAGTCACACTTCTCTGAAGTCTCTCAGCCTCACTCACCCCACAGAGTGTTTGTTGTGGGGGAGGAAGGGAAAGGAGAATGTTAGCCGCTTTGAGACTCTTTCGGGTAGTGATAAAGCGGGATATCAAATCCAAATCCAAACTCTTCTTTCAGTCTTTTCTCAAGCCATTGGGAAATGAAATGAAATTCCATAATAAGGAGACAGGAGAAGGAAGTAAAGCATCTTACCTGCCTCTCACTCTTACCTGGCTTTGTAGGCAGATTTTCTGCTCCAATTTGTTGATATTTGTTCATTCCACCTATGTTCTAAAACTAGTTTGGAAAGAATTAATAAGAATGAAAACAAATATATCATTTTAAGAGTAGACAATGCATACAACTAGGGTAAAATGTGCTTTAAAAAGTATATGTTAATCAAGCTAACATAAAAATGCATTATATTACGGAAAATTGATTTCCAGAAATGCATATATTAGGCAAAATTGCATACAAAGTGTGTATATCACAATAAATTTGCACTAAATTGCTGATGAATTTTCATGGTGTTTTTTTAAAAATAAAAAACCCCCACACATGTCAATTGATGTGCAAATGTGGAGAACTGAACTTAAGGTTGACAAAATGAGAAACTGGGAGAAACCAAAATTGACAAATTTTGCCTATCCCTGGCTGTTGGTTGGTTTCCTTGTCCTGGTCATGCCAGAATTGGGTGTTTCCATCTCTCTTCAGAAAAAAAAAAACAATTATGCTAGAAATGTTGTTAAACATTTGCTCTTCCCGTTGCTTTGAGGTGCTCAATTTGTTCATCGCCCTGCTGCTGAACTCGTTCAGCACTGACAACCTCCTCCAACTCCCGGAAGACGACCGAGAAACGAACAACCTTAAAATTGCCTTCGCTCGGATCCACCGGGGGCTGCATGCAGCAAAACAGGCAATGTTGGCTTTTTGTTTCAAAGCTCTTGGGTACAAGCGGAAGGCAGCTCAGAAGAAAATAAAATGTGAATCTGAGAAGAACGGGCTGGAGCTTCGAAAAGATCTCCCGAACTTCAAGGAGAGTCATGGTAACAGAGAGAGCGAGAAGAACGGGGAGAGGTGCTCAGTTCATATCCCGGATGATTTCATCAGCAACCCCAATGTGTTTGTCTGTGTTCCCATTGCTGCCCCCGAGTCCGATAGCGAGGGGTCTGAAGATGCTGATGAGAAGCAGGGGGCAGCCATGGAGACAGAATATGCTGAGAAGGTAAGGAGTCAGCTGAAGGCCACATTTCCATGTTCAAGGAAAGGTGGGCAAATATTGCAGCGGACAGAAATGGAGACAGCAATATTAATGTCAGTCCTCAATATTCTGTCCCACTTTCTGAACATTCTGTCACACTGTAGAATTAATGAGAAGCAGAACCACTGATGTGATTGTGCTGATAGGAGGTCACCTCATGAGGAACAAGATTAGCTTCTGCCCTAACTGTGTTACCAGCTGCATTCTCTCACCTTTGCTCATAGGCTGTTTCAGTGCAGTCCTGTGTGCTGTTAATAATAATAATAATAATAATAATAATAATAATAATAATAATAATAATAATAATTTATTATTTGTACCCCGCCCATCTGGCTGGGCTTCCCCAGCCACTCTGGGCGGCTTCCCAAAAAAACCACGTTAAAATACTCTAATACATCAAACATTAAAAGCTTCCCTAAACAGGGCTACCTTCAGATGTCTTCTAAAAGTCTGGTAGTTGTTGTTCTCTTTGACATCTGGTGGGAGGGCGTTCCACAGGGAGGGTGCCACTACCGAGAAGGCCCTCTGCCTCGTTCCCTGTAACTTGGCTTCTCACAGTGAGGGAACCGCCAGAAGGCCCTCAGAGCTGGACCTCAGTGTCCGGGTAGAACGATGGGGGTGGAGACGCTCTTTCAGGTATACAGGACCGAGGCCATTTAGGGCTTTAAAGGTCAGCACCAATACTTTGAATTGTGCTCGGAAATGTACTGGGAGCCAATGTAGGTCTTTTAAGACCGGTGTTATGTGGTCTCAGCAGCTGCTCCCAGTCACCAGTCTAGCTGCCGCATTCTGGATTAGTTGTAGTTTCCGGGTCACCTTCAAAGGTAGCCCCACGTAGAGCGCATTGCAGTAGTCCAAGCGGGAGATAACCAGAGCATGCACCACTCTGGCGAGGCAGTCCGCAGGAGGTTTTCCTCCTCCTCTCATCATCATCATCATCCCCACATTTCTTTCAATAAGCTCAATATGGAATACACCCTTTCTTGCTCTTAATTGTTCACCTCATTTCCTAGCACAGCTTCCTTCCACCCCCTGCCCATTTGCGTGAAATTTGACTGATCACATCCTGAAACATCATGACGCTAATCTAACCTGGTAACTTTTGTAAACAAAACCACATGGGTGGCTGCAGCCAATCAGATTAAGAGGCAATGTCGGGCAAGTGAGGCTGAGGATCAGGGCAGAGAAGGAAAATGGCACTGAGAAGAAGCAATACCCAGGGAAATAAAAGTGCATTTCCCTTGTATGCTGTAGCTACTCCACCTAGAGACCTGGTACAGGCTACTCATACACAACGTGACCCAATATGCCCACCACAGCTCACCAACAATGAACCGTGGTTCAGGAAGCGCTTGATAAAGCTGTTGGATTTGCTGCCTGCCGGAAAGCCAAACTATATGTGATGTTGGGAGATCAGGGGCTGTGGGGGTTCTGATAAGGAATGTAGTGGGTGTGGAAGAGACCTTATCTTTTTCCTGAATGCTTGCATGAAAATGCCCTCTTCCAGTGCTATTTGCCCTGCGAGGCACAACATACAACCACATTATGGATACCTGTATGTTTCCCTCTGCGAGGCAAATACCAGCTTGGGCAAGAGATTTTCACTGGGAAATGGTGCAGGGAGAAATTCTGCCACAGTTCCGATTAGAATCCACTCCCCTACAGATGACATTAATTTTGTTTGAGTCACAGAAATACACCTCTCTTTAGCTCCCATGGCTTTAACTAACAGTAGGAGGGACCACAAATACAAGTGGCATGATCTTGAGTGCAGATGAATGTGGCTTATCTTCAGCAGGAAAACCAGCTGCGATTGAGAGGAGAGCGGAGCAAGAGTTCCGATGCCTGGAGCCGAACATCTGAAATCTCCTCTCCTGGGGAAACAAGTATGCATTGGAAAGCTGGGTCCTCCTCACCAAAACAAAAAGAGGTAAAAGTTATTCACCAATAAAGAAAAGCAAAAGCAGAGAATGATAATCCAGATGATAAAATGCCCTGATTGCAGAACTGGGTAAAAAAGAAAGGTTGCATTAAAATCAGGACGAAACAAACAACGTCACAACTCTAATTGAAACGTCACCATTCAATATGTTGAATTGAAACCCAAGCAGGTTGTTTTGAGTATCTTCCTTTGACTGGTTAGTTAGTTTGCTTGCTTGCCTGCCTGCCTGCTTGTTTTGAGGGGTAAGGCATGCTGATTCAGAGCCTTTGAACCTCTTTTGGTGCTGAAATGGATATTGTAGATCAGAAATTTGTATGTGTTACATTAATCACACAGCAAGCGTGTCACTGATTTTGTTTTATTTAATACCAGGCACCAAAACCATACCATGTGGGGAGATGAGGTTTAACCCTTTAACCCTTATGACCGTGGCTAAAATACATCGCTCCCAGTGCAAAGATTAGCCTTAGGAAAAAATCCTCCTATTGACTCCGGTGACTACCAGTAATTGTTGCACTGTGGTGCAGGGAGGTTGGATTTTGTCAGGATTTCACCTAGGAATTGAAAGGTTAAATCTCCCATTCCCATGCACCGTGGTCCTGGTGTAAAAATCACTCATCCCAATATGCCTAGCATTAAATTTCTTAAAATCCACATGTGGCTGCTAACGACATTAATATAAAATTCTAGCTGCACTCCTGTTAGGCAAAACCGACAGACAATGCCTGGTAAAAAAGAAAACTCAAGGCTCTATTTTTCTTTTGCAGAGAGCTGACATTATTAGCTGCTCAGAAGGCAGCACCGTGGACCTAGCAAACTCAGAAGAATTCCTGAAGCAGATCCCTGAACTAGCTGAGGACTCGGAGCCACATAATTGTTTTCCCGAAAGTAAGGATGCACTTCATCAATTTATTCTATGCAGGGCAACATGAGGCTGCAACCCAAAATGGCCAGCCTGTGCTTCTTGTCTTCTTTTGCATGCTTCCACCTGCTGACAATGATGTAAGCGAGAGCAGTGATGGGAAGGGGGATCACCAGCTTCCATTAATTGCAGGATGCATGCTAAAAGTCAGTTGCCAGTACTATTTAACTTGTACAAGGGTTCTAAAGGTAAAGGTAAAGGGACCCCTGAAAATTAGGTCCAGTCGTGACTGACTCGGGTTGAGGCGCTCATCTCGCTTTATTGGCCAAGGAAGCCGGTGTACAGCTTCTGGGTCATGTGGCCAGCATGACTAAGCTGCTTCTGGCGAACCAGAGCAGCGCACGGAAATGCTGTTTACCTTCCCACCGGAGTGGTACCTATTTATCTACTTGCACTTTGATGTTCTTTGGAACTGCTAGGTTGGCAGGAACAGGGACCGAGCAACAGGAGCTCACCCCGTCGCGGGGATTCGAACCATCGACCTTCTGATCGGCAAGTCCTAGGCTCTGTGGTTTAACCCACAGCACCACCCACGTCCCTTACAAGGGTTGTACCAACCCCATAATGTGGATTGTTATTTATTGTCTGTCTCTTTCAGAATTTGCTCAGCGTTTTCCTTGGTGTATGGTGAACACTGAAAAGTTTCCAGGCAGATTATGGTGGAACCTAAGAAAGACATGCTACCGAATTGTAGAGCACAACTGGTTTGAAAGCTTCATTGTGTTCATGATTCTGCTGAGCAGTGGAGCTCTGGTATGTTAATCTGATTCTCACACACAAAACTCTGTGGCTTAAGTGGCACACTGGACAGAGCAGAGAAAAGAAAGATTATATTTCTAAACCACCACTCCATTCCAAGATGAAATAATGCTGGCAAACACAGGGGGCACATTTTGCTGATTTGGGAATTGGCGCTCTAGCCAGATGGTATTAATCACCATTGATCAGTGCAATCCTATGCATGTCCGCTCTGATATAAATCCCATTGAGTTCAATGGGAACTCACTTCCAGGTAAGAGTGCATAGGATTGCAGCGAGAATGAAGCCTGACTGGGTGCTTGGATCAGGTTTTCTGTTTGGGGAAATACTCACGCACCTCTATCACCACCACCATTGGATATTTATTTAATCTTATTAGACTGGAAACACTGTTTGGAAGGCCAAATTTCTCTGAGATTATGGTGGACCCGTTATTCTTTTACCAGCATGGCACGTGCCACCATATCAAGATTCGTTTCTGTACTGTATTTCACCAGTCAAGTGTTTTAGTAGTTTTAATGTGCTCATTAGTTTAATGAATTACTGTATATAATCATCTCACCTGCTGGTTAGTTGCTGTATGTAGGGCTGCCTATACGTCTGGGTTTTCCCGGACATAGAAGGGATTGGGCTCTCAGAAATTGTGTCTGGGGGAAATTTCCGATAAGGGTTAAAATGACTGGGGAAACCCAGACGTATGGCAGCCCAACGCAGCCTCCCCAACTGCTCCAGTCACAGATGCAGCAGCAAAAGGAAGGCAGAAAAGGAAGCAAATGCCTAAGTGAGTGGGATAGGGGACGGACGGACACACGCCTGGGTAGAGCCTGGCTGGGCAGGTGCCCCTCACATCTGTCGAGGCAGGCACAGTAAGTCCTTGAGGGGACCCACGCCTCCAATCTGGCCCTTCCCTTGCGCTTGCAGAGTGCTGAGAGAGACAGGGAGCTCCTGGGTGGGGCTTGGGGTCCCTGCGGCTCCTGGGAATGTTGCCTCAAGTGAGGGTCTCTGAGAGGGGTCGGTGCTGGGACGCCTCACTATGGGGAAACTAGGAGACTCCAAGTGTGCGCACGCCAGTCTTCAGGGGAAAAAGGAGTCCAGCTGCAGTGCCATGCTCCGCTTCGCCCGCCGAGCCGGGGCGGATGGGCCTTCTTTGCTGGCTGCCTCGTTGGTCCAGGACGGCCTCACCCTGGCAGGCAGCCCGAGGTGCCCGTTGAGCCTCCCTGAGGGATCACTGAGAGCCCCCTCGCTGTCCTTCCTGTGTCCGGTGCACTACAAAGTGGCCGGAGAAGACATGGTGCCTGCTGCGCGCCCGGCGGGAAGCGCAGCAAGGCAATCCGGAGAGGAATGCAGAGGCTTGGGATTGGCTGGAAATTGTGCCCCCCCTGTCTCCCCGAACCCCAAACAGCTGGAGGCTCTGGGGAGCTGCGCTCACCCCAGGCTGTGCTTGTGCCAGCAGCATGCTGGGGCAACCTTGGAGCGAAAAGGGCAACACAGTCTTGGCACCTCGGCTGAGCCCAGTGCACCAGTGGCCGCAGCGGATTGCCTCACCGCAGGATGCAAGTCAAAAGCCAGGCAGTCCCTGCCAACACGTTTACCATCAATTTATTTATGGCAAATCCCCACCCCCCAGAAAAAAAGCTCATTAACTTTGGTGTCTGGATTTTCACCTTTTGAAATATGGCAACCCTACTGTATGCCACTCCGTAATCTTCAGTGAAGAAGAGCAGCTAATAAATACAATAACTAAATAAATATTGATGAATACATGTGCACATTCGCCTCCTGGAGAGGAGGGAGGCATTACATCATAGAAATGTAGAATTGGAAGGGACCATGAGGGTCATCTAGTCCAACCCCCTGAAATGCAGGAATCTTTCGTCCAACGTGGGGCTCGAACCCACGACACTGAGATTAAGAGGCTCATGCTCTACCGACTGAGCTGTCCTATTTAATGGTTGGAAAGAACTGAAAACCATCACAAAATGTCACATTGACAGTGGTCCAGGTGAAATCTGGAAATCAGCAAGTTTTTGCTAATAGATTGGTATTGTTCCACAACCTGGGTAAGATACAAAATCCAGGAAAAATTCAGGTGCAGATAATTTTTAAGCATCCCTACTTTATTGTAAGCCACCCTGAGTATTTTATGTTATGGGTTGCCAGTGTTGTAATATCACTGCATTTAGTACATGAATCCCTGGGATCATTCATTTGTCATGTCCTATGCCCCCAAGTTCTCATGGAGATATATATATATACAGCTCCAGTATTATGGTTATGCAGTAGGATTGGAAAATTGCAGTACATTCACACAATTAAGGAAAGATTGTAAAGGAGTCTGCAAATTAAAAATTCTGCTTGATCAGTAGCAAGATACATCTTAACTTTCTTATTCCAGGCATTTGAAGATATACACTTGAGTGAGAGACCAAATGTTAAAATCATGCTGGATTATGCCGACAAATTGTTCACTTACATCTTTATCCTGGAGATGCTGTTGAAGTGGGTGGCTTATGGATTCCACAAATATTTCACAAATGTTTGGTGCTGGCTTGATTTCATAATTGTAGATGTAAGTGTTGCCTTTGAACCATTCTGTGGAATGGGTGCCGTTAGCTTTCAAGGTATAGCGACTGGGCATTCTTGCACTCTCCTTGCCTAAAGGGAAGCCCTGCAATTTGTGTAAAACGGTTTTATGCTTTTGTTTTGAAGCGGTGCTTTTTGCTGCTGTTGTTGTTTAGTCGTGTCCAACTCTTTGTGACCCCATGGACCAGAGCACTCCAGCCACTCCTGTCTTCCACTGCCTCCCACAGTTTGGTCAAACTCATGCTCGTAGCTTCAAGAACACTGTCCAACCATCTCATCTTCTGTCGTCCCCTTCTCCTTGTGCCCTCCATCTTCCCCAACATCAGGGGCTTTTCCAGGGAGTCTTCTCTTCTCATGAGGTGGCCAAAGTATTGGAGTCTCAGCTTCAGGATCTGTCCTTCCAGTGAGCACTCAGGGCTGATTTCCTTAAGAATGGCTAGGTTTGATCTTCTTGCAGTCCATGGGACTCTCAAGAGTCTCCTCCAGCACCATAATTCAAAAAAGCGGTGCTTTAGCATGTTTGAAAAATGTTGGCATGGCAAGGAGGCAGATTAAGATACATAGTGAAATTGTTCCTTTGTGCTTTTGCTACTGAACATCTCCCCTCACTACTTTTTCTGCAGGTCTCCTTAGTAACCCTCGTAGCAACTTTGGCTGGACAATCTGACATGGGTCCCATAAAGTCTCTCAGAACCCTAAGAGCTTTGAGGCCATTAAGAGCCCTGTCACGATTTGAAGGGATGAGGGTAAGTTGAATGAACGCCATCACTGAACATTAGCCCTATGAAAAGGCCTTTGGTTTGTAAATTGTTTCTTTTGAAGGCTACTGTGATGAGGGGATGGTAAAGGAGATTGGAACAGGGATTCCCATTTGGCACATCAAAGATTTCTGCGAGTCATGAGAGGTTTATGAACATGTTCTATATTGTTGGCAATAGACAGGCCTTTTTTTTCAGCCAGAACTTACCAAAACTCAGTTCCAGCCTCTCTCAGGTGGGTGCCATTGCCATTCTATGAGAACTCTCATGGTGAGTTCCAGCACCCCTTTTTCTGGAAAAATAGCAGTGGCAATAGATGTCCAGGAGACATCTTTGTTACCCACAACACAGTAGTTAACTTTGATGGTAAATAGTATGGAAACATTAGAGTATGAGGACCATGGGAGTGGATTTAAGGCTGCAGAGATCAAACCATGTTCTTCAAATTACTTTGAAAATCATATTTACTCCAAGGGCAAGAGCAGCCTGTTGCTGTGATACAGAAGACATTCATGCTAGCACACGTTTCAAAATGGCACCAGGCTATCTCCATGGAATGTAGCACCATCACGTTCTTGAAATAAGTCACCTCTTTACTGAGGTGTCCCATCACCTGCAATAGCTCCCTACTGTGTTCTGTATGCAACACAGGGTGCTATTTCTCCTCTCTAAAGCACTTTACCGCTTGGTTCAAATATACCTAAGAGACCACCCCTTCTCTTTGCCCCATCATGATCTCTAACACTGCATGAGAACACCGACTTGAATCTGTCATGCTTGGACTGAGTCTAGATGGCAGTGGAAAGGACTAGTAAACTTATGAAGGTGCCCTTTCAACATGAACATGCTTTGTTGAGATTAAATATACTTCTGCTGATCTGATCTGACATAGCGTTCCTATGAATGCGTTTGAGTAGGGGCATTCAGTATGCAGTCTGAATCCACAATTTATATTTGGGGGTGCGTGTGGGAGGAGGTTGAAAGGCACAGTTTATTGTCCTGGAATCTTTTTTCCTTCTTGTTATTTAGATATATTATGGTGAAGTTCATGGATTTTTTTAAAAAAACATAATTTTATAAATTGTGTGTCTTTGTTTTGTATGTATTGTGGTATTCTGTTTTGTATTTATTGTGGTATGCATTGTGACTTGCTGATATTTTTATGGATTATAATTTGGTAGTTATTTACTGTAATTGTTAAGAGTGAATCTCTGTTTAAATATTGTTTGCTGATATTTAATTTCATTGTGTACTATTATATCCTGGTGGGTTATTGAATATTAGTTTATTTGAGGTAAGTTGTTTATTTCAAAGTTATGCTATTATTATGACTTTAAAAAAATTGTTTCATTCCCTTTCTCTTTCCCCTCTTCCCCACCTTTCAAAGGTGGTGGTCAATGCCTTGGTGGGCGCCATCCCATCTATTATGAATGTTCTTCTGGTCTGCCTCATTTTCTGGCTCATCTTCAGCATTGTGGGAGTCAATCTGTTTGCAGGAAAGTTTGGAAAATGCGTTAACATGACTGATGAAGATGGCAGCGTAAATGAGACCATAATTACTAACTTCAGTGACTGTAAGGAGCACAACAGGACCGATGGGATATTATACTGGATTACAGTTAAAGTGAATTTTGATAATGTTGGCTCTGGCTACCTGGCTCTTCTCCAAGTGGTAGGTCTTATAGCACAATGCATCTATCTCCACATTCTCATTCTCTTGTTCCTTTCTACCTTCACTGTTGGTGCTGTTGCCCTTAGTGATACCTAAAAGCATGACGCGGGACGCGGGTGGCGCTGTGGGTAAAACCACAGTGCCTAGGACTTGCCGATCGTATGGTCGGCGGTTCGAATCCCCGCGGCAGGGTGAACTCCTGTCTTTCGGTCCCAGCTCCTGCCCACCTAGCAGTTCGAAAGCACCCTTAAAGTGCAAATAGATAAATAGGTACCGCTTTATAGCGGGAAGGTAAACGGCGTTCCGTGTGCTGCGTTGGTGCAGGCTCGCCAGAGCAGCGATGTCACACTGGCCACATGACCCGGACGTTTCTGCGGACGGCGCCGGCTCCCGGCCTCTAGAGTGAGATGAGCGCACAACCCTAGAGTCTGACAAGACTGGCCCGTATGGGCAGGGGTACCTTTACCTTTAAAAGCATGATAGCTGCTGTTGCTGCAATAACTCCCTCAGTGTATAGGTTCAAAAGCCATTCTCTTTCTTTCTAAGTAACACTTGTTCTTCTGAGTGTATAATAACTATAAAGGATAAAGGGACCTCTGACCATTAGGTCCAGTCGTGACCGACTGGGGTTGCGGCGCTCATCTTGCTTTATTGGCCGAGGGAGCCGGTGTTTGTCCGCAGACAGCTTCCGGGTCATGTGGCCAGTAAGCCGCTTCTGGCGAACCAGAGAGCAGACGGAAACGCCGTTTACCTTCCTGTTTATCTACTTGCACTTTGTGCTTTTGAACTGCTAGGTTGGCAGAAGCTGGGACCGAACAACGGGAGCTCACCCCGTCGCGGGGATTCAAACTGCCGACCTTCTGATCGGCAAGTCCTAGGCTCTGTGGTTTAACCCACAGCACCACCTGCGTCCCATGTATAATAACTATAGCCATAAGTTAATTGCTCAAAGCATTAGTAATATCCTCTAAGGACTCCAGGAATGCCCTTTGGACCTGGTGGCTTGCTACTTTGCCTGTTAGCTCTCAAACCCGACCTTTAGCCAACTCTGCTTGATTTAGCCAAACTCATTTGGAACAGCACTGCCTTCTCTGACTGGCTCTCCAAGGTCTCAGGTGAGGGTCTTTCTAAGTTTTGCTACTTAAGTTTATCAACTGAAGATGTCAGGGACTGAATCGAAGAGTCTTGTGTGCAAAGCATGCTTTCTACCACTGAAGTTTGGCTAGCTCATCAATGCTGGTGCCTCACAGCTTGAGCTGAGCAGGACTGGCGTCATATCTAAGAAACCAGCATCCTTTGGGTCACTGGCCTATATTTACTCAAAGGCAGGTGTGGATATCTGCACAATATATTCTGAGTGAAGACTGATGCAAAGAATTCAAAAAGATTCACTAGGTTTTCCCCACCTTCTTTCAGCACACCTACTGACGTACCTTAATCATATTTATATTAGTCTGTTTTTTCACCAGGCAACTTTCAAAGGTTGGATGGAAATAATGTACGCAGCAGCAGATTCAACTGATGTAAGTCACAGAAATGCACATGCTCATTCTTCCCTTCTTTTTACCTGCTCAGTGGTGTAATAGTAATGTAAGGGAACCCGCTCAAGAGTCAAACTAAATTAATGACAGTGTGTGGCATGTTGCTCTGAGAGGCCTTCTGCCAGTTCCCTCACACTGAGAAGTGAAGTTACAGGGAACCAGGCAGAGGGCCTTCTTGGTAGTGGTGCCCTCCCTGTGAAATGCCCTCCCATCAGATGTCAATGAGATACAGTGGTGCCCCGCAAGACGAACGCCTCGCGAGACGAAAAACTCGCAAAACGAAAGGTTTTTTCGTTTTTGAGTTGCCTCGCAAGACGAATTTCCCTATGGGCTTGCTTTGCAAAACGAAGCTTGCCCCGCAAGCTCCGGGGATAGCGGGAAACGCGGCGCGTCTTCCCCGCTGTCCCCGGAGCTCTTTTGAAGCAAGGGGTGGCGGGAAGAAGCGATCACTTCTCCCCGTTGCCAGCCCCGCAAGCTCCGGGGACAGAGGGGAAGGCGCAGCGCCTTCCCCTCTCTCCCTGGACCCCTTTTGAACCAAGGGGCGGCAAGGGGGAGAAGCAATCTTCTCGCCTCCGCCCCTTGCTTCAAGAGAGGGGACAGAGGGGAAGGTGCGTGCCTTCCCCTCTCTCCCCGGACGGTCTCCATAGGAACGCATTGATTAATTTTCAATGCATTCCTATGGGAAACCGTGCTTCACAAGACGAAAAACTCGCAAGAAGAAAAAACTTGCGGAACGAATTAATTTTGTCTTGCGAGGCACCACTGTACAACTTTTAGAAGACATCTGAAGGCAGCCCTGTATAGGGAAGCTTTTTTATGTTTCATGTTTTGTTTTTGTATATGCTGGAAGTATATACAACCCAGGCAGATGGGCAACCCAGTCAGAGGAGTGGGGTACAAACAATAAATTTATTATTATTACTATTACTACTACTACTACTACTACTACTACTATTATTATTATTATTATTATTATTATTATTATTATTATTATTATTATTATTATTATTATTGCTGCACTGAAAATGACAATTGTGTGTCTAGCTCAGGCTTATCCAGTCTAATGTCCTCCATTTCTCTCAGTAACATCTACTAGAATTCACCCTTGTTTTGCCATCAAAGTGTTCTTTATTTCCCAGAACCACCCACCACGGCAGCCAGTGATTTGGAGCAAGTCAGGGTAACATTTAGCACAACATGATCTAATGTAGCCCTCAGAGTGCCTAAGTGTGATCATTTTCATAGAACAAAGCTGTAAATAAAGGGGTTAAATTGGGCAGACAGCCTGGGAGGTCAGCTTTGTACATAGCAGTCTTGCTCCTGCAGTGTCAATTAACTGTAATTATCAAACACTTGCCTTTTCAAGACCCAGCAAAAGGTCTTGCTAAGTCACCCTGGGTGATTTAGCCTGCCTTCAGCACAGGCAAAAAACCGAAAACAGTATTTCAAGTATTGTTAAGGAAAACCCAAACAGGAGACAAAACAATTTTGCCCCACACAGTACGAGATCCTGAAGGGCCAATTCAAAACAGGCGTAATGGAGCTGTAAAGTTCTCAGACAGGGGTTGTACTTTTATGTGAGGCACTGCCGTTTCCCTAAATTCCAGTATAATATGTGTCAGGGAACTGCCATCGGCTCAGGGGGGAGAGGGGAAAAGCCGGATGGATTACAGAGAGCCCCCAAAGATCGTGGGAAGCAGCTCCTCAGCGGAGGAGAGTAGCCACACCTCCAGTGGAGAGGAGCTTCAGGGCTCAGAGGAGGCGAGACGGTGCCAGGACACCTTGCCTGGACAAAGCGGGGAGGAGAGAGTTCCTCCGTTACCCGTGCCCTCCATGCTCAGTAAGCTTCCGCGCCGAGAGGGGAGGCGCAGACTGGGCGTCAAGAAACTACTCTGCTGGGGAAGGTTTAAGGACCGCCCACTCACGGATTTTGCCAGTGAATGAGCCAGCCATGGGAGAGTGGCGCTCTGGACAGATAAAGTTTATTTTGGCATCAAATGCAAGGCTTCACAGCCGAGCAGGGAGGCATTTGCCTGCTTGCTCTTGAGCAACCCCTTGGAACCATAACAATATGGTTAGGCTTTCCCACAGTGATCGGTTTTATACAGGGGTGGGCTTTCTGACAAATGTGTTGTGTGAAGGCAGGGAACCAAACTACGCATAGCACAGGAGCTCTGTGAACAGTCTCTCTTGGAAGTTGTGACTGAGAGTGGCAGCTGCTGCTTAAAGCTCCTCCCCACAGATTTCCCATCTGAAGTGGGGAAACTGGGAAATCTATATAACATTTCCTCCACAGGAAAAAAATAGGTCCGGGAGAGGAATACAACACAGATATATATTAGGAGGGTAATGGGTAGCCAGGGCTGAAAATGTAAGTTGCAGTTTCTCTCAGTTTCTCAGTTTTCCAATCTTAAGTTATTTCCACATAAGTTTCCATTTTTTGCAAAACTCCTCCTGAAAATTCATCAGCAAATTTCTCCTAATGTACACACGTTTGTGTGCAAGTTTGCCCAAGATATACAGTTTTGCAAAGCAATTTCCCCAAATATAATGCGTGTTTGTTTGTTATTTTAATGAATATAAGCATTTTTATATTCCCAGTTTAGCCTAGTACGTGCATTTATTTATTTTTTACATGTGTTGGAGATCTGTATTGCCAAATTTGGAGAAGCATGAATTTTGAAGGATGGCTGTGTTTCAGTTTGCATATTGTTTTGGAAACTGCAAATTACAAAGGTTTGCCTTTAAATGCAAACTGAACCAACCTTTCCCCCTATCCGCAGTAACGTGTTAAGCTTTCCTTGCCCCATGAAAGGTGCATGGCACAGTTCTACTGCTGCAGCAAAATAGGTTTGCTCCTGTAAGCAGTCTGGATGGGAGCCTATCTGGGCCTCTCCATATATAAACTGCTCTGACTGTCTTAGTGAAAGAATGAGGTATAAGCAGATTCATCATAAGTGACTTACTGTGGCAATGGGAAGAGATTTATAAATGAGCCAGAGGGCAACTTCAGTGATCCCATGATAAATGTCTACTTCCCTCTTGCAAACCTCTCTGGATAATTGCTCAGAGACAGCGCTGTAGCTGCTTAGCTCCAAAGGCAGCCACCATCTCTTGGTACGGCAACCAATGAGGAAAATGTTAACAAGGGGTCGCCACAAACCTACCCACTTTAATTGTCTTTCTCTCCTTTCCCCCTTTTCTTTTCTCAGTCATGTTTCAATGTGCTTTTCGTATTTGCAGGTGGAATACCAGCCCAAATGGGAAGCTAACAAATATATGTACATCTATTTTGTGGTTTTTATCATCTGTGGCTCCTTCTTCACTCTGAACCTTTTCGTTGGCGTCATTATTGATAATTTTAATCAACAAAAGAAAAAGGTAAGTATCTATAGAAAGTGTTTCTGTTTCCTTACGCCTGTTGAAAGTGAACCCTTGAAGAATCAGACTAGTTAGATGGGTGCCTTCTACTGGACCAGCCACCATCAGTGAAAGAAAATTCATGCTTCTGATGGGGAAACTCTGACCTTAATTAGGCTTAATTAGACTCAGCAGGCCTTTCTGTTGGGCCCACAGGCTGTATTGGGAGAACCACGCCCACCTGCCAGTCACCTGACATCATATAACAGCTAAAAAGATCCCTTATCTCTGACTGAAGCACTGAAGCATTAAGTTAAGATATAAACCTCTTTGAGGAAAAAAGGCAGCAGAAAGATTAGGGATGTAAGAAGGCAGTGATTTCCATTCCAACCTGTATTCATCACAATCTGTGCCATTTCTGTTCTACTGCAGTTCAGTTTCTTCGAAATTCTATGTTATTCCCCTTGCTGCCCATTCACGTTCATTTCAGTGTAAAGGAAATGAAACAATGTTTGTTGTTGTTTAGTCGTTTAGTCGTGTCCGACTCTCCCGCAGTTTGGTCAAACTCATGCTGGTAGCTTCGAGAACACTGTCCAACCATCTCGTCCTCTGTCGTCCCCTTCTCCTTGTGCCTTCAATCTTTTTTCCCATCATCAGGGTCTTTTCCAGGGAGTCTTCTCTTCTCATGAGGTGGCCCAAGTACTGGAGCCTCAGCCTCAGGATCTGTCCTTCCAGTGAGCACTCAGGGCTAATTTCCTTCAGAATGGAGAGGTTTGATCTTCTTGCAGTCCATGGGACTCTCAAGAGTCTCCTCCAGCACCATTATTCAAAAGCATCAATTATTCAGCAATCAGCCTTCTTTATGGTCCAGTTCTCATTTTCATACATCACTACTGGGAAAACCATAGCGTTAACTATACGGACCTTTGTTGGCAAGGTGATGTCTCTGCTTTTTAAGATACTGTCTAGGTTTGTCATTGCTTTTCTCCCAAGAAGCAGGTGTCTTTTAATTTCAGTGTTTAGGGAATGTTTAGGGAAGTTTTTAATGCCTGAGGTTTTTGCGTGCTTTTAATTCTGTTAGGAGTTGCCCAGAGTGGTTGAGGTATAAATTTATTATTATTATTATTATTATTATTATTATTATTATTATTATTATTAACAAAAATGCAAACAGATACCAATTGAATTCATTGACTGATTTCCGTTTCTGATCCCAGGTGAATGCATGAAACTAAGCCCTTTACATATCTTCTTCCTTTTTTCTTGGAATTCTCCAACATCCCTAAAGTATCTCTTATCCCAAATGGGAAATCAGCCCTGTGCTTGCTCTTTGGTGGCAAAAGGCAGCATTAGAACAGGAGGTGTATGTTTCTGAACACCAGTTGTGCAGGAAACTTCAGGAGGGGAGAGTGCTCTGGTGCCCAGGCCCCTCTTGTGGCCAAACAATATATAATCTGCACCCAATAATGTTAGTTGTCTTATCTCCTTGCAGTTTGGTGGAGAAGACATCTTCATGACGGAGGAACAAAAAAAATATTATAATGCCATGAAGAAACTGGGGTCCAAGAAACCTCAAAAACCCATCCCACGGCCAGTGGTGAGTACATGTCAACTGTTCTAGACGAAAGACTTCCAATAGGTGAACAGAAATGTAAAAAGGAATAAGGCTGCTAATGCATGATTAATAGACTGATTGAGACAGAGCAAACTTAGTTGGCGAATACAAAGTTTAATCTTGGGACTGAGAATTAAGAGCACTCTGGTATGTTATTGCAATAGGGAATTCAATGGAAATATTAAAGGCAGTGAGTGAATGCTTCCGTCGGATAAATTGTAAGCAGTCTCACATTTCCTTCAGTATATTGGAAGAAGTGACGGGACTCAGGGTGCTTCCAGATGTGAGTTTATTGTGGAAGAAATGCAGCTCAGGCATGCAAGGATTTTCATGGCATCAGCACAGCATCATTCTCATCAAAATGCCAGAATATCCTCTCTCTTTTTTTTACATTTACTCGAAATTCCACTTGCTGTGGGAAGGCCCTCAATAACAAATGAAAGACACCTTTTTCCACTTGAAAGGGATATTTGATCCTTCCTTCCTTCCTTCCTTCCTTCCTTCCTTCCTTCCTTCTTTCTTATTTTTTTTGGTTTAAGCAAATTTTGATATGTTGTTGTCTGACTAAATTATTGAAGGATAACAGATAGCTATGTATTGATTCTACACAAATCCTGGAGATTCTTTCTCCCCTTGCCTTTAGAACAAATACCAAGGGTTCCTCTTCGACATCGTAACTCGCCAAGCTTTCGATGTTGCTATCATGGCCCTCATCTGCCTTAATATGGTCACGATGATGGTGGAGTCAGACGACCAGTCCGAAGGGAAGACATTTGTTCTTAACAAAATAAACATCCTCTTTATCGTCGTCTTCACAATAGAGTGTGTCATGAAGCTGGTGGCTCTGAGATACTACTACTTCACCAACGGATGGAACATTTTTGACCTGGTGGTCGTGATCATGTCAATTGTTGGTAAGTCGCTACAGGACAATGTGTTCTTGCCTAGCTCTTAGCAACCCAACCAGAGTTGAAGCATTTTAAACCTCATCACATACACCACACATTTGAATTACCGTATTTTTCGCTCTATAAGACGCACAAGACGCACCTAGTTTTTGGAGGAGGAAAACAAGAAAAAAAATTATTCTGAATCTCAGAAGCCAGAACAGCAAGAGGGATCGCTGCTCAGTGAAAGCAGCAAACCCTCTTACTGTTCTGGCTTCTGGGATAGCTGCGCAGCCTGCATTCGCTCCATAAGATGCACACACATTTCCCCTTACTTTTTAGGAGGGAAAAAGTGAGTCTTATAGAGCAAAAAATACGCTACATGACTTCCTCCAAAGAATCCAATAAATGGTAATTTGTTAAGGGTGCTGGAATTGTAGCTCTGCCAGGGGGCAAACAACAGTTCTGATAATTCTTTAGGTACAGCCACATATGTCAAATATGATGTAAATGTATGGTGTCCCAGGAACACCTGGGAGCTGTGGCCAAAGAGGGATGTGTCCCCTGAGGTTGCCATATGGAGTCCACCAGAGAGGAAACCCTGAGAAATTGGATTTTTAAAGTGCTCAACTCTAGCTGAACTGTGCCCAAAATTAAATACATGGCATTTTAGAACTATGACTCCCACTTCCAAAACTATGTTTTAAAAGCCCCTAGGAAGGAATCAGACACCAGCAACAATATTGAATTAGGAATACAATAGAAAATGCAGAGGTGACCCCTTGCTGGACTTCTTTTAACTTTAAACAGTTAAGGATTAGCCTGCTCAGCAGCCATTTAGTTCATTCAAGATTTTTGTTGCTTATTTCTCCCCTTCAGGCAGCCTGCTTTCCGGCATTGTGGTTTCATTTTCGCCTACACTTTTCCGGGTGATACGTCTGGTGCGAATAGGGCGAATACTCCGCCTGATCCGATCCGCCAGAGGGATCAGGACTCTTCTCTTTGCCTTGATGATGTCCCTCCCTGCCTTGTTCAACATTGGCCTCCTGCTTTTCCTGGTCATGTTCATTTACGCCATTTTTGGCATGGCCAACTTTGCCTACGTCAAAAAGGAGGCTGGGATTGATGACATGTTCAACTTTGAGACCTTTGCCAACAGCATGCTCTGCCTCTTTGAAATCACGACGTCTGCCGGCTGGGATGGACTCCTCAGCCCCATATTGAACACTGGGCCTCCATTCTGTGACCCGAACCTCGGCATGACATCAACTTTCTCCAAGGGTGACTGTGGCAGCCCCGCAGTGGGAATTCTGTTCTTTGTTACTTACATAATTATATCCTTTCTCATAGTTGTAAATATGTACATTGCAGTTATTCTGGAGAACTTCAACGTTGCCACAGAAGAGAGCACTGAACCTTTAGGTGATGATGACTTTGAAATGTTTTATGAGGTGTGGGAGAAGTTTGACCCTAAAGCTACCCAGTTTATTTCATTCTCCGAGCTTTCTAACTTCGCTCATGCGCTGGCAGAGCCCTTGCGCATACAGAAGCCAAACGTGCTTGAGCTGATGGCCATGGATCTTCCCATGGTAACTGGGGATAGGATCCACTGCTTGGACATCCTCTTTGCTTTCACCAAAAGGGTTCTTGGAGACTCGGGAGAGATGGACACCCTTAAGCAACAAATGGAGGAGAAATTCATGGCAGCAAACCCGTCCAAGGCTTCTTACGAACCAATCACCACCACGCTCAGGTGGAAATACGAGGAGGCGTCTGCCGCTGTTATACAGAAGGCCTTCCGGAGTCATTTGCTCCAGCGTTCCATGAAGCAGGCCTCTTTCTTACACCGACACAAAACCAGCGATGGAGATATCCTTGACGAAGATGCTCCGGAACAAGAAGGTCTCCTTGCGCAGCTAATGAATGAAAACTATATCACAGACACAGACAAGTCCCACACAACATCCTTGGAATCTATTCCTCCATCCTACCGCAGTGTTACTGGAGAACTTGACGACGCTTTTGAGGGGGAAGTGGCAGAGTCTCCTAAAAACGACAAAGCTAGAGATGGCCAGCTGTTTACAGACAAAGGCAAGAGGTCTAACGTGTAGATGCTTGTCAAGCACACCTTTAAACAGACACAGTGCCATTCAGACGCCAAGCAATGGTTCTCTTATTGAGGAATCCAAGAAGACTCCACCCCTCAGATTATGAACACCTGCCATTTTTTATTTATTTATCATACTACCTGTAGCACTGCTCATTTTTTTCTAGCTGCATGAAAAGGGAAGGTTCTGTGAAAAGCTATCATAATCTTTATGTTAGAATCATCTCTCGGACATGGGTATCATTGCTGTGATAACTGTGATTCTTTCCTTACTGCACCGAAGTGAACTTAAGCCCACGGAGAATATAACTTGCTGGCCCCTATGAGACCAGAGTACGGCTCTTTCTGGTCTGGAAATAGAGGGCTCCTTTGATGCACCAGCCAAGAGGTTTGGCAAGCGTTAACCTTTCCCCCGTGTTGGTGATTCACACAGGTTCTTATTGGTTCTTATTTCAGATATCTAATTTGGTGGGGAGTCTTCTATACGTCTCATGGAACCTGGGGATGCAAGTGAGGGCAAGGAGTGCTCATTGCCCAGTGGCGTAGCGTGGGGGGTGCAGGGGGGGGCGGCCGCACCGGGCGCAACATCTGGGGGTTAGGGTTAGGGTGCACAAATCCACGGGTTAGGGGCGCAAATCCATGGGTTAGGGGGCGCAAATTACTTGCCTTGCCCCGGGTGCTGACAACCCACGCTACGCCACTGTCATTGCCAGCAGGAAGCACGAGAAATGCACTTACCCATGCATTCTGGGTCAGTGGATTGAGCCAGAGGAAATTAAGAACTGCATTCTTCCTGTCTGCAGTGGAAGAGCATCCAGACTTTAAGGCTGAGTCCTCTGCTGCCAGAAGACTTCCTTCCCGTCCAATTAAGTCTGGAAAGTGGGATTCTTTGGGGGGTGGAATTGGGGCCTGGAAGGCCTTGGGGCCCCACCCTGCTGCTGATTGGGCTGCAGCTGTGTGCAGTGGGTCTGAGTTTAAATTGTTTGATTTGAGCCCAGTCCCAATGGATCCCAGTTATTTTAATTTGAGGTAGGCCTGTTCTAAATTGAGGCAGAAGGGTGGGCAGCCACTTGCTCATCTAGGGTTGCTGTACGTCCCGAATTTCCCAGACATAGCTGAAATATGGCAGCCGGAATCAGTGTCCGGGTGGAAATCACTAAAATGTCTAGGGAAATGTTGGAAGTCTACATTTTGGCGAATCTCCTTAAAAATAGCTCAAAAACTTGATTTCTTCTTTTTCCTTTTCCTTTTCCTTTTTTTTTTTTGGGCAAAACTTTAAAAAGCTCAACAACTTTTGTGTCCGGATTTTCACTTTTTGAAACATGGCAGCCCTAGCTCATCGCTTACCTACAGGCAGAAAGAATGCTTATACAGAGTCATAACTCAATTGCTCATTTGGAAACAATACATGAAAAGCAGAAACAACTGGATAGAAAGCTGTTCTATTCACCACTGTTATTCTTTATGTAACATATTTCATGTACATGCCACTTTGCAGAATAACAGACATAAAACCACTGGTTGCTGCCCAAACTGGAACTTAACACTTTCGACCTCCCTGTCTGACCAATATAGCCGCTGCATGTTTTGTTGATACAGCATCTTCTGGAATATGATAAACATCACCATGATGTGTATATATTATTGTAGCCATGTTGCTGCCATTGCGATAATACAATAAACAGACCAAGAAGCAATCCAGAAATATGGATGTAATGAGGAAAGAGCATGGGTTATGTTTATAGCATTCATGGGTTTATGCATATCTCACTGCGGAAGGAATTCCAAAGATGTGGAGTCACCACTAAAAATCCCCATCTCTGGTTGCTGTCCATCAAAGATATTCTATTGGTGGTCTAGAAAACAGGGTCTCCTAAAGTCCATTTTACAACCGAGGCAGGTTCATATGGATCCAGCTGGTCCTTAAGACGACCTGCTCTCAAATTGTTTAGGGTGCTAAAGGTGAAAATGAATACCTAAAGGAAAAGGGCAACCCTAGATTGCTTGTAATGTGTGAAATGGCCCTTAGTCAGAGTTGCAAGATTTAAGGAACAAGGAGGATGCTTTGAACCAGGGAATTAAGGTGGCAATTCTCTTCTGTTTAATTTGCCTGGGCAATTTTTCTAGCCACGATTTCCAAGAAGCTGCTGGAGAGATTACTCTTCGCAAAGTCTGATGATGTAACAGTAATTTAATCCTAATTGTACCAAGCCCAAATGTATCAAGGGCTGATATACAGACGATGTATTGCTTTAGCAGACCCCGGGGAGGAGAACGCCAAGGAAGCTTTCCACAAATCACTTACACTGTAGAAGTCGCGTGGGATTTAATAGGGCTCCTCCAGAATAAATGCAGGTGGCTGTGCCCACTCTCACCCTAGAGACCCCTGTTCAAGGTAGACTTTGCCGTTGCAATCCTCAAAGCTTTTATCCATTAAAGAGCTGATCACTGCTTTGAGTCAGCAGTTGCAAATGGCTTCAACGTAGCCGAATCTGTTCTTGTTGCGTGCTTAGCTTTCCGTGTTTTTGCTGCAAACTGACTTGGAGAAGATCTAATTCCCTTTAAACCTGTAATCTTTTGGAATTGCTCAGAAGACTAACCCTTCCCTTACCACTCAGCCATTGCAGTACCAAAGCCTGATTCGCATGCACTTGCTGTGCTGGTCTCTCTGTGCGCTGTTTCAAGGGGGGAGCCTGTGGACGCAATGCTGCAACCTCATGCCCATTCATTCTGCATGTGAAGGAGACCCGAGGGGAGGCCTTGCTAACACACACCCAAACGTTGAACTGACTCCATCTAAGTGTGCCGCAATGTGTTGTCTGGGGAGTGAAAAGCCCTGCCTCCCACTGCCACTGGTGCACTTGGGGGCAATGACACCCCCGGCTGGAGGTGCACCAGCAGCCTCTTGCGAGAGGCAATGACCAGCCTGATAACATGGACTTGCATGGCTCAATCTCTATGGCAGCAGAGATACAGCTACCATCTGGGACGACAAGGATTTCTCTCAATGGCTTGGAGGCCTTTGGCGTTTAGCTGTGGCTTGCAATGCTTTCCTTAAAGGAAGCAGGAAGGAGGTCAACGTAGAGATGGCTCCTTCGTCCCACTCCAAGTCTAGCAGAATGCGGCAGCTAGACTGGTGACTGGGAGTGGCTGCCGGGACCACATAACACCGGTTCTGAGAGATCTGCATTGGCTCCCAGTACGTTTCCGAGTACGATTCAAAGTGTTGGTGCTGACCTTTAAAGCCCTAAACGGCCTCAGTCCTGTATACCTGAAGGAGCGTCTCCACCCCCATCATCCAGCCCGGACACTGAGATCCAGCGCCGAGGGCCTTCTGGCGGTTCCCTCATTGAGAGAAGTGAGGCTACAGGGAACCAGACAGAGGGCCTTCTCGGTAGTGGCGCCCGCCCTGTGGAACGCCCTCCCATCAGATGTCAAAGAGTTAAATAATTACCTGACATTCAGAAGACATCTTAAGGCAGCCCTGTTCAGGGAAGTTTTTAATATGTAACGCTGTACTGTTTTTAACACTGATTGGGAGCCGCCCAGAGTGGCTGGAGAAACTCAGCCAGTATAAATAATAAATTATTATTATTATTATTATAGCAGCCAGATTGGAGCTGGTGGATGAGTGGAAGCAGCACTTAAGAACAGCCTGCTGGATCAGACCAGTGACCCATCCAGTGGCCAACCAGATGGTGCTTGTGGGAAACCAGCGAGCAGGATTTGAGCCCAAGAGCACTCTCCCTTCCGGTGCTTTTTAGCAACCAGCACTCAGAAGCATCGCTGCCTCCAGCTCTATAGCTAGCCATAGATAGCTCTCTCCTCTTTGAGTTTGTCTATTCTTCTTTTAAAGCCTTTTCAGTTGGTGGCTAGCATTGCCTACTGTTGTAGCGAGTTCCACAGCTTGGCTAGGTAAAGGTAAAGGTAAAGGGACCCCTGACCATTAGGTCCAGTCGTGGCCGACTCTGGGGTTGCAGCGCTCATCTCACTTTATTAGCCAAGGGAGCTGGCATACAGCTTCTGGGTCATGTGGCCAGCATGACTAAGCCGCTTCTGGCGAACCAGAGCAGCGCACGGAAACGCCGCTTACCTTCCCGCCGGAGCAGTACCTATTTATCTACTTGCACTTTGACGTGCTTTCGAACTGCTAGGTTGGCAGGAGCAGGGACAGAGCAACGGGAGCTCACCCCGTCACGGGGATTCGAACCGCCAACCTTCTGATCGGCAAGTCCTAGGCTTAGTGGTTTAACCCACAGCGCTACCCGTGTCCAATAAATCTTGAATCTTCCAATATTTGGTTTTGCTGGGGTAAAGGAAGGGATAAATGCCTGCAGCATGGGACCCTCTTTCGCTTTCATCTCCCCTCTGTGGGGAAGAAGACCCATCCCTGCCTGTAAAACGTGGGTGGAGCTGGCCTTGTAAATATGGAGGTATTCTTACAAAGGTTGCACACCACCCCAACCTCTGCTGACCAGTAGCGAGATTCCAGGGGTGTTTCAGTTGGGGATGCAGCCACATCAGAGAGTGTAGTGTTTTAAGAAAATATGGTTTATTTTACAACTATCTACACCTGGATCTAGGTGGAGGAAGAAAGTTCACAGCATTACATCCCAAGGGGGGCTTGTTCCCCAAAGCAGTGTAGCACTGGAGTCCAAGATCCCGCACACCATGTCCGTGCCTCTGTCCCAGCCTGCCAAGGTGCCCCACATGGCCTTTGCCTCCAGTTCTGGCACCTCCTTTTCCCTCCCCAAGAACATTTGCTAGGGGATGCATTTTTCCTGCAGGACACCATGCCCCCTCCCGCGGTAACCTTGGCAACCCTATTTCGCACGGATCCATGCATCTTTCTTTGATTTGTTGATGAGTCACCATCTTTTCGTAATGGCTTCTACTCAACTGGCCCAGACTGGCTAGTTGGCATAGGCTAAACGCAGAGATTCCCATGCTGCAGCCTGCATTTCCCCTTCAGTATCCCAAATATGATCTTAATTCTACCATTTTACTGATTTTCTAACGTTCACTGACTCTAGCAGTTATGGGTGCCTTTGCACCCTTACAATGCCTAAACAATGTTGTCAAGATCCCTGTCTTCCCTGGAGGAAAGAGGCTTGGGGGCCTGTGGAGCTGAAGACTTGGAGGGCCGAGGAATCATGTGTCAGGGTTTCCTCAACTGTTTCCCCAAGAACAACTTCAACCCGCATATTGAGTCCAGTCTGAATCCCCACTTATCTTATTCCCCCTGCCCCAGGCCTTGGGAAAGAAGGCTGCTGTCGTCCCACCAGGTTGGATGGCCACATGCCATGGATGCCTAAATTAAGATTCGTGCATTGCAAGGGATTGGACTAGATGACCCTCGGGGTCCCTTCCAACCCTATGATCCTATAAGACAGGCATAGGCAAACTCCGACCCTCCAGATGTTCTGAGACTACAATCCCCATCATCCCTGACTACTGGTCCTGTTAGCTAGGGATTATGGGAATTGTAGTCTCAGAACATCTGGAGGGCCGGAGTTTGCCTATGCCTGCTATAAGATGTAGGGTTTACGGTAAAATCATTAGCAATGGCGAGGGATCAGGCTTCTCTCATAACAAATGCCCGCATTTGAAACATTGTCTCGAAGACAAGGTATTTCCGCTCAAATTTTGAAAGCATGTGGTCACAACGAGCATGCCACGCATTTTTGGCACAGGGTCCCAGAGATGGGAGCTGCAGTTCAGGAAGGCCCTCTGGAATAAGCTATAATGGGCAGTGGGGTGTAGTGGTTAAAGTCTCTTATGAGTCCTGGGGAGAAGGCAGCCAGTCTCCATAGGCCAGTCTAATCCAGCCTTTGCCACAACCCTCTCCAGTGGGGATAGGGCAGGACTGGGGACTCGAAGGAAGTCTGGGAGATAAATCAAGAAAGCTGCAACGGAGCCATAGGGACTATATGTGAACAGAACACTTGAAAGAACTTGCAATGAATTCTGAGTTGAAACGATATAAGGAGGGAGGGGAGAAGGAATCCATTATAAAGAAAAAACAAGGGAAGGAGTAATGTAATTGGAACAAGTGCTCTCAGGTGCATAGGTCCCAGGGCTTAATTAGCCTTTGAAGCATCAAATGAAAAAATAAAGTTGGACTGAATGCCGCGAGTTACTAATTAAATGTCGCTGTCCACCAACCTACTCGCTGCAATATCCTCTTCGACCAGCAGAGGGTGGTGTTGCCTAAACTGTGAAGATTACGCAACGATCTTCTAGTCTTTTGCTGTTCAGCAAATATCTGGAAGCTTACCCAAAAAGTTCAGCTCTTTCTTTCTTTCCAAAGAAATCTGCGAGCTGTGGTTTGATAAGAGTGCCGAGGGTTGTTAGGAGACCCCTATTCCCTTCACAGAACTGTAAGAGCGAAGAGTTCCAGCAGCTCTTTTTTTAAAAAAGAAAAATAGCACTGGTTAAACCAGTCTGAGAATTGTAGCTCCAGAAGGTGCACAAGGAGCACCTTTAGCAAAGCACAGCTCCCAGAATTCTCTGTGGGAAGCCATGACTGTTTCAAGTGGTTGTTATAGGGCATGAATGCGGCCAGGTTCAGGTCAGCTGCCTCTGGGTCTACATCCTGCAAGGACTACATACAGAGGTAGGCAAACTAAGGCCCAGGGGCTGGATATGGCCCAATCACCTCCCCAATCCAGCCCACGGACGGTCCGGGAATCAGCATGTTTTTACATGAGTAGAATATGTCCTTTTATTTAAAATGCATCTCTGGGTTATTTGTGGGGCCTGCCTGGTGTTTTTACATGAGTAGATTGTGTGGTTTTATTTAAAATGCATCTCTGGGTTATTTGTGGGGCATAGGAATTCATTCGTATATTTTTTTCCAAAATATAGTCCGGCCTCCCACAAGGTCTGAGGGACAGTGGACCGGCTCACGGCTGAAAGAGGTTGCTGACCCCTGGACTACAATAACTGAGCGCATGACGGTTCTGTGCCAGTCCCAAAATTCAGCACACGCACAGAGTACACGGCGGCACTGATCCACCGCACTTGCCAGCGGTATGGCCCCGTGCTCTGCAATCTCATGATGAGAGTCTAGGGATTAATCTGCTGGGTTTTAATTAACTGAATAAAGATTAAGTAAATTTCCTCAAAACTCCGCAGAAGTGCCTTGAAGGAACAATGTGCTTTCTTTTGTCAGTATCAAAACCACTGAAAGCAATGACTCCTTCCTAGAAGGGAAGGGGGAGGGGTCACCTTTATTTTCCTCATCACTTTTAATTTTATTGCATGGCTTTTCTCTACAAAGTGCGCTCCGAGCAGGGTGCAATAGAAATATTACCCAGGACTGTTAAGTCACCCAGAGCTTTCTGCGTGCTTACTCAGCAGAGTGTCCTGCTGAGTTCAATGGCGCTTACTCCCAGGTAAGCGCTTGTGGTCTGCAGTCTAACACAGGATCCTAGAATTGTAGAGTTGGAAGGCTCCCAAGGGCAGTGCCGGATTTACGTATAAGCTAAACAAGCTATAGCTTAGGGCTCCACTCTCTTGCTCCCCCCCCAAAAAAAACTAAAGGGAAAAAACCTGGATGTACATTTCCAAAATATAAGATAAAAAACAAATAAAATAAAACCTACATACAGCAAGAGTGTTTGTATTGTGTTGTGGGCCCCCAATCATTTTAAGTTAGAGCTTAATAATCATTTCACTATTAATATACTTCTTCTTAATTGTATTTCACTGTTAATATACTTCTTCTTAACTGTGTTTCAGTTCAACAATTACTTTGATAAAATACATATGTTGTTATGTGCAAATGGCTTGAGATACCCATTAGGTCCATAAATTACCATATAGCATATGTTCAACACACACACAAAAACAGCGACAATTAGTTGTTGACAAAGGACAGCTGGACATCTAAAGGGCCCCATTACCTCAGTAGCTTAGGGCCTCATCAAACCTAAATCCAGCCCTGCCCAGACCCCAAGGGTCATCTAGTCCAACCCCCTGCAATGCCGAAATCTTTCGAACCCACCACCTTAACATGAAAAATTTGCCCCCTGAGCAATAACTCGTGGTAGCGACGAAAGCAAAGCCGTCCACACTGGAGCAGTGGCGTAGCGTGGGGGGTGCAGGGGGGGCCGGCCGCACTGGGTGCAACATCTGGGGGTTAGGGTTAGGAGGCGCAAATCCACGGGTTAGGGGCGCAAATCCACGGGTTAGGGGGCACAAATTACTTGCCTTGCCCTGGGTGCTGACAACCCACGCTACGCCACTGCACTGGAGGGGGTACCCAATCAGCCCCTGCAATAAAACCCCTGCGAGGAGCCTCCAGCTCAAAAGCGCAAGAAATTTGGCCCCGGCCGGTTCCCTTCCTGCCTGGAACGCCGTGAGGTCCCTGCCAGCCCGTGCCGCCCACACTGGCTCAGGCGGCCTGGGGGCCTGACTCGCGTGTCAGGCCGGTTCCCACGTTCCTGCTGAGGAAGAGGCAAGAAGAGCGCCTCTCCGCCTGAAGAGGAGTCTCGGAAGCCGAAAGGGACCCCATTCCCTTCTCCTCCCCGAACTCCCAAAGTTTCTGGGGCGTCTCTCGGCGCCCCCCCCCAAGCGCCCCCCTCTGGGGTTTTCTTTTTCCCTCCCCCAGCGCCTCTGGCGGCTCCGCGCGCGGCCAGCAGGGGGCGCTGCCCCACAGCTCCGGCGCCTCGGCAAGCGCTGCCAGCGCCAGGCGAGCGGAATGGAGGGCGAGGGCTTAGCAAGAGTGCAGCCAGCGAGCGCCGGGGAGAGAGAGAGAGAGAGGCGGCGCGTGCGAAGCTACCGCCTCCCTCGCCTGGACCGGCCAGCCTGCCTTGCCTGCCTTGCCTGCCTTGCCTGCCTGCCTTGCCAGCCGATCTCTTCGCATCCGCGCGCGCGGAGGCGCTGGCACCACTTCCAGCATGGCCCGCCGGCAGCTGCAGCCGCCTAGGATGGAGAGGGGTCGCCCCAGGGGCCGAGGGGCGCGGCGATGAGGGGAAGGGGCTTCTCCCCGGCGCTTGGGAGCTATTAAAGCGGGACTTAAAACTTCACTCCGGAATGACCCTGGAAGTCTGCCTGGGCAAAGCAGCGGGGAAGTCCTGCTGAAGAAAAAAACAACCAAAACCACACACACACAACAAAAAACAAAAGCCACAGTAAGTTTCCTTTCTTTATCATCATGGGGGTTTGGTTTGGGAAGACGGGGGAATCGTGCCTTAGGAAGAGGTTTAAAGAAAAGGGGAAAAAGAAGTAATTCCTGGGAATGGATCTAAAGGAGGAGAAAAGCTTGCGTGGACCCGGGATCTTCTCCTTCCCGCGGATTCTAAAGTTTGTAGGTAACCTAATTACATTTTGCAAGTTAATCCCTCCATTCTCACGCTGGCGTCATGGTGGGTTTAAGTGGAAAGGGAAGAAATAAGGATTTATTTGTTTTTTAAAGGGATCACTCTGACGCTGAAGTGCTAGAATCAGACTATCCTGATGGAGGTGGGGGCAAAGGGGGCTTAATAATAATAATAATAAGAGCTGATTTAAAACCAGAAATTAAATGAACTGCAAAGTTTGACTTCTGGGCCCAGTGGACTAAAAAATGAAGCTGTCTGCTTTAAAAAAGAAGAGTTGAGGATTTTAGGATGGTTTTAGTGAAATGTCTGTTGGGAGAGAGAACAGGGCACCCTTTTTTCCTTGCTGGAATGAGAATGGATGCCTCAGTTACCACCGAAAACCTCATGTTTTATATGTATTTTGTTCTAGCTTCCATTTTCCAAAGATCTTTCTTAAAATTTATGGATCAAAAGTTTGGTGTCTGTTCCCTATTTTTCTTCATTTATTACACACAAGTACCCCAATTTTCCTATGAAGTATATAATGAAAACTATGATGGTGCACTTACGATTATAGTCTTACCGTGTGTGTGTTGAGGGGGGAGGTGAGTAGAGGAGAAGTAAACAGCGGTGGGAATAAAAAACACTTTCAGCTTCAAAAAAGAGTGATGGGGAACCGGGACTGAAAGTGAAAGGTGAGGAACTTATCTTTATAAAACCCAGGCAACAAGTTTGCCTTTGTCCAAAAGGTGTAAGGCAAAAAGGGCTCCTAGTTTATGTTGACAGAACCTGCGAATTTCCTGGGGTATCTTCTTCCTTGCCTTTTATCCCCCCCCCCCACCTTCACCTCTCAGTCACGCTAAAAAAAGAAATCACTCAAAATCTGGGGGACCCAGCCTGGCTCACCACAAGAGTGATGAGTAACCGTTCTGAAAGACAGGGCATCCAATGGAATAAACACTGCGTGGTCCAAAGGGGATTTGTCAATACTAAAAATAAACACCCCCGTGAATGTCTTCAACAGGCTCCTGTCCAGTTTCAACAATATTTCAAGAATGATTAACAGGCTGTGTTGGCTCCTTTGTTTTTTAAGCACTAGCTCTGTCCAGGGTCCTGAAGTTAGTGGCGCAGACGCGCTCTTCCTTTCTGTAGCGTCTGAGTGTGCATTTCTTGATGAGTTCTGGATTCTCCTGCTTTGCTTTCCAAGGTGGTGTGACTGACATGGGAAGGGATGGGGCGGGGAGAGAGAGAATGGGGATGTGTTTTCCAACACGTATAGCTGATCCTTGGTTTTGGCCTGCGAAACCAGGGCAGGTGGAGCTGCAGATGGAACAGGCAGATCCCATAAGCTTTTGGGAGCTAAAAGGTCAGCCCAGCGAGAAAGCCAGAATGCCTCCATTTTATTCCGAGAGGACAGTGGAGTTTGGCAGGGGGGCAGAGGAACTGGGATGTTGAGGATATTTTGCAATTTCTGGGGAAGATATGCTGGAGAGTCTTTGGTTGAGATGGGAGGGGAGCAAAACAGAGCTGGCCTTTCCCCTGGCAGATTAAGAACGACCTTTGCACCCCTAGGTGGTTCCTTCCTTTACCTTGCACTCAGCATGCCGCATTTCTTTAGGCAACAGGCTTGACCACGAAGCAGATTTTAAATGCTGCCTTGTGGCAGGAGCCGTGATGTTTTTAGATTTGCACATCAAAAGGTTTCCCGTTAAGAAGTTTTGAGTTTATGTAATTCGTCCAACGTGACCGGTCAAAGATAATGCTATGATTAATATTTACACACATGACACTGAAGTAAAAGAGACGATTAAATGTGCGCATGGAAAAGCTGCTCTGCTTTTCTGCCTTACTCTCCCTTCCTTTCTGATGCCTGATATTTAGCAAATTATTAACAAAGTTGAGTGCCTTCTCCTGGGGGATCTAACAAGCACTTGGGTGAAATTACGGGCAGTGCCGGAACAAGCCGACAGTGAGAAAGACCACCCAAGGCACCACGCAGTGCTGAATTTGCTGAGCAAGTGTGCATATATTTGCACGATCCCTTCTGCTCCTGCTAGCAATGGGGAGCGAAAAAAAGCCAGTGAGATATAGTCAGTGGTAAGGGATTTGCACCAGGGAAGCCTGGGATTATCGGCACCACACTCTAACCAGCTGAGCTCAAAGCCACACAATGGCCCCTACAGCTCACTGGCTTAACATTTGGCCAGTACTTGTGCCTATTTTCCATTGGGACTGGCAGAGCGGATGGGAGGGAGGCTCAGCCAGAGTCAACTAAATTTAGTTTTGTCCCCATCTTCCTGTCTCTCGAGTTTTACAAAAGCAGCACTGAGGCTACTAAGGAGGAGGAAGCTGATGGGCAGATCCATCCCTGGAACTGGCTGTGAGTAACAAGGCAGGCAGGTGACAGCTAGCTGAGGAGAGGTTGAGAAATGTGGGGCAGGGCCCCATCCTCCCTAATCGACCAGCCGCTACTGCATAGGGCTCATCACACACACACACACACACACACACACACACACACACACACTCAACCAACCTCATGTGCCAGTTGTGAGGATAAAAGGAAGTGGCCCCCTCTGTTTATGTGGGGGAAGGGTGGGGTATGAGCAATGTAGAATAAATATATATGGGGATGAGGCAGCTACTGTTTTTGGGAATTGGCACTTATTTACCTCTGTATCTCAGCTCTTGCAAAGAGTTTGCCAAGAGCACCAGCAATTTCTGGGTGGGAAGAGTACGATAAACAAGAGAGCTGATTTCTAAATTGCTGCTTGCTGTTTGGCTATGGCGAGACAAAAATCGTCTCCAGGTGGGGACACTGCCGAAAGAGGTGTTCCTCTTTTTTGTCTTTGAGCCTTCCAAGCATGCACGAGCTGGCAGGCTTGTAAATTTGTTTCTGGGCTTGCCACTTTTTGTGCGCTCTGTAAAACTTAAGAGAAATTAAGGTCCCAGGTCCCTGGAAAAGGCTCCCATATGAAATCCCAGAGAACCACTAGATAACTCTGAACTCAATAGGCCAAATGTTTCCAGTTGAAATAAGGCAGATCCCTTTATTTTTATGTGGTAGAGAAATAAAAATGGTCTCATGACTGTTAAATGGTAGCTGGCGCCAAACCTTGGCTACTGGAAGTCCAGTTGCTTTTAGGAGGGTGCCCTCTCTCATTGTTTGCACGCTACCCATCCAGTCTTTCTGCCTGCAAGCTCAAGGGGGAAAATACCAACCTTTGCTTTTCTCTTTTCATGTTGTGAGTATAGACCCATCCCAGACCTGGTTCACACCTCTACTTGCAAGCACATCCTGTCAATTTTTCTGCTCTGTGTGAACTAACTCATGAGGGAGGGAAAGCACTGCATGTTGAGGTGATGATGCAGTAATTCTATTTGTGGTTCCGTATTTCGGCAACGGCCTGTTTGCAGACACAAGTTGCCACTCGACACTGCCGACGCAGTTAATATACAGTACAGGCTTTTGTGAACCAGTTCCTAGAAATACTGTTATCCGTATCTGTGAGGTGCAATGGCTGATGATTTGCCCAGGTTTGGGGGCAACCCATCCCACAGCACCTGCGCGGTAGGTCTGCTGCGGAATTCGGGAATGAAATCGTAGCAGAAGTTGACCCGGCTCCTCCTAATTTCTTGAACCAGTTGGATACAGTCACCTGTGGAAGGACTGTAGCTCAGCAGTGGAACACCTGGAAATGCCAGAGACCTTCTGTAGGTGGGGCTGGGAATGTCCACTGTCTGGAACCCCAGAGAGCTGCTGTCAGTCAATTCCTACAATACTGAGCTAGCTAGGTGGACCAGTGGTTGGAGTGGATGGAAAGTACTTTCCTATGCACTTGTGGGGGCTGGTGTTTTTTGGGGTGGGAGAATGTGTGTGTTTGCCTATGGTGCTCAGCCCCATCTTCAGGATTAATTTGGCCTCGGGGGCAGAGAACATTAACAGGTGAAGCAAATAGACAGGAAAGCTGAGAGGGGAACCCCCCCCCACTCCACGGCTCCCTATTTAGATGACTCAAACAAGGAAGCCAAAGACCCGTGCCAAACACAATATGGTTCTGAAAGTTTTCATGCAAATTCGGCATCTGTTTCTTTCAGCGGAGGGCAATAGTGAAACATAGAAAACTAAGTGAAATAGAAAACTAAGGAGGAATCAAAATACCAAGTGGCAGCTTTGAATCTCCTTCTCCAATTTCGTCTGAATTCCTTTGGTCTGCCTTGGGGCCTTGTCCTGCGCCCCCACTTGGTGGCTGTCTGCAGCCTATCAACTCCCTCCTTGTGGTTCTGACTCACGTTGTCACACACCTCAAATGTGCAATTGCAAGCCACCTTGGTGTGGGTTGCGTAATACCAGGGCAAGCGGCAGCCTCTGCCAGATAGTGGATGACCCTTTCACAGTCAGAAATAACAAGCTGTTTGCCCCCTACTCCAGCCCCACTGCCCCTGTTGCAGCGAATGGCTGTCATGTTGTAAATTTGAGCAATGATCAATGGCGCACTATTCAGCTGAACACATTTCCCAATTCTTTCCTCCATCCTGAAACTGCAGATGTTATTTAGGAAAAAAACGAATAAAGAAACCAACTCTGACATCTAGGAGATGATAAATGATAGGTAAAGAAGTTCAAAGTTATTCTTGGAGGGAGTGATTGGCAAAACCTGGAATGAGTTCTGAATGATGGGCCATCTTTCAGGGCATTGCTGCCAAAATTATGCCCTCGCTACCCATGCAGACTGCTCCTGCTGTTCCATGATGAGCCAGCTTCAAAGCTGTTGGGCAATAACTTTCTGGTGCTTTCAGATCAGTGGGGAGATTGAGTCACATTTTGTTTTTATTCCTTCCTTTTCACTGCCCCTGTGTCCTCCACCCACTGCACTGCCAGCAGCATTCGGTGCCTGAATGGGCTTCACTGTGTTAGGCTACAGGCTGGTGAGCTGTGTTAGAAATTAGCCAGGCGCCAAAGTGCATTTTGCTACTGGCGTGGGTCCGTGTGTGGAGATCTCTGGATGCCAGGTGGGCAACTGACATCTCCACCTGTCTGCCCCCTCCAGGTTTCTGAAGCAGGTCAGCAGAAGGGCTTCTTCATTGCATATATAGCCCACCTTTCTCTCCAAGGAGTACATGGTTTAACCTGCTCCTCAGTTAATCCCTACAACGAACCTATGAGGTGGGTTAAGAGGCTGTGACTGACTCCAAGGTCACCCAGGACCAGTGAGCTTCATGACCGAGTGGAGATTTGAACCCTCATCTCCCAGGTCCTAGTCCGACACTCTAACCACTATACCACATTGGCTTCCTAGAATACTTCTGCTATGGGTCAGCTCTATAAATTAAGTAAGTAAATAAATATGGGGAAATCAAAATGTCACTTAGAGAAGGATCTGAAGTATTTTCCTTGAAATTTGAATTCGTTGTGGATTGTTTTATTTGATGTTTTAACGTGTTGTAAACCACTTTGAGATATTTTTTTAAAAGCATAATAATAATAATAATAATAATAATAATAATAATAATAATAATAATTTATTTATACCCCACCCATCTGGCTGGGTTTCCCCAGCCACTCTGGGCGGCTTCCAACAGAATATTAAAATACAACAATCTATTAAACACTAAAAGCTTCCCTAAACAGGGCTGCCTTCAGATGTCTTCTAAAAGTCTGGTAGTTGTTCTTCTCTTTGACATCTGGTGGGAGGGCGTTCCACAGGGCGGGTGCCACTACCGAGAAGGCCCTCTGCCTGGCTCCCTGTAACTTGGCTTCTCGCAATGAGGGAACCACTAGAAGGCCCTCAGTGTTGGACCTCAGTGTCTGGGCAGAACGATGGGAGTGGAGATGCTCCTTCAGATATACTGGACCGAGTATAGAAATGATGATAATTCCCACTGCAACAACAAATTGTGTCTAGACATTCTGTTGTGGTGCCCGTAACCTAGGTTTAAGGTGCCATTTGGTGACTAGCTTATAGCATATCTGAGTTTCTAACACTGCCGGTGAGAAGGGGCATGGTGCCTCTCTCCCTAGCCAGCTGCCCTCACCAAGCCTCCGAATTTCTGGCTTTCTGTTGGCCACCTTGAAGGCACACCTAATTATTCCAATTTTGCCATTCCACCAACTACACTCCTGAGGAAGACTGCGAACGCCATGAGGTCTTCTTTCTCTGCTCCCTTGAGGGAGTCTGCGTTCAATAATATATTGAGCTTTGTGATTGCTCCTGTAGGTTTTGTTTCTCCCTGGCTCTATGCTTCCAGCACAAGGAGATTTCAAGGGTGAAGTTAGCCAGCTCATTATGTGGGATCTCCCTCTATTTTAGTCCATTTATTTATAGACGTATCTGTATACGGCTGACTCAGATGTAGCATCAAGGCGGCTTACAGCAACATATACGGGTGCATTAAACTGAAAAGCTGCCGTAGAAACAATAGAAAACAGTCATGGAAAGGACCGGCTAATCGAGAAAGCTTAAGCAGTTATGCAGAAGACTGTCAGGGTAATAAGTTTTGGAAAAGATGCCTGGAAGTCAGTGAGTATGCTTGGGGAATCTCTGCTGGGAGAGTGTTCCACATTATGGGGGCAAAAACACTCCATGCCTGACTTATGGCTGAGGCTGGTCAGGCCTCTGTAACACGGGGGGCAACTCACTGTGCTCCTCCAGGTGATCTCAGTGATTGTGTTGATTGCTCAGGCAGGTCCTAAGGTATGTTGTTGTTGTTGTTGTTTAGTCGTTTAGTCATGTCCGACTCTTCGTGACCTCATGGACCAGAGCACGCCAGGCACTCCTGTCTTCCACTGCCTCCCGCAGTTTGGTCAAACTCATGCTGGTAGCTTTGAGAACACTGTCCAACCATCTCGTCCTCTGTCGTCCCCTTCTCCTTGTGCCCTCCATCTTTCCCAACATCAGGGTCTTCTCTTCTCATGAGGTGGCCAAAGTGTTGGAGCCTCAGCTTCACGATCTGTCCTTCCAGTGAGCACTCAGGGCTGATTTCCTTCAGAATGGAGAGGTTTGATCTTCTTGCAGTCCATGGGACTCTCAAGAGTCTCCTCCAGCACCAGAATTCAAAAGCATCCATTCTTACGTGATCAGCCTTCTTTATGGTCCAGCTCTCACTTCCATACATCACTACTGTACGGGGGACAACTCACTGTGCTCCTCCCGGTGATCTCGGTGATTGTGTTGATTGCTCAGGCAGGTCCTAAGGTATACTGGACCTCAGTTCTTTAGGGCTGTGTATATTAACACAAGAGCCCTGATCCTGGCCCAGCAGCATATGGGCAGCCAATGCAGATGTGCCAAAAGAGGTGGCATCTGCTGTCAGCTGTCTGCCTCCATCAGTAGTCTGACTGCTGCAGTTTGCGTTTGCTAGAGCTTCCAGACTAAGCCCAAGGGGAGCCCCACGCAGAGCGCATTGAGGTAATCTAGTATGCAGGTTATTGTTGACTGCAATGACAAATACCGTATTGGCCTGAGTGTAAGCCACACTTTCCCCCCAAATTCTGACTGTGAAAAGTTGAAGTGTGGTTTATATTCGCGACCTTACAGTGTGCAGCCAGGAGCATGGGGCAAACAGCGCCTGCCCCGCGCATAGTCCCCCGTCAGAGGGTAGAGAGCGAGGAAGAGGAAAGGCCGCTGGCAATGCAGTGTGGCTCTCCCCCCCCCAAAGCCAGGAGCAGCTAGGAATAGAGGGGCTTATATTCAGGTATTTTTCTCTCTCCCCCCCACATCAATTAATAAAGGTGCAGCTTATATTTGGGTGCAGCCATATTCAGGCCAATACAGTAATACAAACACTTTTGTATCATTATTATTATTATTTACATTTGTGTACTGCCATTTATGGGACGCAGGTGGCGCTGTGGGTTAAACCACAGAGCCTAGGGCTTGCCGATCATAAGGTCGGCGGTTCGAATCCCCGCGACGGGGTGAGCTCCCGTTGCTCGGTCCCTGCTCCTGCCAACCTAGCAGTTTGAAAGCATGTCAAAGTGCAAGTAGATAAATAGGTACCACTCCGGCGGGAAGGTAAGCGGCGTTTCCGTGTGCTGCTCTGGTTCACCAGAAGCGGCTTTGTCATGCTGGCCACATGACCTGGAAGCTGTCTGCAGACAAATGCTGGCTCCCTCGGCCTATAGAGTGAGATGAGCGCACAACCCCAGAGTCGGTCACGACTGGACCTAATGGTCAGGGGTACCTTTACCTTTACTGCCATTTATCTGTGGAGTTCAGGGCTGTTCACAACCCTAATCCAGGGTCTGTATCAGAATCTCCCTAAGCACTTAGTAGCTGACTACTGTTTCTTGCGTGCATTAATTGCCCTTTGTTAATGCTCCTGTAAAAGGCCCCTGCCTTTTAACAACACGTGTTGCCCTGAAACCTTAATGGCTTCAACGCTGCAGTGGAACAGTCTCCCTCTGGTGGTTCTGGACTCTCCTTCCTTGGAGGTTTCTAAGCAGGTTCTAAGCAGGTGGCTACCTGTCATGGATGCTTTAGCCAAGATTCCTGAATCGCAGGGGGTTGGACTAGATGACCCTCGGGGTCCCCTTCCCACTCTATGATTGCTGAGGGAGGTCCTGAACACAGGAGCAAATTCTTTAGAAACAGATTTGTGGCAGGTATGTCCATCAACGGCTACCAGTCATGTTGGAGGCTGTGGTCTGAGGCAGTAATGCCTTTGAACAGCAGTTGCTGGAAACCACAGGAAGGGAGAGATGCTCTTGTATTCAAGTCCTGCTTGCCAGTTCCCCATACACATCTGGTTGGCTACCATGAGAAAAGGGACGCTGGACTAGATGGGACATTGGTCCTGATCCATCAGGGCTCTTCTTTATGTTCTTAAGAGCAGGTTGTGGATTGGGTATGAGATCTTGCACAAATGTTGGGATCACCTTGGTGCCAGCTTTTAATGGAGTGCTTATGAACAGGTGTAATGTATGCTTAGAAAGCCTCTGAGAGCCAGTGTGGTGTAGTGGTTAAGAGCGGTAGTCTCGTAATCTGGGGAACCGGGTTCGCGTCTCCGCTCCTCCACATGCAGCTGCTGGGTGACCTTGGGCTAGTCACACGCCTCTGAAGTCTCTCAGCCCCACTCATTTCACAGAGTGTTTGTTGTGGAAGAGGAAGGGAAAGGAGAATGTTAGCTGCTTTAAGACTCTTTCGGGTAGTGATAAAATGCGATATGAAATCCAAACTCTTCTTCTTGAATACTTCATGGCTTTGCTGTTCTCGCCGCCGTTCCTTCTATTCTTGATGCTCATGCAATGAGTGCCATTGCTTAGGAAGCCAGAACAGCACAAGAGAGAGAGAGATACAAGTGGCCTTTAAGGAACCCCACGTTTTGCAGAAATACAGAAAACTGTTGAAGCGGGAAGCTGCCCCCTCCGCCAAATAGCCCAGAGAAGACTGTGCATGCTCAGTAGCCAAGCAATGCCAATTGACTGTTGAAGGAAGGGAATGAAAAACTGGGAGGTTGCAGGAATGGAATGATTGGGCTCAGTCGGAAGAGCGTGAGACTCTTAAATCTCAGGGTCGTAGGCTTGAGCCCCATGTTGGGCAAAATATTCCTGCATTGCAGGGGGTTGGACTAGATAACCCTTGGGGTTCTCTCCAACTCTACAATTCTATGATTGTCTGGAATCTAGGATCACTGCCACACCATACATTTAAAGTGTTATTATACCACTTCAACAGTCACAGAGAGACTCCTCGGTCTGTTAAGGGTGAAGGGAATTGTAAATCTGTGGGGTCTTCACCCATAACAAACTACAGTTCCCACAATTCCCCCTACCTGTTACAGGTGGCATCAGAGAGGGTATGGTGTGGGTGTAAACAGAAGCACTCTACGCTGCAGCATTTTGTTGCAGGCTCTCCCTTTTCTCTCTCCCTTTTTTCCAGTCTGTCCCCCGGTGCTTTTGCTCGATGCATTTTAAGCGCTACAAATTTAGAGGTTTAAAGGTTTGTGTTTGTGTGTGGGGGCGGAGGGAGGGAGAGAAAATTACAGAGTTTTAAAAACATGATAGGCACCAAAGATAATTTGAGGAGTTCACATTCCTGTGCCTGTAATGCACAGGGTTCCTCTTGCCTGGAAGTGGAACTGTGCAAGCACCTTTCTCACCTTCTTGCCTGGCAAATTGCAGCTGCTGCAATCCCATCTCCCGCTCTGTGCAACTATTAAAAGGTGCAGAAGCCCCGTCCAGCTTCGCACCTGCTCGCCCAGAAACACCCTCATCTGTAGACAACACAACAAGAGTTTCAGTGTTTTCTCTTTTAAAAAATATTTTTATTATTATTAGTTGAATATAAGAACAACATATAATCAAATACAAGCAATCAAATACAGTTTCCCCCTACCTTCCCAAAAAACAGCCACAACTACGTCCAGGTAATGACATTAGTAATATAATCAAATAAAAACTTATTTCTACAGTTGCTGGTTTAAAAAAATATCATTCCACATGTTCCCATGTATCTTAGATGGTTCTTTCTTTGATGCATATGCAATAAAGGAGGACCACGTTACGTAAAAGTTACGTAGTTTCTCGCGTTGTTTTCTTTCACGTACCCTTTCTGTTAACTTTTCCATCAAAATAAAATTAAAATAAAATTAAAACCAGTGTTTTCTCAAAGCGGTAATTCTTTCTGCATCGGTCTTTGCCGTTTAGCAAACATCCACTCAAGCCAAGGGAAAGAAGCAGAGCCTGCACGGAGGACAGAAGGGAATACATTGGGAGCAGCGGAATTGGGGTCTGAGTTCTAGGAAAGAGGGGTGGCAGAAGGGAAAAGGACCGTGGTGGGGGTAGGAAAAGGTGTTGAGCTTTGTGTCCTGCTGCAGTCTGTCAGGTTTCTCCGATTTTATTTTTAAAACGTTTGGGAACCTTTGGCCTTTCAGATGTTACTGAGCTATAACTCCCAGGAGCCTCTGCCAGCATGGCCATTGATGGTGGGAATTGTAGTTCACCAAACGTGGTGGGACAAAGGTTGCTCACACTTGTATTTATTTATTTTTAATTGCAAGCCTAGGATTTCTTTGAGTTTTGCAAGGCATAAGAGTCATAAGAATTGGGGTGGGGGGTGGGGAGACTGTTGAAGTCATCTAGTCCAGCCTGATTCAATGCATGTTGGGAAATGCAGCAGGCAGTGCCTCCAGAAAACCACCACCACTTCCTGTTCCCCTGTCAGAGCAGCTCTTACCATTAGGGTGCTTCTTTTACCAAATGTGGAGGACTCCCTGGTCCTGAATGGGGTAACTGTGCCCCTGAAGGACCAGGTGTGCAGCCTGGGAGTCATTCCGGATTCACATCTGTCCATGGAGGCGCAGGTCAATTCTGTGTCCAGGGCAGCTGTCTACCAGCTCCATCTGGTACGCAGGCTGAGACCCTACCTGCCCGCAGACTGTGTCGCCAGAGTGGTGCATGCTCTGGTTATCTCTCGCTTGGACTACTGCAATGCGCTCTATGTGGGGCTACCTTTGAAGGTGACTTGGAAACTACAACTAATCCAGAAAGCGGCAGCTAGACTGGTGACTGGGAGCGGCCGTCGAGACCATATAACACCGGTCTTGAAAGACCTACACTGGCTCCCAGTACGTTTCTGAGCACAATTCAAAGTGTTGATGCTGACCTTTAAAGCCCTAAACAGCCTCGGTCCAGTATACCTGAAGGAGCGTCTCCACCTCCATCGTTCTGCCCAGACACTGAGGTCCAGCACCGAGGGCCTTCTGGCGGTTCCCTCACTGCGAGAAGCCAAGTTACAGGGAACCAGGCAGAGGGCCTTCTTGGTAGTGGGACCCGCCCTGTGGAACGCCCTCCCACCAGATGTCAAAGAGAAAAATAACTATGTACCAAACTTTTAGAAGACATCTGAAGGCAGCCCTGTTTAGGGAAGCTTTTAATGTTTAATAGTTATTGTATTTTAGTGTTTTGTTGGAAGCTGCCCAGATTGGCTGGGGAAACCCAGCCAGATGGGCGGGTTATAAATAATAAATTATTATTATTATTATTATTATTATTATTATTATTATTATTATTAGTGTTGTCCAAAATCTCCTCCCCTGTCATTTCCAGCCATTGGTTCTAGTCCTGCCTGGAAATGACTCCTAAGGCTTTTTGGGGCATATGCTCACTGGAAGCTTGGCTTTGGGGCAAAATTAGGGCAATTGTGATGTAGTGGTTAGGGGTGTCACATTAAGTCTGCGGAGAGATCTGTTGATTCCCAACAAGATCCAGGTCCAAGCCCTTCCTTGGCTACGCAGATCGGCAGGTGCCATTGAGCTAGTCACGCGATGCAACAGTCGGATGAGGACTGGATATACTGTGAAGCTTGCTGGCTGACCTTGGGCTAGGCATTTGAACATGTTATGTACTGAGTTGAATAGGATCCAAAATGCAGCAGTCTGATTGGTCCTAGAACAATAGGATTCAGAATGCAGCAGTCTGATTGGTCCTAGAACAATGCAGCAATATGATTGGTGTGCAGGAGCCACCCAATCCAGCTCCAGATGGAAGTGAATCCACAACCTGATTGGCCTACAGGAGAATCCCAGAATTAGCCAATCACGTGGGGCCCATTGTGTAAATAATGTATATAAAGCTGATACTTTGGGGGAACTTTCATTCCTCCTCCCACTATGAGATGAATAAAGATTGTGAAATCCACTCTCGACTCCGAGTATATTTCAACACACAAACTCTTGGCTTGACCTGCCTCACAGGGCTGCCGTGAGGATCAACCGGGCAGATGGGGAGAGCCACCTCGAGGTCCTCAGAGGGAATGCGAGATGGAAATAGGATAAATAATAATAAACAGAACACAATGTACGGGACCCACAATTGTGACCTCCCGCAGTCTTTAAATAATGAATGGGCAGCCCATCTGCTTTGAAAATTGAGAAAGTGGTGTTGGCCGAGGGTTACAGACTCTGCTAACCCAGAAATATTACCTCGGGTTAAGAACTTTGCTTCAGGATGAGAACAGAAGTCGTGCTCTAGCGGCGCGGCAGCAGCAGGAGGCCCCATTAGCTAAAGTGGTGCTTCAGGTTAAGAACAGTTTCAGGTTAAGAACAGATCTCCGGAAGGAATTAAGTACTTAACCTGAGGTACCACTGTACAGGCAGACACTGTGTCCCCAGTCTAAAAACAACTCCTGAAGCGGGTATTAGTTGGGTTACTTCTGTGATGTTAATAGCAACCCTGGGGATAGGGGTGGGATTTAGATTGGGGAAATGTCAATGGGACAGTTAAGTAGAGGGGCGGGCGGATGACTTGTGAACCTCCAGCTCCCACCATTCTTGACCATTGGCCCTGATGGTTGATGAACCCAATCCTGTATACCTGAAGGAGCGTCTCCACCTCCGTCATCCAGCCCGGACGCTGAGGTCCAGCGCCGAGGGCCTTCTGGCGGTTCCTTCGCTGCTGTACGCCGGCTCCCTCGGCCAATAAAGCGAGATGAGCACCGCAACCCAAGAGTTGGTCACGACTGGACCTAATGGTCAAGGGTCCCTTTACCTTTACTATGCCCCGAAGACACTGAGTAACCAGAGATCACCCAGTGAGCTTCATGGCTGAGTGGAGATTTGGATTTAGATCCTCCTAGTCCTCGTTTGACAAGCAACAAATAAATTTTTAGGGCCATCTTTTAACAGAGTCCAGATGACTTTGTTAACATCGTTGCACCGTGAAAGGCCAGTGATCATGGTAGACTTGAAGACCACTTTGGGGTGGTGTTCTGCAATGTGGGTGCTGCAGTTGAAATGGGAACACTTTGAATGAAACAGATGGTTTCCCTTCATTCTTGAACTCCTTCGCTCCTATGCCCTAGGCATCTCTTACCCACATTTTTTGGATGAGTTGTGAATTGCTGCACCCCAGAATTGTGGGTGAGATGCTTGCTGTTGTTTGACCTAACCAAAGGGTCAATACCTCCTTCCCTTTACCGGATTGCTTAAACCTTGCCAAGAAAGCCTGGCTGCTTCCATCATTTCCGTTGGCCCCTCCTTCCAGGAAGACGTGGCAGCCCTCCAGCCCCGCAAAAGAGGCTGGAGTGAGGCCACTATCAATTAAACCATCAGTGTTTGGATCACGCTTGTCGTTAGCCGATGCCAAATTTGCTGTATTTGGGCAAAGCGGGAGAGCAAGTGGTGGCAGTTTAGCTGCAGGCACTTCTGGATGAAGCTAGTTATCAGACCTGGCTTGGGGACAATGAATGCCTTGGTCACACTCTGGTAGATGACCTTTGCTGAGAGATAGGCTGGGGAATGTGAGCCTGCTGACTTTCCTGGACGTCTTGGTGGCTTTTTACATCACCGTCCGTGGCGTCCTTCTGCACCACGTGGCCAGAAGTGGGGGACCTGGAAGCTATGCAGTTCAGTGGTGGAACATCTCCTTTGAATGGAGAAGATAACGGGTTCTGCCCTCGGCATCCCTCTCTAAGGCTGCCTTAAATTCTTGAGAGCTAGGATTAGATAAGAGCATCTTGGCTTGGTCATGAGTCTTGAAAGACCCGCTTCCTGCCTTGCAAAGACTGTTTCCACCTGGCCTGGAAGGCAGGACCCGGACTGACTCCAGCTACAAAAGCTGAGGCTGTTCAACAGACTCTTGGGCTGGGGTGTTGTTTTGGCGTTCTTGTTAGGGGGGGTTCTTCCTGTTGGCGTTTTGTATCTTACTTCTTCTGAAGTAAACATCTATAGCAGGCTTCCTCAACCTTGGCCCTCCAGGTGTTTTGAGACTACAATTCCCATCATCCCTGACCACTGGTTCTGCTATCTAGGGATCAAGGGAGTTGTAGGCCAAAAACATCTGGAGGGCTGAGGTTGAGGAAGCCTGATCTATAGGATTGCATTGTAAGCAAGACTGGCCTTTTTAGGAAGACGCCTGGTTCATTGGCTAACAGCCCAGTCCCATGCATGTCTTGTCAGAAGAGTTCAGTGGGACTTATTCCTAGTTAAATGTGTATAGGATTGTAGACTTAAGTGACTTTTTGGGTGGTGGCTGTGAGAAATGAGCTATCACAGAGTTGGTTGGAAAGGATCTGAAATGCCAGCTAGTCCCAGCTCCATACGGAAAGCCCACCACAACGGCATCCTTTTAGCGTCTTTGCTGGTTTGCTTAATCCAGCTTTAGATTGGATGCCTTTAGCTAGCAAACTGCTTTGCATTGCTTTGATGCTTAAAGACAACCTTCCCTTACCTGGTGCCCTCCTGGTGGGAGTTGTAGTACAGACATCCAGAGGATATCAGTTTCGGGAATGCCCATGAGAACTGAGCATTTGCAGGATATCAGTGCAGTAATAACAAAAACAACTCTTTACTCTTGTGCTGCTCCTCTTCACTGGTGGATTTTATATACTGCATTATTATATGCCTGTTATTGGTGTGCCTATGACATTTTTATCTCACCAAGGAATCCCCCCCATGCATTTGATTTTAACAGCAACCCCATAGTTAAGACTCCTAGATAGTAAATACCCCAAGTTTGTCCATTGAGCTTCATGGGCAGGTTAAGATTTGATCTTGGCTTTCCCTGATTTCCAAGCCATTTTTGTTTTAATGTTTCCAGTTTTAGACCCCCATATTTATTTATTTTTAGTGTACTGGGGCCCCTTCCTTCTTTCCTTCAAGCCTTTTCACAGTTTTGTGTGTTCACACCCACACCCACAAAATTGAACCGTCCTCGAATCCCTTTTGAATATTTGGGGCTGTCTGTCTAACTAGAGAACCAGCGTCTTGCCCATGGAGGCCCTCAGGTCAATAAAGGTACGCAGATGCCCGGTTGGCAGAAGCAAGTATGAATTTATCCTGACGTATGACGTTAAAACACGCGAGGCTTTGTTGAATCAGAATTTCCCCATGTTTTAAAGTTAAAACAACTGACCCAGGAGACCGAAAGTTCTGGACTAAAAATAAAATGCCGTGTGGTCTATGAAATCTAATCCAGCAGTTGCATTAAAGAGAGGCGGAGAGAGAGAGAGAGAATTTGCAGGCAGCCCAATCTGAAAGCTTCTTCGCACATCTGATGTTTTCGGTGTGTTCCTGAGGTACGAGGGTAACAAACATGCTTGCAGACACATGTTCAGGTAAACACCTAAGCAGTCTCTTCCCGTGGAGTGCAAGCTCAGTAACAAATCTGGATTTGGAGCCACGCGAAGTGTGAAGTTGTCCTTGGAACCAGGACTGCACCGGCTGCTTTTGATTTGATCCAACAGGGCTCTTCATGTGTCCGTATTCCCATGGTAATCGCAGTTCAAACAGATCTGTAGATCCCAAGGATTGGCACAGCTTCCCCCGCTGCTTATTTCCACTGACATTCCCAGTAGAAATGCACGAAGGAAGACCAGCTGGTGTTATATTCATATCTGAAAGCGTTGCATTTTCATATTGAAACCTACCAAAGTAGCGAGTGTAGAAAAAGAGATTGTTGTTACCGGGGGGTGGAATCTGTTTCCACTGGAGTGTAACCTCTGAGTAACAGGGACTGTGTGCTTTGCTTTGCTTGATGTTGTCGTTGCCATATCTTTAATTTAATTTGTGCTGTTGAAATCCAAGCTATGGGCCCGTATGGAGCCAACAGTGTCTCTCTCTAAGCTTATCTTGCTGAGTGACGGCTTCTAAATCAAGCTGGAAATCAGGTCACACATTTCCTGCTCTTAGAGGGATTTATCTCATTTCTGTTCTTTCAAAGTAATTAGAGTTACTAATAAGGAGGACAAAATGGTAAGATCTGCCCGGACTGAAAATATACCTTAGCTCCATCTCGTAGGATAGGTTCTCAGAGACTCCCCCCCCCGGACTGGTGCCCTCCCGATGTTTTGGGCTGACGCTATGGGAATTGTAGTCCAAAACGTCAGGCAGGGGGGACCAGGTTGGAGAATGCTTGGACAGAAACTGGGTTCGTTGACGTGATCTGTGGAAATAGGCTAGCAGGCAAAATTTAAGCCAGAGTACTTCTTTTTGGGAAGAAAAGCTAACATTTGAAAATGCCTAATGCTCAACACCGCGGGTGGCGCTGTGGGTTAAACCACAGAGCCTAGGACTTGCCAATCAGAAGGTCGGCGGATCGAATCCCCGCGACGGGGTGAGCTCCCATTGCTCGGTCCCTGTTCCTGCCAACCTAGCAGTTCAAAAGCACATTAAAGTGCAAGTAGATAAATAGGTACCGCTCCGGCGGGAAGGTAAACGCCGTTTCTGTGCACTGCTCTGGTTCGCCAGAAGCGGCTTAGTCATGCTGGCCACATGACCCGGAAGCTGTACACCAGCTCCCTCGGCCAATAAAGTGAGATGAGCACCACAACCCCAGAGTCGGTCACGACTGGACCTAATGGTCAGGGGTCCCTTTACCTTTACCTTTAATGCTCAACACAGCGTGGGGATTAACTTACTTCCTTGTTCCCTGTTATTACCTATTAACATAAGAACATATGACCCACGAAAGCCCACCTAGTCTAGCATACTGCTTCTCAACAGTGGGCAGCCCAGAAGCAGGAGACCTTCCAAGGGCATGCCAAGTTCAGATACCAGGGGGGCAAAGAGAGGTGTTCTCAGTGGCTTCCCCCACTCCAGTTATGGTTTTGGGACCCTCATCTCTTCCCAATTCCAAGTGTGTGCACTTTTTGGAAAGTATCACAAGACCCATGATCTTGACTGGTGTTTATGGCTCAGGGTTCAGTTTGCAAAGTGTGTGTGTGTGGTTGTAATGGCTCACTTCAGCTGTCATGCCATTGGAAACATCTTTCGGGCTCCCACCTCTTTCTACAGTCACTCATATTCTCCAGTTATCTCCTGCACAACCATAGTTTGCTGTGATGCCTGAACTGGGAAAACTGTGGTTATAGCTAACCATCGTATGCCTTCAAATCAAAGTTGGAAACCATGGCTGGGTTTCACGCTCTGGTTTGGAGGCAAATGATGGTTTGCGGTAACTATATTTTTCAGTTGCCCTGAGACTTTGAGTTGGGGTGGGCTACAAATCTAAATTAATAAATAAGACTTATAATCATGGAGTTTCTGTGGGAAGGAAGCATAATTTTTTTTAAAAAAAGACACCCCTGTCTAAAGGCTGAAGTAGTGAAGTCCAGAACGGCTTTAACATGTGATGTACATGTAGACTAGAATGAGGCGATTGAATCTTGGTGGTAGAATGGGCTGCACAATTTTAACCTGCTGGTAGGGGGTGCCATTGTTGAATGCTATCCACATACAAATGCCTTGCAAAGCAGGAAAGCAGAGAGAGAAAGCTCTTGCACAACCCACTTCTTACTGTAGCAAGGTTTTCTTTTCCTTGTAGGAAGATACATGAAGAAACAGAAAGCAACAGACTAGGAATAAATGGACAGTTTCCCCAAAAGGAGTGATGTAGAAAGTGAAAAAACCCATGTTGGAACTACAACAGCAGAGATCATTAAGTTTGTAAGTGAAGGGTTAAAATCTATTAGTGCTAAAATCAGTTAGCCAAGCAGGGGGACATGTGGGATATTGGTTAGTAACCAGGCAAAGTGACATGATCTTGACTGAGGTAGCACATGCCCTGATTTTGTCCTTATGAAGGAGTTTCTCCTTCTTATGGTCGATTGAATGTACTCCTGCCATGTACAAGGCTTGAACTAAGAAAGTCAAAGCCTCTCTGCTCCTTTCTCCTTAAACTATGCATGTTTTTTGCTCAGTTTTGCTCAGTTAGATGTTGTCAGGATATATTTTCTCTCTGGATTCTGTCTGTGTTATTTAAGTGACTCTACTAACACCCCAAAGACATGTGTTTTGTTAACTTGTTCAAAAACAGCAGAGTTAGGGCGCAGTTCCACTTGGGTTTGGCTTCCTCTTAGAAGAGAGATCAGGGGTGGCTTAGATGTTTTGCAAAGAGAGCATACATAGAGGCAAACAACATGTGCTGTCCTTGCAAGAAGCAGGTGTCTCCCGCTCTACCTCTGATCCTCCAGAGCATGGATGAGGAGTCTCAGGCTTGGGGCCAAAATGTATTCTTCCCAAACCACATGCCCAGGCCATACCCCTCTCCTCAACCGTCCTCGACTGTTTTTGTCTGGCTGGAATGAATCCTTGAATTTGTCTTGCTTGTCTGGGTGGAAGACGGGTGTGTGTGTCTGATTGTGCCCTGCCATGCAAAGGCAAAATTTGCACCAATTGCTTCACTCACTTTTGTCCCTGCATGTGGCCCCCAAAAGAAGGGGGTGTGGCCCTTGGGCTGCACATGGTTCCCCAACCCAGCCCAGTGCAGAGAGAGAAATGCCTGCACCCCAATATACTTCGACTAGAGCGGGCAACTAGCTGGCTGGCTCTCTCAAAGCAATCGCCCCTTTCACTTTTGCTATTCTTGCTCACACATGCACGCAACATCCTCCCCCCTTTGTTTTGCTCCGTTCAGAATATGCTGGGGGAAATCTCCCAACCATCAGGAACCGGTAATGTGCTCGTCAAGAAAAGATACAGCTCATCCCACGTCCATGGCATTGTTCTCAGTTTAGTTGGTTTCCCAAGGAACGGTTGGGACGCGTCACTCTGGGAAAACGCTCTGAGTTAAGGCGCCCCCTGCATGTTGTTGCGCATGGATGCTGCAAGGTCTCATCCAGAGCACCCCTTCAAATATTTGCAGCTGCCACCCGAGATCAGATCATTGGGCCGCCTCGCCCCGTCTTCCGTCTCTCAGGGTGGAAGAAACTCCGCCGTAGGCTTTTGATTCATGGACCAAGTTACCCACTGGGGGAAAAGTTACTTCCTAACCTGCTGTTAGTCATCGGTTGCTTAATGCTCCCCGAAGCTTGACAAACCCTCTTTGCCCCCTGCAAAAAAATAAAAAATCTTTTTTGTTTTGAACTCTGAATCTGGGAATCGGCCCGTCAAATCAACTGACTTGTCGTTTCTGCAGACGGGTGGGAGAATGGGTTGTTACCTTATAAATGTGCACGCTTCTGCAATTTCCCCCCTCTTGTGTGCATAGAGAATAGCAATGGGGAAGCTCTGGCCTAGGGATTAAATGTGGCTCCCTAGGCCTCTCTCTCTGGCCAGTGGGACTCTCCTCAGGCCACACACCCTCTCCCAGGCCACACCCCTCACCAGTTCTGCTTTGCACGCTCTGTGCATAGCTGTCAACTTACAGATTTGAAAATAAGGGACCAGCAGCCTCTAAAAATAAGGGATCAGCAGCCAAAATAAGGGATTTTCCAAGGGGAACAGGTATGTTCAACTTCTGAGCCCCTTGGAGCCAAAGGCAGAAAGCCCGGCCAGCAGCCAAACGAAGCCTCAAGTGGTGGTTCCCACAGTGCAGCAACCCGAGCAAAGGGGATGCAGCAAGGAAAACCACCGTCACCTCTCTGCTGGGAAGCGCTGAGCAAAGGCGAGTCCCCAGGCAATTCGGCCAATTTGATCGGCACAAGACATGTAAGCTCCACCTCCCAGTCGTTCTTAGACTCCTTATTGGGTGAGCAACGCATCCAAGCAACACAGTTGGAGCCTGCCTCCTCCCTGGCTGGGATGGAGGGAGGGAGAGGAGCTGCTTCCTTTGAAACCCGGGAAATTTAAGGGACATCATCAATAAGGGACAGCAGCGGGACACAGCGCTGGGATAAGGGACTTTCCCACCAAATAAGGGACGGTTGACAGTTATGGCTCTGTGAACGTTTTTGCCTGCCCAGAATGTGTTATTGAACTTTGCAATGGAGGGGAGGAAGATAATCAAAGGCTGTGTGTGGCCCATACATACAAATCCCCCCGCCCTGTGGAACGTCTTCCTCTCAGATGTCAAGGAAATAAGCAACTATCCTATTTTTAAAAGACATCTGAAGGCAGCCCTGTTTAGGGAAGTTTTTTTTTTAATGCTGTATTGTTTTTAATACTTGATTGGGAGCCAGAGTGGCTGGGGAAACAGCCAGATGGGCGGGGTATAAATAAATTATTATTATTATTATTATTATTATTATTATTATTATTATTAAGAATCCTGGGAACTGTAGTTTTTAAGGGTGCTGTGAATTGTAGCTCTGTGGGGGGGGGGGTAAATTACATCCCCCAGAATTGTTTTCTTTCCGTGGGAGGAGGAATATGCTTTCAATCTGCTTTAAGTGTATGGTGTATAAGCAGCCAAATACACTGCTGTCAGCTCTTTGTAAGAAAGGTGAGGTGCAAATGCGATAAATTAACGTTGGGGGAGCCCAGTGAGAAGCCCCAGATGCCTTTTCGTCAAGGCTTTGCACAGTCACTGAGCTCTCTTACAAGAACCAAACTCAGCAATGCTCCTGATCCTTCGGAACAAGATTGCTGAGTGGTTCCTGAGCTATTTTGTAAAGGGTTTTTTTTTTTTTTTTGTCAAATTTGCATCTGAAACATTCTCCCCTGCTGAAAAATGCAAAAGCTGAAGTGTGTGAAAAATCAGCTTGGCTCTAATCTTGGATACAGATAGTTTAGAGCAATTCCCAGCTGGTAAAAAATAAAATAAAAAAAAAGCCAGCATAATTGTAGGAATCGTTGTGGGGAGATGGATCTGACAATTTTGTTAGCAAGGCATCGTTTTTGAAATTTGGAGCATTATTGCATTAGGGAGCTATATTTGGGGATGGCTGGCTTAAGCGCAGCTTGCTTAGTTGTTAACCCACCTATGATCAACTTAACTCTCCCACTGAATGCAAATCCAATGTGTGCATTCACCCCCCCTTTTTTTTATCTTGTAAGTACCGGAGGCTTCCCTCGGCGAAAGCAGGCGACTCTCTTTTGACTCTGATGAGTTCTAGTAACAGTTACTAAGGGGCCTTAAATGGATCTGTAAATCAGACGGGCTCTTGCCGGCGAGATTCATCGCTGGGAAATGCCTGTACCGGTTGACTGGCAATATTTGGAATAAGGAGTTGAGCAATGAGGCGTCGGAAGCTGTTATGTAAGGCACAACAGCTACCTAAACAGTGGAGGCAAATGTGTGTTTGTGTGCTGTGGGCAGGGGGAGAGATTGGGCTGGAGATTGCCAACCTAAACAACTCATCCTGGTTTAGAAAGGAACAACTATGTGTGTCCTTTGATTAAGTTTCCAGGTGCGCTGCACAGGAATTCTTGTTCCTTTGGCAGACGTAAACGTCAGGAGGATTTTATGAAAAGAAAGGCCACCTAAATAGAAGCCAGGTTATCTGGGACTGCCCGGAGGATGCGATCCATTGGAGCCTTTTCAGATTTTCACAGGGGAAGAGAAGAGATTTCAGTAAGGAAGAGGAAGATTCTCTGCATGTTTTAGACAGAGGGCCTTCTCGGTAGTGGCACCCGCCCTGTGGAACGCCCTCCCTTCAGATGTAAAGGAAATAAGCAGCTATCCTATCTTTAAAAGACATATGAAGGCAGCCCTGTTTAGGGAAGTTTTTCATATTTAAAGCTGTATTGTTTTTAATGCTCGATTGGGAGCCGCCCAGAGTGGCTGGGGGAACTCAGGCAGATGGGCAGGGTATAAATAATAAATAATAAATTATTATTATTATTATTATTATTATTATTATTATTATTATTATTATGGCGGTACCTCGGGTTAATACTTAAATCGTTCCGGAGGTCCGTTCTTAACCTGAAACCGTTCTTAATCTGAGGTACCACTTTAGCTAATGGGGCCTCCTGCTGCCACCACGCCGCTGGAGCCCGATTTCTGTTCTTATCCTGAAGCAAAGTTCTTAACCTGAAGCACTATTTATGGGTTAGCAGAGTCTGTAACCTGAAGCATATGTAACCTGAAGCGTATGTAACCCGAGGTACCACTGTATTATTATTATGTATTATTATTATGTATTATTATTATTAAACCCACACTAGGATGTATTCAATCTTATATATGGGGCGGCACAGGCCGTTTTGCCACTTGAGGCAAAACAGGAATGCGCAGCCCAACCCCCTTGCTGCTTCCCCACTGCCGGCACCACACCTCTCGTACCTTCGCTGCATGGAAGCATTTGCAAAGTGCTGGCAGACGCGCAGGTGTCTGGTGAAATCTTGCAAGATCTCTCTGGAAACCAGTGCTGCTAGCGGTGCAGGCTAGTCCACCACCTGAGGTGGGTGCCCCACCCTGTCTAACCTGTGAGCCGGACCCAGTTATATATTGGATATGTGCAAGAGCCGGTGTGTGTGTGTGTGTGTGTGTGTGTGGTGGTTAGAGTGTTGGATCAGGAGCTGGGAAGCCAGGGTTCGAATCCCCACGTGGCCATAACGCTCGATGGGTGCCCTTGGGCCACTCACTGCCTCTCAGCCTAACCTACCTCACAGGGTTGTGGTGGAGATTAAATGAGGAGGGAAGAAAACATGTAAGCTACCTTGAGCTCCGTGGAGGGAAAGGTAGAATAGAAATGCAGCAAACAAACAAATGTTAAATTGCAAACAATAAAAATCCAAACCAAAAGTTCACAAAAGCAGGGTATTTTATATCAATCTTGTAAATACAGTGGCACCTCGGGTTACAGACACTTCAGGTTACAGACTCCGCTAACCCAGAAATAGTACCTTGGGTTAAGAACTTTTCTTCAGGATGAGAGCAGAAATTGTGCAGTGGCAGCGCGGCGGCAGCAGCAGGAGGCCCCATTAGCTAAAGTGGTGCTTCAGGTTAAGAACAGTTTCAGGTTAAGAACGGACCTCCAGAACGAATTAAGTTCTTAACTCGAGGTACCACTGTAACAACTTGCCTTGGGCAAATAAGAATTCCTTCCAATTCAGTAGCCAGATATATTGAATAGATATATTTTCAAGGCTGAATTAAGAGCATTTGTTTGATTCCTTAAAAAAACAAACCAAAAAGATCATAAGGGCACAATTAGACCCATGATTGACTTGCTTTTTTAAGAAGTCCAATAGCAGCAGCTGATGGGGGGTGGGGTCTCCTTCGGTCCGAGGCAATGTGGGAATATAGATATAGGCACATATACCTGTTTCACCTAAGGGTCAAGTAGTAGGCGTGGGGGCAATTCTCACTGCAAAAAGGGATAACTTCCCTCCCACCGTGTCTGAGGGTGTGCAGGAATTAGCCTGCTGCAGAAAGCCGGAACTTACATTCATTGCCCTGCCCACATTCGCCTCTGGCGCTGTTCTCTACTGGCATGCGGCCCTTGGAAGGTACCTCAGAAGCAAATGTGGCCCTCGAGCTGCAAAAGCCCCCGCCCCCTTGATCTAAGCCCCTCTTGAGCGGTTCTGTTGTATCAGCTCTCGCGTACACCAAAATTCTACAGGGGAGATCGTCTTGGGGTCTTTTGGAGTAAGCTGCTTCCCGCATGACAAGAGACGGGTTTTTGTGTGTTTTTTGCAAATGACGCAGATGTTTCCGCACCCTCCCTCCCCTTCACAGTGGCTGAGCTTTGTGGCTTCTCCGGTGTTCCCTGCACACAGCTGACATCTTGATTTGCAATCTCCCAGAGACGAGGCCATCGCTGCTCTCGGACACGGCCCGGCGAGGCGACTGGGCTGTCTTATGCTCAGTTTGCTGCCAGCAGAATCGCCAGCCCGTGAAAAGGGACATTCCTGTGTGGAAATTCTGTGGACGATACAGTTCCCTGATGCTTCCCTTGCGCACACGCACGCCCCCCCCCGAAAAATCTGGCTTTTGTTGCACGGGATTCCCCTTCTGTCAATTTCTCCCTTCCTTTCGGCCTCCCCCGTTACACGTGCTCAGCATCGGCAGTGCCTACCAGAGCAGAACGAGGAGGCATATTTTAATGTTTAGCAGGAAGCGCCCGATAGGCCTTTGAGATATTAAAAAGATTTACAGCCCGCCTTTCACTTTTGCAGCAGAACAGCCTCTGTACGGTGGCTTGCTACACTTGTAAAAACAAGAATCAATGGAATGATTTGCAAATATCCTAACTGTAGAAACTAGCACACTGAGCGTAGCTGGAAGTAGGTTTAGCTGCAAGCAAATACACGGCACCTCCAGCTCGGTAGAATATCTCAGTGAAAAGGGGCAGAAACTCTCAGGCCCGGGACTGAATGCGGTCCCTCAAGCCTTTCTATCTGGCCCGTCGGTCTTCTTCGTGCAGCACCCAGTTCAACTATGGAACTGGCTGCCACAGGAGGCATCGATATCCACTGACCTGGGTGTCTTTGAAAGAGGATTAGACAAATTCATGAAGGCTATACCTATCCATTCTTAAGGAAATCAGCCCTGAGTGCTCACTAGCAGGAAAGATCGTGTCCGACTCTTCGTGACCCCATGGACCAGAGCACGCCAGACACTCCTGTCCTCCACTGCCTCCCGCAGTTTGGTCAAACTCATGCTGGTAGCTTCGAGAACACTGTCCAACCATCTCGTCCTCTGTCGTCCCCTTCTCCTTATGCCCTCCATCTTTCCCAACATCAGGGTCTTTTCCAGGGAGTCTTCTCTTCTCATGAGGTGGCCAAAGTATTGGAGCCTCAGCTTCAGGATCTGTCCTTCCAGTGAGCACTCAGGGCTGATTTCCTTAAGAATGGAGAGGTTTGATCTTCTTGCAGTCCATAGGACTCTCAAGAGTCTCCTCCAGCACCATAATTCAAAAGCATCCATTCTTCGGCGATCAGCCTTCTTTATGGTCCAGCTCTCACTTCCATACATCACTACTGGGAAAACCATGGCTTTAACTAAAAAAGCTCAACAACTTTGGTAGATCACTGCCAGTTTTTTTATAGTGGGAGTAGATCTCAGTCTCTTGGACATGCCTGCTAATTCATAAATAGGGCTCATAGGAAGAAATTCAACATAATGCTGTAGAATCATGGAATCACAGAATTGCAGAGTTAGAAGGAGTTCCGAGGTTCATCTGGCCCCCTCCGCCATGTTCTGTTCTGGGGGTGCACAGGCAGAGGCGGAGCTAACTCCCAGGGGGGCAGCACGGTGATATCACCCCCCCCCAGGGATGACACCTGGGGCAGGGATGACCGCACCCCCTTCCTCCGCCAGTGTGCACAGGGAGAGAAGACTCCTTGTTCTGGCTTCTGCTAGTGGAACTGGTTAGCTGAATACCACCCATAACCTTGATATTTGGAAATGGGTGGTGCAGAGGATCCTGCTTGGCACTGAGGGGAGGTTGGGGGGGGAAGGTTGCTGTGCCTGTTCAAGCGCTTCCATTTCCATCAGCCAAAGCGTCACATGACCACGAATACACCCCAAAGCGCAGAGCGGCAAATTGCAATTTGCATTAGTGCCCTGTTAAGAACAAAAAAACCAGAGGGTGATTGTGTATTTGGGGTTATTTAACCCTGATTAAAATCACAGTGATTCTTGAGAAGGTGCCTGCAGGCAGCGGAACATCTTAAGAGGTTTGGCTGCTCTGGCTTGCCAGCCCCCCCCCCCAAGTGCAGTCAGGGGGAGTCAGTGCACTGAGCTTTCAGAACAGGCGCTCAGACAAGAGCCCAACTTGCTCTAAGGCTAAGGTGAATTAGTTACAGTTTTAACAACAATAAAGGGCAAATTTAGAGGAGGAAAGAGGAGGGGAAATTAGCTGGGCAATTAGAACTGGTCCTGAGAATGCTGATTAAGGGGGGCGGGATTGATTTGGTTTTCATTCAAAGGTTCACCTACTTGGATCACATTTCCTGAAACCATTTGTTGTTTAGTCGTTTAGTCGTGTCCGACTCTTCGTGACCCCATGGACCAGAGCACGCCAGGCACTTCTGTCTTCCACTGCCTCCTGCAGTTTGCTCAGACTCATGTTTGTAGCTTCAAGAACACTGTCCAACCATCTCGTCCTCTGTTGTCCCCTTCTCCTTGTGCCCTCCATCTTTCCCAACATCAGGGTCTTTTCCAGGGAGTCTTCTCTTCTCACGAGGTGGCCAAAGTATTGGAGCCTCAGCTTCACGATCTGTCCTTGCAGTGAGCACTCAGGGCTGATTTCCTTAAGAATAGAGAGGTTTGATCTTCTTGCAGTCCATGGGACTCTCAAGAGTCTCCTCCAGCACCATAATTCAAAAGCATCAATTCTTCGGCGATCAGCCTTCTTTGTGGTCCAGCTCTCACTTCCATACATCACTACTGGGGAAACCATGGCTTTAACTATACGGACCTAACTATCCTGAAACCATACGTGAACTGAAACACAGCCATCCTTGGAAACCCACACTTCTCTGAATTTTGCACCACTGTTCTCCAGCCAAGTAATGTGTAAAAAACAAAAACACGTACTGTAGTGAAGCATGCATTAAAATGCATATATATCTGTGAAAATAACATGCAAGGATGCATTGCATTAGGGGAAAGTGGCATGCAAAACTCCATATCAGGCAAAATTGCACCCAAAGATGTGTACGTTAGGAGAAGTTCTTAGTAAAATGTGGGTGGCTTCTCATAAGGATTTAAAAAATAAATCAATCACAAAACTGATGTCAAGAACTGAATATAAGGAATGGATGTAAATGCACATTAATAGCTTCACCCATCTCTAACCCTGAGGCGTTGGTAGCTGCAGACTAAGATTGGTGGCCACCACCTTCCTCACTTACCTATTGGTGTGTTTGGTGAATACCTGGATGTAGGATTGCAAGGTCAGGAGAATTCCAGACTCTGAGGTTTCAGGGCCCAAACATGAGACCCAGGGGTGGCCCCTCTTGATGTCATGGAGTGGGCCCTGCAGATGCGAGGGATAGGAGGGCAGACTCGAGTACCTGTGCTGCAATATGCCACTCTGAAGCTTGCAATAATTAAAGGCACTCTTGCCCACCTGGGGATTCAAGCCCTGCAACCACCACCTGGAGGGGGCCTGGCAAAAATCAGGTCGGACCTGGAGGTTAGGCAGATTGCCTACCTAGAGCGGGGCAATGTGCTCTGTGCCGCCAGCTGATTAGCAGCCGCCTTTTGCTTGTGGCATAGTTGCAAAGTGGACAGAGTTGGCCTTGCCTCTTTGAGCCCTGATTGACAGCCATGCCACACCCCTGGGCCCAGCTGCTCCAGGCTTAGCCTGATGGGAACTGTAGTCCCAAACATTTGGTGGGCACCAGCTTGGCCAAGGCTGCACCGGAGTGCCTCTATTTTCACCTTTTTTCCCTGTTTCTTTTGCAATGCTAAAATGTCTGGGTCGCTTCTGGAATCCACCCAGGTCCGACTTCCGAGACTGCAAGCGTGGCAAAGTACTTTCCAAGTACTCATATTCCCCCCCCCCCACACACATAGTTATCTCAGCACTCCTTACAACATCCCTGTGAGGTAAGCCTGCTTTGTGGACCCTCTCACCTCAAAACTGCAGACTGGGGCAGGGGCTGAAAAATGAGATTGAATAGGGGCGTTATTTGGACAGGGGTGAGATCTGAATCGTAGGCACGCTCTCTTTGCTAATACCCCTCTGTGGAGTGGATGGCATGTTTGCTGCCGCTGCTAATACTAAAAAACCAAGCTGGGTTCTCTTGGTTTTGCTGCGAATTGCTCAGCTTAGAAGCTTTATCTCTGTTGCAGCTGTTCCTGTGGAGGGTCTGACTTGTTTATCAGGATCACGAGGATTTTTTTTTTTTAATGTTATCTTTAGCCGAGGTTCAGCATTAGGCCAGTTGACTGTGACAGTTTCCCCTCAGAACATTTTTTCAGAAGAGATTTCCATCTCAGTGGGCGACTCCTAAGTTGCGGAAGGTGGCATGACGTTCTCTCTGGAGTTTTTCTGCCTCCATTTTTTCCTCTCTCTCTCTCCTTCTCTCCCCTCCCTCCCCTCTCCACCCACATCCTATGCCCTGATGTGCTGAACCCTGACAGCAGAGGACTCTGCAGATCAGTCACTGTGTTACGTGCCTTGAGAAAAGAAGGCTGTGTTGTCTAGTGCAGGGCTGTGCGCATTTAAGTGTGTGGGCTCATCGAGCATAGAATCCAGCACCCTGAGAATTTCAGCTGCCGCTCTCAAGATTCTAGCCCTCATGTATTCAGCAGGTGACTTGAACGAGCCCAGGCAGGTGTCTAGTGCAAGCTCATAAACCTGGATAGTGGCTTCATAGGCAAGACTGATCCATAATTGTCAACTTTTCCCTTTTCTTGCGAGGAATCCTATTCGGAATAAGGGAATTTCCCTTAAAAAAGGGGAAACGTTGACAGCTATGGACTGATCCCAGGCCAAAGGCCACACCCAGTCAAGAACCATCCATGGTGCCCCTCTACCAATTGTCCAACTTCCGAACCTTGCTTTTAAAAAAATGTTTGTACCTCATTTCACAACTTGGATGCATGATTTCTCCTTGTCATATAAGGCAACTGCATTTGCATGTATAGCTCTAATCTAGGAACGGGGGAGAAAGTTGATTCAGTTCACATTTGTATGCAGAACCTACTTTATTTGCACTCTCTGAACTGAAATGCACCCATTCTTCGAAATTTGTACTTCTCCTAATTTTGCAATGTGGTTCCCCAGGCAAGTAATGCATGCACAAATGCATATTACTGGGATAACGCATGCATAGAAATGCATATTGTAGTGAAACCAGCATTCAGAAAATGCATTACATTAGGGGAACATGCTTTGCAAAAAAATGTATATATGCGGCAGGATTGCATGCAAAGATGTGTGTGTTTGGAGAAATTCACACTAAAGGGATGGTGAATTTTCTTGAGGACTTGTGGATTTTTTAAAAAATAAAATAAAAATCGCAAACAGATGTGGAAATGTGGAGAGTATGGGCATAAGTGTGAGCAACGGAGAGAAACTGAAATTGACAGAAACTGAAATTTGAGAGGTTCTCCCATCCTTACTCTAATCCTATCCACCCCATGCATACCATTAGTTGAAGGGACACTGATGTTCCCCTGCTGCAAGTTAAAAAGGTGAAAACACATGAACACGATGCTGACCGTGCAGGTCTGTGCTGCCTGGCTTTCTTGAGGGAGGATGAGCTTTTTTGTACTACTTCCTTCAGCTGTTGGGTGGATCTTTGTGTAGATCATGCGTAGGCAACCTAAGGCCAGGGGGCCAAATCCGGCCCAATCGCCTTCTAAATCCGGCCCATGTATGATCCAGGAACCAGTGTGCTTTTACATGAGGAGAATGTGTCCTTTATTTAAAATGCATCTCTGGGTTGTTTGTGGGGCATAGGAATTCATTCATTTTTTCCTTCAAAATATAGTCCGGCCCCCCACAAGGTCTGAGGGACAGTGGACCGGCCCCCTGCTGGAAAAGTTTGCTGACCCATGGTGTAGATAGTCCTTCAGGGAGGAGTAATCAGGGGCAGGTGACCAAGGCCTGGATTGCATAAGATGACCCATGGTGGGTGGAGAGTTTGGGGCAGGGGATGATGAAACTGGGTGTTGCCTCAGGTGAAGAGAAATTGGTTCAAGTCCCCATCCTGCCACCAGACTTTGGGCCAGCAACGTGCTCTCAGGCACTTCACGCCAAGCTCCTTTTGAAGGAGGGTTAATAGCACATGAAAATTAGGGAACCCATTGGCGCGCTTTTAAAGTTGGCGAGAAAAGTGTTGGTTCTGGTACTCCCAATGAAGATCATTTCTCTTGACCCGAAAGGCCCCCATCTCCATGCCTTCTGTTTCCTTATACAGTGGTACCTCGGGTTACATACGCTTCAAGTTACATACGCTTCAGGTTACATACGCTTCAGGTTACAGACTCCGCTAACCCAGAAATAGTGCTTCAGGTTAAGAACTTTGCTTCAGGATGAGAACAGAAATCGTGCTCCGGCAGCAGCAGGAGGTCCCATTAGCTAAAGTGGTGCTTCAGGTTAAGAACATTTTCAGGTTAAGTACGGACCTCCGGAACGAATTAAGTACTTAACCCGAGGTACCACTGTAAAATAAAAGCAAAAGCAACCTGGATATATTGTGTTAGGCATGTTGTCTTATGCCAAAAAACACCAGTCTTTTTAAGACTCGATGGTTCACAATGGCTGTTGATGGCTTTAAAACTGACCACCTGCTTTTCCAAGCATCTGGAGTGCAAGTAGCCACAACTGCTTGCAGGTCTGCAAGTGTTTCAGATTAGTTTTCTTTCTTAGACATGGCAGGCTTCAGAGGTGCTGCTGTTGCTTTGGGTTTAGCCAACTCTTTCTCCCTGAACACTTGCAACCTGCTCCACTTTATACCCTTGCACCTTTCCTAAAACTGTGCATACGCCTTGACTGTCTACCTGCACACTTGCAACCCGCTCGACTTGTACATCTGTACATTTTTCTAAAACTAAAGAATAGTGTGTTGCAGTAGCTCAAGTGTTGGTTTTGGATGGGAGAGCTCTCAGTTGAAATCCTTGTTTAACCTTGCTGTTTCCTGGGTTGCCTCGGGTCAGGCCCTCTTACGCCTGTGAGAACACCCCTCGTAGGGGTTGTTCTCAGGATAAAGTGGGGAGGGGGACTTTTAATGCCTCTGAATCCCAGTCCCTGGGAATCACAACAGGGGAGGACACTAAAAATAGGGTTGCCATATTGTCCTCTTTTTCCAGGACACGTCCTCTTTTTAAAAAAGGGTATTTAAAATGAGAGTCATCCTTAGTTAAAAGTAGAAGTTGGCAATTGTGTCTTCTTTGCTTTTCAAAATATGGCAACCCTAACACTAGTTCTGTGGGTTAAACCACAGAGCCTAGGACTTGCCGATCAGAAGGCTGGCAGTTCGAATCCCCGCGATGGGGTGAGCTCCCATTGCTCTGTCCCAGCTCCTGCCAACCTTGCAGTTTGAAAGCACGTCAAAGTGCAAGTAGATAAATAGGTACCACTCCAGTGGGAAGGTAAATGGCATTTCCGTGCGCTGCTCTGGTTTTGCCAGAAGCGGCTTAGTCATTCTGGCCACATGACCCGGAAGCTGTACGCCGGCTCCCTCGGCTAATAAAGCGAGATGAGCGCCGCATCCCCAGAGTCGGCCACAACTGGACCTAATGGTCAGGGGTCCCTTTACCTTTACCTAACACTAGTTCACTCAAGTCCTGTCTGCAGGCTTCCTAGAGACAACTGGATGGCCACTGTGAGAACAGGATGCTGGACTAAATAACAACAAAAACAAAAATTTATTATTTGTACCTCGCCCATCTGACTGCATTGCCACAGCCACTCTTAGCAGCCTCCAGACTGGGCCATCCCCACTGTAGCAAGGCTTTGGGATTAGCCTTGGGATTCAGGTACCTATGTTCTAATTAGGTTTGGCCATTAGCATATAAAGCCTTAAATGACATGGAACAAAGTACCTATGGGAGCATCTTCTCTGCTACCAACCCAGCTGCTTTGCTCGTCAAAAGATGCCCTTTCTTGTTGTCCAATCCACAGTAAAAGCCAAGAGGGTAGTGAAACGAGATAGGGAATTATCGATGGTGGTGCCACAACTACCGAACTCCCTCTCAGGTGGCATTCAGCCTGCAAAAATCCAGATATCTTTGAGGGCTTTGCTTCAGATTTGCTCCCTCCTCCTAGGCGCTGTAAAAGGAGATGTTTCAAATTGATATAGCAGATTCATTGTTTTATTATTATGGGCTGCGTACAACAACAGCAGAACAACAACAACAATTTATTACTTATACCCAATCTGTTTTTTCTGGCTGTACTTACTGTAACAACTTCATGGTGAGTACCAACACATTTTTTTTCTAGGAAATAAACCACAGGACAACCCTAACATGTCTATCATTTGGATGGAGAAGGAGGGAGAGATAGAGATAGATAGATAGAGAGAGAGAGAGGTTCTTTGCCTCAAAACCATAACTTGAGATTACCATTCAATCCATATGGAAGAGCCGTGGCAGGAAATGAACATTTGGTCCCCAGATTTGAAATGGTTTTTGCTGCGATGCTCAAGGTGATAATAAAACGCTGTTCAGTCGCAGAGGGGAATAAACAAGGCAGGAAAGAAGAGAGCAATGGAGGAAGAAGGAAGGAAAGATGTTGGGGCTGATCAGTTCACATAAGCATCTGATATTCACATGCCTCTTTTGGCCTAGAAATCATAACGGAGATTGCATAAGATTGGGCATTCCTGCAAGAGTTGCATTCTTATTGTTTTCAGCTGTGACAGCCTCTCTGGGCATATTTTGGTCCTGGGTAAAATGCCATTGGTGTGGAGGGAGGGGGAGAGAGAGAAAGAGAAGCACGAAAGCATCACGTGTTGATGACAAAGGCTCTTTGATGCCATCAAGGCATTCTCTGTTTTCTTTAGCAAGATTTATATACCACTTGGTTGCAAGAAAACCTGTAAGCGGTTTACAATGATAGCAAACGAAGCGTGGAAATTCTCGATAAAAGAACAGTTTAAAATGGGTGTTCCCTGTTCAGGGAAGTTCTTACAGTCGTACCTCGGGTCACACACGCTTCAGGTTACATACGCTTCAGGTTACAGACTCCAGTAACCCAGAAATAGTACCTCAGGTTAAGAACTTTGCTTCAGCCATATTGTCAGGAAAGCTCTACTTATTGTCTGGACAAAATACAAAGACTTATTCGAAAGTAAGACTCCGAGGTGGTTATCACCGGTAGAGGCTAAGGCCGTAAAATTTCGTAATATGGAGACTGGCTGGTTGAAATATTGTGAGATAATTGAAAGAGATGGTGACACTTGGAGGTTGCAGAGTTTCGAAAAACTGAAAGGAAAGGTGCGAGATTGGTTTCATTATGCCCAAATTTTAGAGACTTTTAAAAAAGATAAAAAAATTGGTTTCCAGGTGGAAAAATCAAAATTAGAGACAGAATTACTTGAACCTAAGACGAAAGTGCTTTCAAGAATGTATAATTTGCTGCTTAAGTGGAACACTCAAGATGAGATAGTTAAATCAGCTATGATAAAATGGGCACAAGACATCGGGTACAACATTATGTCTGAAGACTGGGAAAGGTTATGGACCACCGGTATGAAATTTACGGCATGTACTGCCTTAAAGGAAAACATCATGAAAATGGTATACAGGTGGTACATGACCCCAGTCAAACTTGCAAAGATATATCATTTGTCTGACAATAAATGTTGGAAATGTAAGGAAGCTGAGGGAACCTTTTTTCACCTCTGGTGGGCATGCCCGAGGGTGAAGGCCTTCTGGGAAATGATCTATAACGAGTTGAAAAAGGTGTTTAAATACACCTTTCACAAGAAACCGGAGGCCTTCCTCCTGGGCATTGTGGGCCAGAGAGTGTTAAAAAAAGATAGAACTTTCTTTCTATATGCAACCACAGCAGCAAGAATTCTTATAGCTAAACACTGGAAGGCACAGGAGTTACCCACGCTGGAAGAATGGCACTTGCAGCTGATGGACTATATGGAATTAGCTGAAATGACAGCCAGAATCCGAGACCTGGGAGAAGACGCCGTGGAAGAGGACTGGAAGAAATTTAAGGACTATTTACAAAAATATTATAAGCTATATGAATGTTGAGAATTTGCTAAATGTTCTGGAAAAACATGCTTCAGTATTGAATTTGGTAAATGTTGAAAATTAAGTTAAGATTTCGAAATGTATAAATTGTGGACTATATAACTAAAGGAAAACACAAAAACATATGAAATAAGGTATTAATTTGCTGTTTATTTTTATTGTAAAGAAAACAGGGGATGGGGGACATGGGGAAGTCTGATCGATCATGAAAATGGATGTGAAAAATGTGAATCTTTTCCTTTTCTTTCTTTTATAACTTCTTTTCTTTTCTGTAAAACTGCTTTTGATGTGCTATGGATGATATACCTTTCTTTTACCCTGGAAAAAAGCAATAAAACTTTATTAAAAAAAAAAAAAGAACTTTGCTTCAGGATGAGAACAGAAATCGTGCTCCAGCGGCGCAGCGGCAGCGGGAGGCCCCATTAGCTAAAGTGGTGCTTCAGGTTAAGAACAGTTTCAGGTTAAGAACGGACCTCCGGAACGAATTAAGTATTTAACCCGAGGTACCACTGTACTGTGTGACATTTTAATGTATTTTTAATCTTTGTTGGAAGCCGTCCAGAGTGGCTGGGGAAACCCAGCCAGATGGGCGGGGTACAAATAATAAATTATTATTATTATTATTATTATTATTTAGAAACACTGAAAAGATAAAAGTAGCCCCAAAGAGAAAACACATGTAATGTTTATGCATGCTTAGGAGAGGTTTGGCTAAATGAACATGCTGTGAGCAAGTGCCAGAAAGGTGCTTGTCTGGTGTCTAGGCAGGGAGTTCCCAAACTGCAGATGTCCCACACTGAAAGATAATAGAACCATAGAACGGTAGAGTTGGAAGGGACCACGAGGGTCATCTAGTCCAACCCTCTGCAATGCAGAAATCTTTGGCCCAACGCAGGGCTCAAACCCATGACCTTGAGATTAAGAGGCTCACGCTCTAGCATCTTGTACGCACAGAGTATTATGTGGCACCTGCTACCATGTCCACAGCTGAATGGCCATTTGATGTCTTTATCCATCTGAACAGGCCTGTCATCCTAGGGGGTTAACTCTTTGCGACCCCACTGTGGTCCCAATCCACACTGGACACCTTTGGGGTTGCCCCAGGGGGGAATAAGCTGGATCTGCTTCGCACTGTCAATAGCAGTGAAAACCCACTGCTGCAAAAACAAAACAAAACCTCACCTTGTGTAAACCTTGTGTAAACTAACCAAGGAAGACGCAGCACCACAAAATGGCCTCTAGGGGAGATGGCCTTGGGAAAAAAGGGAACATGACAGATTTCATGCAGGGTTTATCCTAATAGGCTATGTTTTGTTTATTTATTTAGAAGCATTTATAAACCATCTACTGTTGCTTAAAATCTCTAGGTGGTGCACAGCATCAAAACAATCAGCGAAACTTGTCAATATCATGATGCCAGCCTGGACAATAATAATAATAATAATTTATTATTTGTACCCCGCCCATCTGGCTGGGTTTCCCCAGCCACTCTGGGCGGCTTCCATAGAAACCAAAAAACACTAAAATATCATACATTAAAAACTTCCCTGAACAGGGCTGCCTTAAGATGTCTTCTGAATGTCAGGTAGTTGTTTATCATTTTGACATCTGATGGGAGGGCGTTCCACAGGGTGGGTGCCACTACCGAAAAGGCCCTCTGCCTGGTTCCCTGTAGCTTTGCTTCTCGCAACGAGGGAACCGCCAGAAGGCCCTCGGCACTGGACCTCAGCATCCGGGCAGAACGATGGGGGTGGAGACGCTCCTTCAGGTATACTGGGCTGAAGCCGTTTAGGGCTTTAAAGGTCAACACCAGCACTTTGAATTGTGCTCGGAAACGTACTGGGAGCCAATGTAGGTCTTTCAAGACCGGTGTTATGTGGTCTCAGCGGCCGCCCCCAGTCACCAGTCTAGCTGCCGCATTCTGGATTAGTTGTAGTTTCCGGGTCACCTTCAAAGGTAGCCCCACGTAGAGCGCATTGCAGTAGTCCAAGCGGGAGATAACCAGAGCATGCATCACTCTGGCAAGACAGTCCACGGGCAGGTAGGGTCTCAGCCTGCATACCAGGTGGAGCTGGTAAACAGCTGCCCTGGATACAGAATTGACCTGCGCCTCCATGGACAGCTGTGAGTCCAAAATGACTCCCAGGCTGCGCACCTGGTCCTTCAGGGGCACAGTTACCCTATTCAGGACCAGGGAGTCCTCCACACCCGCCCGCCCCCTGTCCCCCCAAAACAGTACTTCTGTCTTGTCAGGATTCAACCTCAATCCATTAGCCGCCATCCAAGTCTTTGATCTCACCCAGCAGGCTTCCCTTGGTTTCCAGGTGTTTCCCTTTCCTCTCGAGTAGGCAGCTAGCTGGGCACTCTGTCAGCAGCCTTGAAGATCCTGCCTCGTTCCCTTGTCTCCTCTCTTCCTGTGTCCCTGGAGCAGAGGAGGAAAATCTGAGAGCCAAACAGGAACCTGGATTGCTGGTGTGAAGACTTCCGGTCCTCTAGGGGCAGGGCCCTCACGATTCAGTGGTTCTTTGAGGTCACTGGAAGTGTGGACATCTGCTGGAAGGAGTCCTGTTCCCCCAAGTTTAATGGCAATATAAACAGAAGAAATGCGTAACTGAGAGGTATATATGGATGATTGTCAGAGAAGCTGAAGGAAGTCCAAATAGAACTAAATTTGTGGAAATTTCGATATGATTGTTTATCTGTGTTGGAAAATTAATAAAAAATATTTTTTTTAAAAAAAGGAAGGGGTCCTGTTCCCCCAGGTCTTCCTCCAAGGAGACTTCAGGGTCCAGGATTGAACCCTAGCAGTGAGTTTTCCCAGCAACTACACACTCTGGACATGGGATGCAGGTGGTGCTGTGGGTTAAACCACAGAGCCTAGGACTTGCCGATCAGAAGGTTGGAGGTTCGAATCCCCGCGACGGGGTGAGCTCCCGTTGCTCGGTCCCTGCTCCTGCCAACCTAGCAGTTCGAAAGCACGTCAAAGTGCAAGTAGATAAATAGGTACCGCTCCAGCGGGAAGGTAAATGGCGTTTCCGTGCGCTGCTCTGGTTCGCCAGAAGCGGCTTAGTCATGCTGGCCACATGACCCGGAAGCTGTACGCCGACTCCCTCGGCCAATAAAGCGAGATGAGCGCCGCAATCCCAGAGTCGGTCACGACTGGACCTAATGGTCAGGGGTCCCTTTACCTTTACCTATACACTCTGGACAGCATCTTGCAGTGCCATCTCCCTGACAGATGTACCTGTCTGAGAGTCCTGATTGCAAATGGATATCTGTGGCGTTCACATGTTAAATGAGCTTAACATCTGTGTGCACAACCCCTAAACTTGTAACGTGTGAGGGGACTGTTCAGTTTTGCATTGCGTGAATCTAGTTTTGGAATTCCAGTGGTGGGGTGGGGAGGCAGAGGTGTGGGCTAGGAAGCCTCCCCGAACCTTTTGTAATTTTCTACACATCATGTCACCAGCACATTTTCTCTTGTAAGGGTAGCATTCCAGTTTGTGCCCTAGCACTGCTTTCCTGAAAAAAGTAATGCATCCATATTGATCATCTTTCTATGCTTTGGTTACTAAACAGCCTGCTAAATATAGAAGCCTATCATCAATATCAATGCCCAATTAATTTCCATTTGTGGAGTCCAGTTGGAAAGCAGGAGGACTGCTTTTTGGACAAACACCAATGGTCAGTAGCTTTAGAAAACCACGGAGAAGCGAATGGGCTTATCTGGCAGCAGTGTGTTTGTGTGTGAGAGAGGTAGTGTGTTAGGATTTGTGCTACGTTTTATACAGTAATGATTATTCTCATTTCTGAGAAATTTACTTAAAAATTAAGAGTATCTCAGGGTGCAGATAAACCTATGGGTTTTGTCTTCATTTGGAGATACTTTTTACTTACATGACAAGCCAATCACAGAGATGGCAAGGCCCAATGAAATATATAGGGGTTTTTTTTATTCATAATATCTGCTTTGGACTCTTGTTGTAACATCGAATTCAATGAGTAACCTGTTGAGAATGGCCTTTATTTTATGAGGTAATGACTGTGAACCCTGGGGTTTCGGGGGGGGGGGGATTTGTACTTCTCGTTCTCTATTTATTTCCCATTTCCTGTTGGATTGTTACTTTAACTTCGTAATAAAATCTGGAAAATTTAAAAAAGAGAGAGAAAAGGAATGAAGTCCGCACATTCTTCCAGATGTGGAATTAGCAGTGCCAATCAATGAGGTTCATGAAGAAAATGTTAACTTGTCAAATGATCCTTGAGGATTGTGGTTTCTTTCAGCCAGAATGGAAACAAGGTGTCATGGCCTCAGACCAGAAATTGTAGCTGCAGGAGGATTCAGGCAAATTATTTAATGTGCCACCATAGTGAAGGAAGACCCTGCTGGCTTGCCCTCTGCTGCGGTGTAGCACCCCCATCATAACAGATGGCCAGGGGGTGGTACTGCGGCCTGGCCCAGCCCTACCATTAGGCAGAGGGAGGCAGGTGTTTCAAGCAGCAGGTGCTGGAGGTGTTGCCGCCAGTCCACTGGCTGTCCCCCCTGTTGCCAGTGGTTAATGACTGTGCCATCCTCAAATCAAAATGACTGTCCTTCCCCCAGTTAGACCGATTAAATGAAGAAAGCTTAGGGTAACTAAAAATAAGATCTTTGTATGGAAGGGCTGTGAAGGTAGCTGTTGTTGTTGTTTAGTCATTTAGTCGTGTCCAACTCTTCGTGACCCCATGGACCAGAGCACGCCAGGCACTCCTGTCCTCCACTGCCTCCCACAGTTTGGTCAAACCATGCTGGTAGCTTTGAGAACACTGTCCAACAATCTCGTCCTCTGTCGTCCCCTTCTCCTTGTGCCCTCCATCTTTCCCAACATCAGGGTCTTTTCCAGGGAGTCTTCTCTTCTCATGAGGTGGCCAAAGTCTTGGAGCCTCAGCTTCACAATCTGTTCTTTCCAGTGAGCACTCAGGGCTGATTTCCTTAAGAATGGAGAGGTTTAATCTTCTTGCAGTCCATGGGACTCTCAAGAGTCTCCTCCAGCACCATAATTCAAAAGCATCAGTTCTTCGGCGATCAGCTTTCTTTATGGTCCAGCTCTCACTTCCATACATCACTACTGGGAAAACCATAGCTTTAACTATACAGGCCTTTGTTGGCAAGGTAGTACTGAAAAAAACAGAACGAACCCCTATGCTCAGCAGATGTGCCAGGGCACCATGTTCTTTGCCCATGGATCCATCTGATGGGACTTGGGGTTCTTGCAACACACAAACTTGATTCCCCAAGCCCTGAAGTCTTCCGTGTCTACATGGTCAACAAGGAGAGCATCGTAGAGGCTGGAGCACTTAAAACAGGCCCAGAATACCCCACTCCTCAACAGTGGGCATCCTGGGATATTTTCTGCACTGCTTTCTTTGGTGTGAGTTTTCTTTCTCTCTTTCTGTGATGTTGATGGAAGAACTGTAGTATGGAGACAAGAAATTTATAAGGCGCTGGTTTAATGTTGGTCGCTAGTAGGAATGGATGAATCTACAAATTTTGGTTTCTCTTAGCTTTTCTTCTTGCCAACATTAACTTCAGCTGGTCTCATTTCAGCATATTTGTGAAAGATCTGCAGAAAAACTTGCATGCATTTTCACTTCTTCCAATATGTGCAGTTTTGCCTAATAATAATAATTTTATTATTTATACCTCCGCTGGCTGGGTTGCCCCGGCCACTCTGGGTGGCTTCCAACACATATAAAAGCATAATAAAATATCAGACATTAAAAACTTCCCGATACAGGGCTGCCTTCAGATGTCCTCTAAAAGTTGCGCGAGTAGAGTGGTACCTCGGGTTAAGAACTTAATTCGTTCCTGAGGTCCATTCTTAACCTGAAACTGTTCTGAACCTGAAGCACACTTTAGCTAATGGGGCCTCCAGCTGCTGCCACGCTGCCAGAGCACGATTTCTGTTTTCATCCTGAAGCAAAGTTCTTAACCCGAGGTACTATTTCTGGGTTAGCGGAGTCTGTAACCTGAAGCGTATGTAACCCGAGGTACCTCTGTAATAAACATTTTGTGCAAGCAGTCTCCTGAAATACATTGTAGTGTTGCACATTATTTTCACTAATACGTGTGTTCTTGTGCCCATTTTTTTGTCAGAGGACTGCATCACAAAATTCAGAAAAGTGTGTGTTTTGAATGACAGCTAGGTTTTCAGTTCACTTACTGGCTCAGGAAGTGCAGATTACTGAATGAATTTCTCCCCATTCTTTAGCTGATGGTTTGTTAAATTAAATGTTATTCTGGCGGGGAAGTAGGGGGAAGAGTAAATATGCCCAAAGGAACAGAAGGTTTGGTATTGTTATTTTTTTTGCTGCCACCTTGAAGGCATCTCTTCTTGCATGGAAAATCCCTTGCCTGAATCTCAGGAAATCATCTTAAAGCGCTGCAGGGGAAAAAAATAGATGAAAAGGGTAAAGGGAAGGACATGAAGCTAAACAAATGGAAGAGTAAAACAAAAGCAAAGCAGCTGAAAGGCCCTTCTGTGCCTTCGAGTTGCGATCTCTGGTCCCCAAACGCAAAGCAAAAACAAACACGCTAACTTCAGCACTCAATGCAAGGGCTCTTCCCAGCTTGCCATAATGGATACCGTATCTCCCTCTTCGCCGCCCCCGAGGCTATTTGTTGCATTAGCAGTAAAACAGCAGACCGGAACCAAAGGGATTGGCACATCAGCTGTCTGAGCACGGTGTAAAGTCTGGGGCTCCCTTGCCTCACACATCGTGGTTTCCAGCAAGGAGAGGAAAGGCTGGCTTCGCCGTTCGTATCCAAGGCAGATCGAGACTCGGTGCTCCCTTGAGCTGTTGCGGTTCTTGGCTGCGATCCCTCTTCATCTCTCTCTCTCTCTGCCCCAATATTTAGAACTCTGTCAGGATTCATCATCAGGATCCATCAACATCACCGAAAGAAGCAGCAGGCAGAGTGTGGAGCGCCCTTCCTTAGGTGCCTGATTCACCTTAGAGCCCCAAATAAGTTGTTGACCTTCCCCATCATTTAGCAAGAGCAATTGTGTACATTTGCCTAATTCTTACAAGGCCACAGGGACGCGAGTGGCGCTGTGGTCTAAACCACAGAGCCTAGGACTTGCCGATCAGAAGGTCAGCGGTTCGAATCCACGCGACGGGGTGAGCTCCCGTTGCTCGGTCCCTGCTCCTGCCAACCTAGCAGTTTGAAAGCACATCAAATACAAGTAGATAAATAGGTACTGCTCTGGCGGGAAGGTAAACGGCGTTTCCGTGCGCTGCTCTGGTTTGCAATCCCAGAGTTGGCCACGACTGGACCTAATGGTCAGGGGTCCCTTTACCCTTACTACAAGGCCACAGCTTTCCCTGGTGCAGATGCTGGTTTGTTTTCAGCCTGGTATGCGCTCAGCGCTGGATGCAGGCACAAGTTTTTCCTTCTGCCTCCTCTGTTTTTCTATTCCCTCTCGGTCACTGGAAGAAAGCAAGATGCCCAGGACTGCTACTGAAAGGGCCTTTGAACCCAGGACGTTCTTGAGCATGGGATTAAGCATTTTAAGGGGTGTGGAGAATCTCTGCCAGGAGTCCAAACTGTCAGAAAAAAGCAGCAATGCAAAAGCCAGCTGCAGGTGGCTGGAATGCAAAACAGGATGTTGATGTGTGGGACTGTACTATTGGGACAAAGGGGCAGTCCATTCATTGTACTGAGCACCGGATGTTAGCTCAGAGTGTCATCTGACCTGTACTGGAAGTACAGGGGTGGAGCAGAGACTCTACTGCTGGAGACTGGAGAGTGCAGACACGTTTCTCTGTACTGCTGAAATGACAGGAATAAAGACATGTAAATAGACTCCTGTCTGTCTCTTTTCCCCTCCCTGAGGGATGGAGGGAGGAGGGTGTGTTCTTCTCACGTCTGAGGAGGATCGCCGATTTGTGGCCTTGCCTGTATCCTGCCGGGAGACGCAGACGGGAAGGTCAACAAGGATCTCAAGCCGATTGCCTGGAGTGAGGCCAGTTACCTCTGACTGCGGCTGAGAATTCAGTTTCTCTATATGGACCTCAGGCCTATCCTTGAACTCTGGTTGTGTGGCTGGAGGATAAGAGGGGGTTGCACGGTTGGGTGGAGAAACCAGCCTTCTAGAAAATGGTAAAAATTTGCATTCATTACTGCAACCGCTTTTGGCTCTGGCTGCGCCCACCCCTGGTATGTGGCCCTCAGAAAGTGTCCCCCAGAAAGGGAATGAAAAGGTTTCCCCACCGTTGCTCTAAGCCAGCCTTTCTCAACCTGTGGGTCTCCAGATGTTGTTGAACTACAACTCCCATCACCCCTAGCTAGCAAGGCCAGAGCTCAGGGATGATGGGAGTTGTAGTCCAACAACACCTGGGGACTCACAGGTTGAGAACTACTGCTCTAAGCAGTTGCAAAGCACTTTAGCTCAGCAGAAAGGTGTTTGTGTGCAGAAGATCCCACGTTTAATCCCCTTCATCTCCAGGCAAGCTCTGGGAGAATCCCTAGAGAGGGGCCCTTGGTCAATGTAGACAGTACAGATGTAGATGAAGGTCCAATTGAGGGGCAGATCCACACCATATGTGCTGGTCCCATGGGTTACCCGCGATGCGAGGTCCAAGTCTGGTCCGTGGTCAAAGATGCAATGTGGAGGCAGTCCATAGTAGCTGAAGCTGGGTGCAGGGCAGGGCATCGGGTGAAGCCAGGAACAGGCATGCAAGCAGGGAGCCAGGGCAGGTCAGGAGCTCAGGCAGGAAAGCAGGACAGGGTTCAGGCAGGAGCTAGCAACCAACAATGTTGCTCCTGCAACTTGGGACTGTCCGGCTTTTATCTGCCCCAAGGCATAGGGCGGCCCCGATCCTCTGGTGACTCGCCTCTCCTTGTCTGGAGGTGAGCACTCCTCCTGCGGGAACTTAGTTCCCTCCGCCTCTCTGCCCTGAGCCTCTGCAGCTCAGGAGAGGCTGGAGGGTTACTGGACCCAGAGGCAGCCTCAGCTTCCCCTGACGGGGCTGAGAGTGGAGCACCTGCAGGCAATGGGTCCTCCATCACCTCAGGAGCCAGAGCAGACTCAGCTGGTGCCTGCACCTGAGGATCCAGCACAGGTGAGGACCCTTCAGACTCAAGCCCCAGCCCTGGCTCAGCTGGTTCTGGAGGAAGGGAATCCTGTGCAGGCTGGGATCCCTCAGGTTCAGCATCCGAGTCCAAATCCCAGGCCATCACACCATACCTTAAAAGCATATCTGAACCACACTGAATCCTAGGCACTGCAGTCCCCTCACAAAGCTGTAATTCCTCCAGCACCCTTAAGAAACTAAAGTTCCCAGGGCAACTTCTCCTGCTCCTGTATTTAAGACTGACACGTGGCTGTAAATCTGCTTGGATCAGGTTTTGAAATATATGAAAGGCCACGCAGGAAGGTGACTCTGGCTTCCCATTTCAACCTCCCCCTCTTTTTGAGTCACCCATGAGGAATGTGCTCTTGTCTATGAACTGACAGATTTGTCACTGCTCTTCTCTGGTCTCTTGTGAATACTTTTGCTTGTTTGTCCCATCAGGCATTTTGGAATCACTTGAGGCTGCTTGGTGTTGCTTTTGGCAATTTTTTTATACGTACAATTCATTCCTCCATCCATTTTCACCTCCAGCTACACCCCACAACTGGCGTGTGGCCCTCAGATTAATGTTATATCTGTAGTGTGTGTGTGTGTGTGTGTGTGTGTGTGTCTCCGCTGCCTTGGGAACATTTCTGTTGGAAGGTGGATTAGAAATATAGTTAAATAAATTGAACTTTTATTCTTTTTGTCTTCTTAAAAAGGTGATTACCAAATTTTCTAAGCAGCTTACATAAAAATTACAAAAAGCATACAGTTCATAACATCTATTAAAGTTACTTTATTTTTCCGTGCATAAGACGATATTTTTTTGCAATTTTTTAAAGTTTAAAATTGGAGGTTGTCTTATACACAGAATTATTTATTTCTTAATTTGGGGCTCAAAAAATTAGGGGTCGTCTTTTATACACGGAAAAATACGGTAATGATAAAAACAGTGTCTTCCAACCATCACTTCCGCCCCCCTCCCAGAGTTGTGTCCGTTTTGGAAGTGCAGTCATTATCGTCTCCCTCCTTCCTCTTCTCTTTTTACAATTCTGCCTCTCTGCGTTGTATGAATACATCCGTTTCATCCTTATTGACAGGAATGACACAGGTACAATTCCTCCACCTTACCCAAATCTGTGGGCATCTGCGGGGTGCCCTATTTCTTTCACTTTTCCTTTCCACAACCCATCTGTGGGAGAACTGACAACTGGCACGATTGGGGGGAAACCATGTCAGTTTCACTGGAGTTTCACTGGAAGGGGGGGCGGTGAAGGAAATGGCATTTGGAGAAATGGGCAATGAGACATAGAAACGTTACCCAGACCGTCACCAGGTGCGTGATGATGGATTGCATCTGGGTCTAGCTGCACAGGACCGTATGTGCACACACCGTACACTTAAAGCACATGACCTCCCCCTCCAAAGAATCCTGGGATTTGTAGTTTGTTAAGGATGCTGGGAAAACATAGCTCTGTGAGGGGTGAATCACAGTTCCCAAGTTTCTTTTGGGGGGGGGGGTTCGGGCCTGTCTCCAGGGCAGACTGGTATGGAAGCTGTTTCTTTCTCACCAGAAAAGGAAATGCAAAACTGGGGACGCCACAGAGTGGAGGAAAGATTTCCAGGTGATCAATAAAGGGCTGGAATGTGCACATGTGATCTCAACCTTAGAGATTAGAAGTGAGGTCCAGCCTCCCCCTCCCCACTTTTTAGCGAAAGACCCCACAGCTTCTTGGGCATCTCCTTGCGAGAAGGGTAGCTGAAGGCATGCCTTGTCCCTGGATCAACTTGCCTTAGTCTCTGGGATCTGTTAGGAGTCCCACGGCTCGCGGGCTGGGCTGGGGGAGATATGTTGGGTGGTGACACGAGGTAGTGCCTTCCCTGTGGTGGCACCCCAGTTATGAACTGCCATCCCCTGGGAAGTGAGACTGGCCACTGACCTTGTTGACATTTTGACACTAAGGAAAGGCCTTTTCAATGTGTTAGTACGAGTTTCTGATGTGGTTGCAGTCATGTTGGCTGCACAATATGTTTCGTGACCACCTATCAGTTGTGGGTGGCACTGTGGGTTAAACCACAGAGCCTAGGGCTTGCCAATCAGAAGGTTGGTGGTTCAAATCCCCGTGGCGGGGTGAGCTCCCGTTGCTTGGTCCCTGCTCCTGCCAACCTAGCAGTTTGAAAGTACGTCAAAGTGCAAGTAGATAAATAGGTACCGCTCCAGCGGGAAGGTAAACAGCGTTTCCGTGCGCTGCTCTGGTTCACCAGAGGTGGCTTAGTCATGCTGGCCACATGACCTGGAAGCTGTACGTCGGCTCCCTCGGCCAATAAAGCGAGATGAGCGCCGCAACCCCAGAGTCGTTCACAACTGGACCTAATGGTCAGGGGTCCCTTTACCTTTTACCTTAGGTGCTACTGTATCAGTTCACATTTTGCATCTTATATTTATGCGTTCATCATTGTAACCGGCCCTGATATTGTGAAATGGAAGTCTGGATAGAAGTACGTTAAGAAAACAAACAGGGAGCTAGCTTATATTGCATCTCAGCTGCCCTTTTTTCATTGCAAAATGCTGTTACACATTCAGTACCGTCTGCCAGTCCTAGATTCTATACTGTAATTAGTAACTTTATCATGTCCACTGGTGCTTAATTGCACTTGTTTTCTTAATAATGTGGTGCAAGACTCGTTTGACCTTAACGTGGCTGTGCTTGGGGGGAAAAGAACTGCAATGTGAAACCGCTGAATTGCAGTTGATCAGGATATTCAATCCTGCCACTTGCGTCCTGAATTGAGATTAGGGATTGTCATTGCACTGCATGTGTTAACTAGTTTGCCAGTGCCAGGATGCTTGCGTTACCACCAACACTGCCTTGTTGTCACTGTAACTATTTTGCTTTTCCGTAATTATCACTGTCCTTATTGCAGTATTGTTTCCTCCTCTCCTCTACACCCCACCCCCTCTACTCTCCCCCACAGGAAATATGCACCTGTCTATTTGCCTACCAATTTAACATTACCTTTCATGCGTCTGGGGACGCGGGTGGCACTGTGGGTTAAACCACAGAGCCTAGGATTGCCGATCAGAAGGTCGGCGGTTCAAATCCCCGTGACGGGGTGAGCTCCCGTTGCTCAGTCCCTGCTCCTGCCAACCTAGCAGTTCGAAAGCACATCAAAGTGCAAGTAGATAAATAGGTACCGCTCCAGCTGGAAGGTAAACGGATTTTCCGTGCACTGCTCTGGTTCGCCAGAAGCGGCTTAGTCATGCTGGCCACATGACCCAGAAGCTGTACGCCGGCTCCCTCGGCCAGTAAAGCGAGATGAGCGCCGCAACCCCAGAGTCGGCCATGACTGGACCTAATGATCAGGGGTCCCTTTACCTTTACCTTTTCATGTGTCTGATGAAGTGGACTTCAATGGGTCACTATAGCTTATGTCGTATAGTCTTTAGGTTGGTACCAGGCTCTTTCATCGTTTTTGCTGTGGCAGACTAAATGCAGACACACCTCTGGAAGTTGGTTTTTTATTTTTTATTTGTTCAGTGGGGAATGTTTACTCTTCCCTGTGCCACCGCTGGTTTACATTTTTGATAAGAAAGGGCTGAATCCATGCATTTCCCAGCCTCTGCGTGATTCGTGAATTTCTGGACCTCGCAGGGGCAGTGCCCATGCCTTGCATGCAGAAGGTCTCCCATAGCAGTGTGGTGTAATTAGAGTGTCAGACCAGGAGTAAAGGTTTACTGGCCGAGGGAGCCGGCGTACAGCTTCCGGGTCATGTGGCCAGCATGACTAAGCCGCTTCTGGCGAACCAGAGCAGTGCACAGAAACGTCGTTTACCTTCCTGCCAGAGTGGTACCTATTTATCTACTTGCACTTTGAAGTGCTTTCAAACTGCTAGGTGGGCAGGAGCAACAGGAGCTCACCCCGTCATGGGGATTCGAACCGCTGACCTTCTGATCGGCAAGTCCTAGGCTCTGTGGTTTAACCCACAGCACCACCCATTCAAATCCGCACTGGACCACGAAGCTCACTGGGTGACCTTGGACCAGTCACTTCCTCTCTCAGCCTAACCTACCTCACAGGGTTGTTGTGCATTGAACAAGGCGGGAGAGGACCACTTATGCCCTCTTGAGCTCCTTGGGGGGGGATGCTGGGATATAAATGCAATGAATATAATGAAATCTCCAGCATCTCCTGTTTAAGAATCTTAGGTAACAGGTCTGGAAACCACCTTTGACTGACACCTTGGAGAGCAGCTGTTAATCAGAGCAGTAACTAGACGGATCAATAGATTGATTCAGTTCCTAAGCTCACCATTTAACTCACTGTTTAACACATCCTCCATGTATCTTGTGTCTAGGTTCCTATAGCCATTCCCCTGGTCAGGAAGGCTCGGATGCTAGGGCAAATTCCTGGAGGAGAGGGCTATCGAAGGCCCCTAGCCATCCTAGCCATGGTTGGAGGCAGCAATACAAGTTGCTGGAAACCACGGGAGGGGAGAGGGCGCTTGTGCAATACCTGGAGGGTCAAAGGTTCCCCAAAACCGTCCTGGGAGCCTCCCTGTGTCAGGGAATCCAGCCCTATCAGGGGCTCTCAGCTGAGGAAAGGCTTTCGTGGATGTTCAGATGAATGCAGGCAGGAAGAAGCCCTCTTCAGACCTTTTTGCACTGAATGTCTGAAGTGGAGGCTGTTCATGCAGGGATATTGGGCGTGGGGCTCTCATGCACAACACACAGACCCAGCCACATTTCTAAGCACTCTGGTAATAGGAATTGCCTTGCAGGTCATTGGCATGGGAACTTCTTGGTGTTTTGTGCTATGACGTCCATCATCCACAACCCACAGGCATCGCAGTCTGGAACATCTAGGGCAGGGGTTCCCAAACTTGGGTCTCCAGCTGTTTTTGGATTACAACTCCTATCAAGATACAGATAGGTAGCCGTGTTGGTCTGCCATAGTCAAAATAAAAAAATTCCTTCCAGTAGCACCTTAAAGACCAACTAAGTTAGTTCTTGGTATGAGCTTTCGTGTGCATGCACACTTCTCACCCCTTCCCTTTTCCTGTAAGACCTATTACAGTCGTTAAGAGTGATCAACAGGCTCATCTCAGCTATCTGCCAATCTCCCATTCCCACCACCCTTCTGAGTAATACCCCTCCCCACCTTCTCACTATATAGAAGGATCTGGCAACTTCTGTTTCAGTGTATCTGAAGAAGTGTGCATGCACACGAAAGCTCATACCAAGAACTAACTTAGTTGGTCTTTAAGGTGCTACTGGAAGGAATTTTTTTATTTTAACTCCTATCAAGCCAAGCTAGCAGGACCAGTGGTCAGGGATGATGGGAACTGTAGTCTTAAAAAAACAACAAACAGCTGGAGACCAAGTTTTGGAAACACTGATCTAGGGGGTGCCAAGCTGTGAAAGGCTGGCTTAACCTCTCTCATGAGGTTGCTGAGGAAATATGTGGATTGTCTCTCTCTCTCTGTGTGTGCAGAGTCATTCATTTCAGGAAGGGCAGATGAGTAATTGAACAACCCCCTTGTGCATCTGATGACCTGTGCAGGCAAATTCCTGGCTGTTCCCAGCTTGTGTACTTACTGGCTGTTGCCTCAGAGCAGCAGAGGGGGACCACAAGCCCTTGACTCACACCTGTGCAGAATCCTGCCACATCTGCACCACATGGGCCAGGCCCTCCCTCCCCTCTCCATTACACCTTGGCCACTTTGGCTGGCAAATGCCCAGCCTCGCTGCTGCCCCTTCCTCCTGTTTCTATTTTCTGCCTGTGCTCGGTACCAGAGTCCAGGAGCCACAGCACTCACGACTGCTGTTGGCATCTGATGACATCGCTTATATAGCCCCTGAAACCTCATGCCTACAATAAAACAATCAGTCTCCAGGGTGCTGCATCAATTTTTCATTTGTCTTCTCGGTTCCCATCTGTAGGTAAATTTAAAATACCGGTAACCTCTATGGCATGAGAAGCAGGAGGACATCCAAGCAGGCTGTGTGTGTGTGTGTGTGTGTGTGTGTGTTTGCATCAGAAGAGAGAAAGGGTGCTTAACTCTGTGGAGGCAGGGAAACAGCTTGCAAGTGAAAGGGAAGAGGTTACAGCAAACTGAAGCAGACTTCTTCTTAGCCTCTCACTGCTGGCCTATGCCCAGAAGGAGGTGCAAGGCGCAGTGGCGTAGCGTGGGGGGTGCAGGGGGGGCCGGCCGCACCGGGCGCAACATCTGGGGGTTAGGGTTTGGGGGCGCAAATCCATGGGTTAGGGGGCGCAAATTACTTGCCTTGCCCCGGGTGCTGACAACCCACGCTACGCCACTGGCAAGGCAGTCCCCAGCATCCCTCCTTAACCTTGTGCCTTCTAGGTGCATTGGACTGCAACTCCCATCAGCCCCAGTCTGCATGGTCCAATGGCTGAGGGTGATGGGAGCTGGAGTCTGACTGCACCAGGTTAGGGAAGGCTGCCTGGTAGGCCTCATGGAGGAGCCAGTCTCAGCCATGCAAAACCACTTGAGGTGACTTACAGATGTCCAGCTTCTGCCCACTTGAGAATGTAAGGTTCTACCAGATTCTCCTCTCAGCAACCAGCCATGGGCATGAAGGCAACTGCCCTCTTCTCTCATTGCTCCCCAGGTACTGGTGTCCCTACATCCATCGCCATTTGGTGGCAACTGTGCTTTCTGGAATGTGGTATGGAAGCCAGGTGTGCATTTTGCTTCTTGGTGGACCGTGTGCTGAACTGTTACATAGAGAATCCGAAGATCTAGCAGTGGGGCTCAGGCCTGGGGCAGATGAGGATATGAGGCCTCCAGGACTCCTTTGGGGTCACACCTCTGCCTCAGCCACAGCCCTCATTGTATCCTCCTGGAGTGTCTTTGCCTGGCTGGAATGTGTCCTTGAGCTCAGATAATGCCTCATTACGGCCTGGATGGAGGTGGAGTTTTGTGTGTGTAGAAGCCAGCCTCCTGTGCAAAGTTGACATTGACTTTTGTTGCCATGCCCATTTTTCACCTCTGGCCCCTCCCACCACTGGCATGTGATGCCCCCCACCCCGGAAGGTTGCCCAGAAAATAGTGTGACTCTCTGCCTAGAAAAAGGTCCCCTAGCCCTGGTGTAAATAAAAAGACTCTCCCACTCTTTGCCATCTTTCTTGCACTTCTGTTGACCGCAACGCCCCAATTTCTCCTAAAAACTGTGCAAGCTTTCCCATACCTTGAGTGCTACCGAGACCATTATTCTGCTGGTGGGTTCCCCCTGGGCAGCTGACTGAGCACTGTGGAAATGACCTATGCTGGATGAGGTGGCCCTTTGGTCTATCAGAACAGACCCTCCAAGTGTCCCTATTTTCCAGGGCCAGTCCCAGATTTACAGAAGCCATCTCGGTTTCTGTTTTGATCCTGGAACGTCTCGCTTTTCCTTAGGACATCCCTATTTTCATCGGAGATGTGTTGGAGGGTATGGAGTTATGCAACCCCTGAGCCAGGGAGATAAGTAACTAAACAACCTTTAGAAGACATCTGAAGGCAGCCCTGTATAGGGAAGTGTTGGAGGGTATGTCAGAGGCCCTTCATATATTTTTAGGATTCATCTTCCTTTAAGGCAGCGGTTCTCAACTTGTGGGTCCCCAGATGTTGTTGGACTACAACTCTCATCATCCCTGAGCTCTGGCCTTGCTAGCTAGGGGTGCTGGGATTTGTAGTTCAACAACATCTGGGGACCCACAGGTTGAGAAAGGCTGCTTTAAGGTCTCCGGGGAGAACATTCAAAAAGTGTTGCGGGGTCTACAGTGCTGGCTCTGGGTTTTAGGGACCCCCTAAGATGAGGTGTTGCTGGGGGCATTGGAGGTGGGGGGGATGTCACCAGGTGCCTGGCAATGGCCGCCAATGGCATAGACCCTTGTTCTACCAGTTGGTTGCCCCTGACTCAGCTGAAAGGCTATTGTGTTCCTGAGCGCTTGATGGCATCTGAAAAGCAAGATTTCTCTCTGTGTGAGAGATATCGAGGAAGATGTGCCTGAGGTCAGGGTTTGACCTAGAAGGTTTGGGGCTGGAGCTGTTTGCATGGTCAGTAAGAATATCAGGCAGTGTCAGAGACATCTGGTAAGACTACTTACTAAGCAGAGTCTCTGCATGTTTAGGAGGGATAGAATTCTGATCCCAGCTGTTCATCAGGCGGCCTGCCAGGGTCACAGACGCACCCGCCACTTCTCCTCATCCGATGACTGGCAGCTAATTTTTATTTTATTTTTACCCTCTTTTTAAATAAATAAACGCAGTGGAGGCTTCGGAACATATTGCATTTGTCACATTGGTGGAATGCCATCGTCGTTCTGCGTGTCTTCGGGGCACCAGCAAGAAAATGTGTGTGTTGTTCGGGTTTGCTTGTTTATGCTGCAAATGTGCACCCGGTTACATGGGCTTCCCCTCATGGAAATAAATGAGATTAAGCAAGCGTAACTAGAACCAAGACTGCAGCCACGGACTTTCATTTTGCACATGTGGTTTGGTTTGGTGTGGTTTTTTTTAAAAAAACCCAAAACGTTTACTGTGCAATCTTCAGGGTTTGCAAAAACGCTTACTGTAAAATATTCCCAGAGGACATATGTGAGTTTTCGAGTGAGAGAGGCAGTTTTGATAGCACTTTCAGTGCCCTCCAAACACCCATATTTTCCACCACCCACTGCTTTCTGCAATGAGGTCTTGGTGGGGGAAAATGGTTTCACGGCTGCAAATCCTGGAAGACCTGCTCCCTGCCTAGCAGACCTTTTTCCACCTGGCCAGGAAGGGCAGGTCTCTGATTGACTCCAGCTGCAAAAGCTGAGGCTACTGAAAAGGCCAGAGACCATCTTGGCTGTCTGCTAGTGCAGGCCCAGGTCACCAAGCCTAATCTTCCACAGCTGCAGCCCACAATGAACCACCATTGGCACAACTACCAGCAACAGCAGCAAATACATCCTATGCTTATGGTACTGTTTTATTCTCTTGTTAATTATGCTGCTTTAAATGTGCATTTTATAACCGACTTCCTTTAGTAATGTTTCCTTTTGCAGTGCTTAAGATATATTTTTTTAATGTTGCTGCATTAAATGTGCATTCTGTAGTTGACCTCCTTTGCGAGGCTTTATTTTGAAACCTTTAAGATAACATTTTAGTTTCCTAATAAAAATAAAAATTGTCCAGTAGCACCTTATAGACCAACTAAGTTTGTTCTGGTATAAGCTGGTGTGTATCTGAAGAAGTGTGCATGCACACGAAAGCTCATACCAAGAACTAACTTAGTTGGTCTTTAAGGTGCTACTGGAAGGAATTTTTTTATTTTGAAGGTGCTACTGGACATTTTTTAATTTTTATTTTTTTATTTCGACTGTGTCACACCAACACGGCTACCTACCTGAATCTAGAATTTTAGTTTCCTGTTGTTTAATGTTGCTTTGAATGCATACTTTATATTTGACTTTCTTCAGTAATGTTTTATTCTGGATAGTTTTATTTGACGTTTTGATGTGCTGTAAACCTCTTTGAGATTTTGTTCTTAAAAACATAAAGCAGTATAGTCATGAAATGGGTGATAATAATAATTTAGTTCCAGCTACAGAAGAGGCAATACTGTTTGGCTAATACTTATGACTTCACCAATGCTATCACCTCTCCAAATCCCTGGAGCAGTTTTGCGCTTAAAATAGTTGCAATGGTTTTTCAGTATGCTGAAGGATGAACATGTAAATTGTTGATGATATATACACTCCCCCCCCCCCGGTGGAAATCCCACTTGATTGTAGCTAGACTGAGATGGACACAACTTCTGACATTGGAAAGGCAATCAGGACCTCCACTACAGAGAAGTCCAGGGCTTCTCTTGCATGCTTGTGTCCTTGAAATACAAGTTGCAAGCCTTGGTTTTTTTTTTTTATTTCATGTGGAGAACTTTCTGCAGACACTTTTTTTTTAACGGCACAGCTGTTTTCACCCCTATGGGCACAAGAGACCCCAGGTGCCATCTAGATGCCCCAATCCCTTCTCAATATGATAATCTTTATTGTCATTGTCCCATACAGAACGAAATTGATAAAATCTACATCAGACATTCAAAAACAACAAGCCTGCTATCCCTGCTATCCCAGCTTGGTTAGCCCCCTAAAAACTCTGATACCCCATAATTAAATACAATGTACTCCCATAGAGACTACTTTACACTTCGTTTAAAACCAAAATCGCATTTGGATAGAAACTGTTTCTCAGGCGGCTAGTCCTAGTCTTTATAACCCTGTACATTCTTCCAGAAGGCAGAAGCTGAAAGAGATCATTTCCGGGCTGTGCACTATCCTGCACTATCTCTGCAGCTTTCTTGTGACACCTGGAAGCGTAGATTTGATCCACATTTGCAATGAGGCAGATCTTGAAAAAGACCATGGATTAGTTGGCTCTGTGGTAGTTGGTGGGGAAAACCTCCAGCCCATGGGCTGAATTTACCCTGGCCTAGGCCCCGCCGAAGAATTGATGCTTTTGAATTATGGTGCTGGAGGAGAATCTTGAGAGTCCCATGGACTGCAAGAAGATCAAACCTCTCCATTCTGAAGGAAATCAGCCCTGAGTGCTCACTGGAAGGACAGATCCTGAAGCTGAGGCTCCAATACTTTGGCCACCTCATGAGAAGAGAAGACTCCCTGGAAAAGACCCTGATGCTGGGAAAGATGGAGGGCACAAGGAGAAGGGGACGACAGGGGATGAGATGGTTGGATAGTGTTCTCGAAGCTACCAGCATGAGTTTGACCAAACTGCGGGAGGCAGTGGAGGACAGAAGTGCCTGGCGTGCTCTGGTCCATGGGGTCACGAAGAGTCGGACACGACTAAACGACTAAACAACAGCAACAACAAGGCCGCAGATTCATATGTGATATCAGGTGTGGGGCAGACAGAGATGCAACCAGTTCCTGCAGTAAGTAGGGTTGAAGACACTGTCTTTCAGCTGATGGGTGGTGAAGTCAGCCCTGCTTGGTAGACCTCCTGAGATCCATGCTGAAAGTAGCTTTGCAAGCACAATGCCGAGTACTTTCTGGGCATAGTCGACAAAGTCCCATGCACTGTGGTTCCCAAGCAAAAGCAGCCAGCTTGCATTCACTGCACAAGGGACTTAAGACAGATGGGTGGAACATAATGATGTTTGAGTTACAGGTAGGTAGCCGTGTTGGTCTGCCATAGTCAAAATAAAAAAATTCCTTCCAGTAGCACCTTAAAGACCAACTAAGTTAGTTCTTGGTATGAGCTTTCGTGTGCAAGCACACTTCTTAGGTCCAGTCGTGACCGACTCTAAGAAGAAGTGTGCATGCACACGAAAGCTCATACCAAGAACTAACTTAGTTGGTCTTTAAGGTGCTACTGGAAGGAATTTTTTTATTTTGATAATGATGTTTGGTTATTGTCCTGACTCCCAGGCCCAAAGGAGGGCCTGTGCGAGTGGTTTGATGCAGGGATGTCAAACAAGGCTGTCAAAACCACCAGAATGGCCAGTTCTAGTGCTTTATTAAAGAAACGCCCCACTGTCTTTACAGATGCAGTCGGACACTATAGCAGTGAGAGGTCATTGTGATTTGTCTGTGCCCAGGAAAGCATTCATTCATTACTTGTACAAAAAGACAGCATATGTCAGTTTGGCCAGAACCTCACATCACCTCCACCTGGCTGTTGGGGGCATAGGTGGCAAAGTCTTACAGATAGCTCCCCTCTCTGGTCCCAGAGCCCAGCATCCCAAACCCAGAGATAAGCACAACATCAAATCAACCCAATGAGTATATGTCAAAGCAACAGCATAAACATGTAAACATCCTTCCAGCAACTACCATTTGACTCCCAAGATAGCATTTGCAGGCTTTCTGGAACCTTTGGTTCTGCACAGTGATTGACAGGTGGCTTGTCCCACCCACCTGCCAAAGTTGGCCCATCAGGGTGGAGGCAGATGAAAGGTTTCCCATCCCTTTTCTTTGGACCTCTTGTCTTCTTTCTGCAAAGTGTGACAATGGTGGAAATAGATCGGCCTTTGCTGGTAGTTCCAGCCCCCAGGACTGTAGCAAAGAACAAGAACGCTGCATCATCTGGACACCAAGAAGTCACTAGGGCTATTCCCTACTGAACATTCCTGGGTGACCCACATATTCCTCTGGTTCTACAGATCTTCTTTGGAGGCCCTGCGCTATGTGACCCCAGCAAGCTAAGTCAGGTGGGTGGGAAGGGCCTTTTGAGTGGTGGCTCTCAAGTTATGGAATAGCTTCCCCAGAGAGCCTCTCCTGGTACTTTTTTATGGTCTTTTTGGTGCCAGGTATAGCAGAGTCTAGGACATGCCGATCAGAAGGTCGGGGGTTCGAATCCCCGTGGCGGGGTGAGCTCCTGTTGCTCAGACCCTGCTCCTGCCAACCTAGCAGTTTGAAAGCACGTCAAAGTGCAAGTAGATAAATAGGTACCGCTCCGGCAGGAAGGTAAACGGCGTTTCCGTGTGCTGCTCTGGTTTGCCAGAAGCGGCTGAGTCATGCTGGCCACATGACCCGGAAGCTGTACGCCGGCTCCCTCGGCCAATAAAGCGAGATGAGCGCCGCAACCCCAGAGTCGGTCACGACTGGACCTAATGGTCAGGGGTCCCTTTACCTTTTACCTTTATAGAGTTTTTTATTCATGCATGCCTTTTAACCTTGTATTAAAAGAACAACCGTTCAGCCTTTGGTATTTTTAATATAAACATTTCACTACCTCCATTTTTTAACATTGTTTTAAGCTGAGCTGCACATTGTTTTTTTACACGCACACACACACACACACACGGTCTTTCTGCTACGAATGAAGGTCTTGTTAATATTTCTTTAATGTTATTGGTTTTTGCACTTTTTAAAATATTGCAGGAGGCTTGTTTGCTGTTCCACTATGCTAACCATTAAGTGCATTTTTATTTTTTTTGTGAGCTGCCATATCAGTTTAAACGAATAAATAGCACAGTAATTAAATACAGTGGTACCTCGGGTTACAGACGCTTCAGGTTACAGACTCCACTAACCCAGAAATATTACCTCGGGTTAAGAACTTTGCTTCAGGATGAGAACAGAAATTGTGCTCTGGCAGCACAGCGGCAGCAGGAGGCCCCATTAGCTAAAGTGGTGCTTCAGGTTAAGAACAGTTTCAGGTTAAGAACAGACCTCCAGAACAAATTAAGTTCTTAACCTGAGGTACCACTGTAATGGTAACCCTATGCATACATATCCTTCATTTGATGCCTTTTTGTCACTTAGCTTGTGTGAACTGACTCCCCGCTCAGTCTTGAGGTTTGATACCTGTGGGGGGGGCAGGGTTGCTCACGTAACGTGTGAATCGGGACTTGATGTTGCATTCACCCTTGGTCAAGCAAAGGAACTGGTTTTGCTTCACTCCTAGAGCGATCTGAGAGCTTTTTATTTTCTCCTGGAGAGCGGAGCACCTGAGACACTGAATTACAGGTTGCTCTTTCAGAAGTCGAGGCTTTGCCGCCGCTCTGCCAAACCCATTAGGCAGGCAGGTTTCTCTGCAAGTGCCGTTCTGTTGCTAAGGAGTTTATAATTTCAGCTTTAGAAGGTGGGGGAGAACACGGGAAGGCTCCCGACCTCAGGAGGTGTCGTCTGGAGAAAAGTTTTGCTGGCATCCCACGCTTGGGGCTCCTGCCTTCGCTGTCTGCCCACCACCCCCCTTGCTCACCCCACACTCGCCCTGTGATCAAGTGCTCTTAACAACCACCCCACTGTTCTGAAGAAAGCAGCCTTACAAGAGGGTTCGCATTAGCTTTTCATCTGGGAGGAAGTTGCTGGGAGGGGAGCCAGTGGCAGTTACAGGAAAGTGTGGCGGGGAGAGGAGCACAGAGGGCTGGTAGGAAGAACACACACGAGATGAATCGGAGGAGGCAAAGCTCACGTACGCGGAGGAAGGCGTAGGCTTTGGACCTGATCAGCAAAACAGCCAAGCCATTTTAATGCGTCGGTTTTAATTTGCATTGGAGGGAGCCAAATGTTTCTGCCTGCCTGATGTAACCTTGCGAGTGGAGCAGAATGCGGCCCTGCATGTTACCAATTCCACCCTCCCCCCCAAAAAAACAGGTTGCCAAGAAGCTACTCAGATTCATTCCAAGAAATACCTGAACGGGATGTCCTTGGCCACTTCTGCAAATGAGCATATAATTGTTGTGTGGTTGGTTGGTTGGTTGGCATCCATCTGCCTCGGGAGACAATGGAGGAGTGCGCCTCTGGGGGTGAGGTCAAGCTGTTGCAAGGTTGCCGTGCCTGCAGAGACCGATACAGGAGAGGCATGTTTTGTTGCAGCTGGGGCAGGTGAAGGCGTCTGGTTGTACTACTGCAGATGCACCACGGTGTTTCTTCTCTCTATGCTCCTCCCAGATAGTGGGGGCATCAGGCGCCATCCTGGTGCCCAGGCATCTTCACTTGGTCGCAAGTGGTTGAAAGGCAGATGCAAAATGTACCTGGCATTTGGCTAATTTCGAACACTGAGCAGTTTGGGTTGGGCTTTGGTGGAGAGTCACAGATTGGGTGCAAAGTCAGGTCAAAACTTGGTAGGTTAGGAACTGCACTAGAATGCAGCCGGGAAAATCAGAATTAGGGGGACAGAGGGCAGAGCAATGGCAGGCAGAGGTGATATCAATATCTGCCTGTCTGTCTTACTGCCTTATGCTGTTATTATTTCACACACCAATAATTTATTTCCATTTCTGTATCGTTTTAGTTGGCATTCGCAAGCTGCCTTGAGATAAGTGAGGAATCAGTTACACACATAAACAAGTCACGAAATTGGAGGGGAAATGTACATAAAATGTGCTAATCACAGTGTGCAAACATTTCTAAACGTACACAGATCTGACTCTCAAATTCCGGCTAGTTCCTGAGCTGTGCAGCTCTTTCAGAAAACAATGCCCAGCCTACATGTTACTAATTAAAGCAGGCATAGGCAAACTCGGCCCTCCAGATGTTTTGGGACTAAAACTCCCATCATCCCTGACCACTACTCCTGTTAGCTAGGGATGATGGGAGTTGTAGTCCCAAAACATCTGGAGGGCCGAGTTTGGGGATCCCTGGTGTAGAATAAGAGTAATAGTGCAACATTTTTCAGGTGCACTTTTGGGAAGAATTTACAATTACCACGTGGTCCTTTTAGGACACTCACCTGAGTGGTAGCCAAAAATGTCCCCAAAAATGTCAGTTATACCACTTACAATTTCTTTCTGTAAACCACAACAAAACACAGGACATAAAATATCTCAAAACCCAGGACATAAAAGTATCTCAAGAAATCACATTGGGTATAAATAAGTCATTCAATGAAACCTAATCCAGGCAGTAGAAATAAGCACAAAACAGAGTTTTAATCCAGACTGAGACTGATAAATCCACTGATGTTTGTCATTGGAGTGCATTTTTGTCCCAGGCTATACCTGAATTAAGGCCACCAACCTATGCACACTTACTTGGGAGTAGCGTCACAGAGCTCAGTGGGACCTTCTTCTGAGTAGACCTGCCTAGACCAGCACTGTAAGATGCATCTGTACCAGGAATTGACAACTGGTGATATGAAAGTCACAGATCAGCCCTGAATTAGGCAAGTAGTATTATTAAGAACTAGACATCATTTGACTGGTTCAACTAGCAAACTTTCTATCTGGCAGCCAATATTAGAATCTGAAAAAACAGTAAAATTCAGATCTGGACTTTTTTATGATAGTAAAAAATAAAAAAGTTAAATGACATTAATATAATCTAGAGGAAGGCTGGAATCCTATATAAGGGGAGTAAGCCCCGTGGTACAAATGGGCCCTACTCCTGAGTAGACATGACTAGCATCACGTTTCATTATGATTGTGGTGACGATGATAATTATCACTGCGAGTTGGCTTTTGCTTTGCATTTTGAGTGTTTTGCATGCATTATTTCAGTTACCCTTGTGCAAGTCCTGTAACGGGGGGTCACCGTTGTTTATATCCCCCACATTACAGAATGGTGGGGATGGGGGGGAGGAAAGATGGTCTGGAACAGAGGTTTGCCCCCCTCTACTTAGCGTGCTTCATAGCAGAGGTGAGTTCTGAAATGTTCCCTTTTCAAAAGCTTCCATACATAACCCTTTGGCCAGGGAACTGCAAGACACCAGCAGCGGCTCGGGTTTAAAGGAGTGACACAGTGATTTTTCTTGGCTTTTTTGACAGCGGCACAAGATTCCATCTTGAAGCGTGTCTCTTCCTATTCCCCACCCTGTCCATTGTCAAGCTCCAGACAGTGTTGTTTGTAATCCTGGTAAAGGAAAAGTGAATTCCAGCACCCACACAGAGCAATAGAGAGAGAGCTAACAGCTGCCGAACACCTGGAATTGCTACCTGGGAACGGGCAACATGGGTTGCCCGCGTAATCAGAGCATGAAATAAATGCTTAAGAGACCGCCGGCACCTGCTCATTCATAGGGCTGCCACCTTCCCCCGGGGGAGGAGGAGATACCAAACCGTCGCTCCTTTGCTTTAAATAATGAATTCAAATTATTATTTTTAAATAAAAAAAGCTCCACACTCTAACCTAGAGGTTGATTGCCTTGGTGTTTTTTTTATCTAGAAATCCAGATTATAACAGGCTAAAAGTAGGCCAGTCAGCCAATTAAACTAAAACTTCTTTAAAGTGTGAGGGCATTGCTCAGTGGCAGAGCACGCGATCTGCCTGCCAAATGCCCCAGGTGTCTCTGGGTAGGGCTGGAAGGAACCACGAGGGTCATCTAGTCCATTTCCCTGCAATGCAGGAATATTTTGCCCAACATGGGACTCAAACCCACGATTCTGAGATTAAGAGTCTCAATAATAATAAGCATAGGGTTTTGTGCAATACATGTTGTTGTTGTTTAGTCATTTAGTCGTGTCCGACTCTTTGTGACCCCATGGACCAGAGCACGCCAGGCACTCCTGTCTTCCACTGCCTCCCACAGTTTGGTCAAACTCATGCTGGTAGCTTCGAGAACACTGTCCAACCATCTCGTCCTCTGTCATCCTCTTCTCCTTGTGCCCTCCATCTTTCCCAACATCAGGGTCTTTTCCAGGGAGTCTTCTCTTCTCATGAGGTGGCCAAAGTCTTGGAGCCTCAGCTTCAGGATCTGTCCTCCCAGTGAGCACTCAGGCCTGATTTCCTTCAGAATGGAGAGGTTTGATCTTCTTGCAGTCCATGGGACTCTTAAGAGTCTCCTCCAGCATCATAATTCAAAAGCATCAATTCTTCGGCGATCAGCCTTCTTTATGGTCCATAATACATAAATGCAATATTTATGTGCAATACATAAATTCTGGCAACTGGACAGAAAGTAATGTCAGATACTGGATCTAGTATCTGGAGAGGATCGTGTGAATGCATGCCGACTTGTGCAAGACCTTTCTAAGGATCCTGAGATCTCTTAACCCCATGGATTTTTTTTATGTAAGAAGAAGAAAAACCCATCATACACTTTGCCTTGGTTTTCTGAGAAAGAAGAGCACTTCCTGTCCTCCCACAGCCTTATTAATTCACATCCCCAAATCTGACACAAAGAGTCCTGTACAAATCTTGCCTTTTGCTCACCGCTCCTAAAAACGATTACAGCGACTGTCAATCTTGAATGTTATCTCTGAGATCTCACTGTTGGAAGGCACCTGTCTATGTGACCACCGTAATAAATCAGCTCAGGCGAGGCTTGGCACATGGAGGAACCTCAGGATTGCTTGAGGTTTAGCATAATCCAAATGCCCGAGGAAGACATTGTTTGCGGCCTGGGAGAGCAGGAAGCCTTGATTAACGCTGATCTGGCTGTCTCAGCCCTAATGCTCGCTCGAGCCAGGTGGACGTCTTGATAATCGCACAGGGCCCAGAGGCCACAAACTTATAGACTGCCAGAAGATCAAAGCGCCATCACTTTCCATAAATTATCTGGCCGCCTTTGTGTTAATGGATGCAGGAAAGGTAAACAAAGCCACAGCGATCAGAAGGGGAAGCTCTCAAATAGGGATGGAGGGAGTTCCCCGTTTCAGTTCTCGTGAGTTTCATGTTTTTCCAGTTCTCCATTTTCCTGCCGCAACTTGCAGATTGCTTTTCAAAAAGTCCTCAGGAATACCCATCATCATTTTGGTGTGCATTTTCCCCAAGAAGCACATTTTTGTGTGCGGTTTTGACTAATGTGCACATTTGTGCAAGCTGTTTTCCCTAGTGCGATACATCTTCATTTTTATTTTTGCATCGTTTTCTCTAAAACCTTCTCACTTCCCCCATAATAAAGGTGTCTTTGTAAACAGTGGTTTGTTGGAGAACTGCCCTGCACAATGTAGATATGTGTGAATTTTGAAGGATGGCTTTGTCGTCCAGGTCACACATTGTTTTTGGAAAATGCAAATTTTGCCGCTGTGTGTTGATGGCTCTGGTTCCACCAAGGTTGGTCTCCCTGCCTTCTACCCAACCATTTCACAGTGCACACCACCAGCCACTGATTTGGGGGTCGTGAGGATGCATTTGCAACACATGATTTAGTGGTGTTGTCCACATGATCATATAATCTTAGAATTGTAGATTTGGAAGGGACAACCAGGGCCATCTAATCCAACCCCCTGCAATACAGGAATCTTTTGCCAGATGTGGGGCTCAAACTCACAACCCTGAGATAAGAGCCTCAGGTACTACCGACTGAGCTGTCTGCAGTGATGATGTCCACTATCATGCGATTAACATAGCTGATATCTTTCTGGAGGAGGTGCAATTCCCATGGATTCCACTGCACCTACAGGACCCGCAAGGAGTCTAGGGGGGAAATAGTCCTGTTCAGAAATGGGTTAGCTGTGTTGACCACACAATCTTACTTTATGGAGTTTGGGGAATATCCCCACAAGGGGCTCAAGGCAACAGCTGTGGCAAAGGCACCTGAGTGTTGGCATGCAGCCAAGGAAACAGGAGCAATTGGCAGGCCCCCAGCTGGCTCCAGCCCACCGGCCGGTGTGCCAGGCGAACTCCAGTCCTTGGTGCAGCATGAATCTGCGACCCAGAGCTTCAGAAGCTAGGGCACACTACTCAGCAGAGTAACCACTGCACTGTTCAGTTTCGGTTTCAGTTTCTGTTAATTGGTTCTCGTGGGAAACTTGCAGATTCTAGCTTCACCAATTAACTCAAGCTGGTGTCAATTTACTCTTGGCAGAAAGCCCAGGTCTGCTTGACCTAGAAACTACTCACTCTGATTGGTTAACGAGCAGCACTCAACTCTGTTATCTAGGGATTGCTAGCACAGTTTGATGTGAGGTGTGTTAGGAGTTAGAAGTGCTGTGTATGGTTATGAGAGAGAGAGAGAAAGAAAGAAAGAAAGATAGGATTTTTTTGCTTTTATTTGTATGCAGAAACTCTGCTGGTTTTATTTTCTCCTTTTAATAAATCCTGTAAATAGTTATTCTGAGTCTAGCTGCCTAGTCATCATCGCCGCAACTAGCTTCCTCGCTGTGCAGGAAAACTCTGCTACGTTTGGGCTAAAGCCAGTAGGGCTATGCCTGACACTCCAAAGTTCCATGAGGTTATGGGCATTGTGCTGCCAGCCTGAGTTGTGGTGGTGTCAGCATCAACGGCGTTGGTTCCAGTAGTTCCAGAGGTTGTTGTTCCTGGCTGGTTCCTGACCGTGGTGAGCTGGTGACGCAGCGGACAGAAGGACAACAGCTGCAGCGTGTGAGTGCTGGGTGCTGTGGTTCCTGTTCTCTCTCTCGGTGGTCGTGAGTAGCTGGTTCCGGGTTCCAGGGACATCGCTCTCAAGATGGCCTCACAACCAGTTCAGATGGCTTTTGAGCGTCTGAATGACTCCAATTACTTGCTGTGGTCGGAACGCATGCAGGCAGTGCTGCAGAGGGATCGTCTCTGGCAAGTGGTGAGTAAGTTTCCTACGAAGCCTGATGATGAAGACCTCGATAAAGACCAAAGAGCAAGGGCCACAATTGTCTTGGGGCTGGAAGATTCCCAGTTGCCGTATGTGAGGGGAATCAAGACAGCTAGAGGTGTGTGGCAAGCACTTAAAGAACTCCATGTGCGTGAGACAGCGGTTTCCAAGCTGTTCATTCGCAAGGCATTGTACAAGGCAATGTTACAGCCTGGGGTTACAATGCAAGAACACCTACACAGTTTACAGTTAAAGTTTGTTGCGCTACAGGAAAGAGACTGTGCACTAGACCAGCAGGAGAAGGTGGCTATTATTTTGAGTTCTCTCCCGGAAAGCTGGGATAATTTAGTTTTGTCTCTAGAAGGCATACAGGAGCGTGATTTATCAGTCAGTTACGTTACTGGGCGTTTGACTGAAGAATGGCAGAAGAGGCAAGAAAGGTCGTTGGCTGCAGAGGCTTCTACAGGTGGGCGGTTTGAAAGGAGTTCTCATGCCGTGCCAGAGGTGAAGCAAGAGCAGCGTACTGGTGAGGAGTCAGCGTTTGCTGTTAGGCGTTGTTTCCGATGTGGGTCTTCAGCGCATCTAAAACGACAATGTCCGGAGTTGGTCAAGTCTCAGTTGCCGGTGCAGGAGCAGAGACGAGATCAGCAGCAGCAGCAGCAGCAGCAGCGTAAAAGGAACTTCTTCAAACGAAAACAGTCGGCTCAGCTGGTGACCGGCGAGGTCAAGATTGCTGATGAGAAACAAGCGGTCTGGGTGGTCGATTCGGGAGCGTCTCGCCACATCGTGAATTCAGATGAATTGTTTGTTTCCAAGAACTCAGCACAGCGCAGCCAGGTGGCTCTAGCAGACGGAAGTACTTCCGAAGTGATTTCGGGGGGTGCAGTTTATGTTCCTTGTCTGCGTGAATGCCTGCAAAATGTACTTTGTGTGCCGTCATTAAGGAGCAATCTGATGTCTGTAGATTGTTTGCTAAAAGCTGGGTTTAAAGTGCATTTTGAAGGAGACAGTTGCATTATTAAGAAGGCTGGTGAGGTTTTAGGCACTGCTAAGTCAGAGGGAGGCTTGTTTTGGCTTAAAGCAGGATCTCAAGTTGCAGCAGTAGTCAGTAAATCTCAGCCTGCAGTGAATAACAAAGCTATACATGACAACTGTGTGCACTTATTGCATAGGAAAATGGGGCATGCTTGCTGGAAAAGTGTACTAAAAATGTCTGAATTGGCTGATGGGGGTAATTTAAAGAGTTGTAACAAGTACCTTGATTGTAATGTCTGTAAAAAGGTTAAAACCCACAGAGTCTCTTACCCCAGAAGTGACAGAGTTAGTGAGTCACCGCTACAGCTGGTTCACATGGACGTAATTGGTCCATTTGCTGTAAGCAGGGGTGGATCGCGTTTTTCACTAACAATTGTGGATGACGCCACGCGTTATTCTTGGGTTTTTCCCATGAAAAATAAGGGTGACGTGTTCACTAAGTTTAAAGGCTGGGTGGCATCTGTGGAAAGATTTCTGTCTGTTAAACTCAAAAGGATTCAGACGGACAGAGGTGGCGAATTTATGTCAAATGCCTTTAAAGATTGGTTACAAAAGCGTGGCATTGGGCATAGAAAAACGAACGTTTTTCCCCCAGAGGAGAATGGCGTTGCGGAGCGAAAAAACAGATCTTTACAAGATATGATGTTTGCCATGCTTGAAGATGCTGATTTGCCCATGTCTTATTGGGGGGAGAGCATGCTCACCGCGTGTTATCTCCAAAATAGGCTCTTTCACCAAACAATAGGTACAACCCCGTACTTTAAATTGTTTCAGAAAAAACCCAAAATTGACCATTTGCATGTGTTTGGATCAAAAGCCTGGGTATTAATTCCGAAGCAAATGAGGAAAAAGGGAGATCCTAAGACCAAACAGTTAGTGTTTGTGGGTTACCAGGAGCTGGGAAAAGGTTTCCGCTTTGCTGAAGGGACAAATGGCATTGTGATCTCCAGGAATGCCAGTTTTTGTGAACATAGTGGCTGGGAGAGACTACATGCCAATACTGAGGTTTGGTTTGAACCTTCCCAGGAGCTTCATGACTCTGAAGGTAGACACAGAGAATCAGAGTCTGAGGGGGAGGAAAGTTCAGATAAGAGCTCTCAAGAAAGTGGAGTTAGCCAAAGACCAGTTGCTAAGCAACAAAAGAGAGGTCGTAGTTCTGAGGAGGAAAGTGGGTCAGAAGAAAAATTTTCTCCCAGAAGATCTAAAAGACAAAACAAAGGAGTGCCTCCAGTGCGTTTTTCCCCAGATACTGCAAATGTGTTTAGTGTAAGTGCAGAGCCCAAGAGTTTTCAGGAAGTGTTAAAGTTACCAAAAGAGGAGGCAGAGCGCTGGAAACAGGCAATGGAGGAAGAGATGTCCTCTCTGAATGAGCACAAGGTTTTTACACCAGTAGCAGCGCCTGAGGGGGCAAAGATTGTAGGCTGCAGGTGGGTGTACAAACTTAAACCTCTGGTGACAGGAGAGTACAAATACAAAGCTCGTTTAGTGGCTCAAGGATATTCTCAGAGGCCTGGAAAAGATTATGACGAGACTTTTTCCCCCACTGCAAAGGGGGACAGTGTAAGGCTGATTTTAACACTTGGAGCAAAGAGAAAACTCCTGTTAAACCATTTTGATATCCAGACTGCATATTTACATGCATCAATATCAGAAGACCTTTATCTAGCCGAACCGCCTGGTTATGAGACAGGTTCCAATAGAGTGTTGAAATTAAACAAAGCTCTATATGGTCTCAAACAGGCTGCAAGATCTTGGAACAAATGTTTCCATGAGGCCTTAGTGTCATTTGGCTTCAAGCAGAGTACAGCTGACAATTGTGTTTATGTACGTGGTACAGGCAGTGATCAAGAGTTTTGTCTGATTTATGTAGATGATGTATTGTATGCCTGTAAAACAGATAAACAAACTAAAAGGTTTGCCAAGCAATTGTCCAGTAAGTTCAAAGTGAAAGACTTAGGTCCGGTTAGGACATATCTAGGGTTGGAAGTGTGCTGGGCCCAAGATGGCAGCTGCCTAATTAGTCAGCAGAACAAAGTTAAACAACTACTGACTACATACAGGATGCAGGATTGCAAAGGGGCAGCGGTGCCTATGGATCCAGGTTTCATAAAAACACTTCATACAGATGAGAGTCCTGAATTTGAACATCCTGATGTATATCACTCTGTAATTGGAAGTTTATTGTATATAGCACAGTGGTCCAGACCTGATATTAGCTATGCAGTAGGCATATTAAGTAGATTGGTCTCAAAACCCACACTAAATGCCTGGAAAGGGGTAAAACAAGTTCTGAGATATCTCAAACAGACAATTGGCTATATGTTACAATTAAATTCTTCAGAGGATGAAATGTTGAGTTGCTACTGTGATAGTGACTGGGGAAATTTGCCAGATAGAAAATCTGTCACAGGACTAGTCATAATGGTCGGTGGAGCTTTAATCAGCTGGCGGTCACGCAAGCAAGACGTTGTAAGTGTGTCATCAACGGAATCAGAGTATGCCGCATTGAGTGAATTGTGCAACGAGGTGATTTATTTCAAGCATTTGATGGCAGATTTAAATGTGAATTGTGGAGAACCAGTACAAGTTTACATTGATAATCAAGCTTGTATAACATTAAGTAAAACAGAGGGTTTCAAATCGCGTTCCAAACATATCTCTGTAAAATACCAAAATGTACGTTGCTGTGTACAAGACAATGTAATCACCTGTACTTATGTATCAAGTGAAGAAAATGTGGCAGATGTGTTAACTAAACCATTGGCAAAGGTAAAGAACAAGCGAATGTGCAAGGGTTTAGGTTTGCTGGAAAAATAATCTCCTACATAGGTGTATTTGGTGTTAATTGTTCAGCAGAATCTGTGAGGGGGTGTTCAGTTTCGGTTTCAGTTTCTGTTAATTGGTTCTCGTGGGAAACTTGCAGATTCTAGCTTCACCAATTAACTCAAGCTGGTGTCAATTTACTCTTGGCAGAAAGCCCAGGTCTGCTTGACCTAGAAACTACTCACTCTGATTGGTTAACGAGCAGCACTCAACTCTGTTATCTAGGGATTGCTAGCACAGTTTGATGTGAGGTGTGTTAGGAGTTAGAAGTGCTGTGTATGGTTATGAGAGAGAGAGAGAAAGAAAGAAAGAAAGATAGGATTTTTTTGCTTTTATTTGTATGCAGAAACTCTGCTGGTTTTATTTTCTCCTTTTAATAAATCCTGTAAATAGTTATTCTGAGTCTAGCTGCCTAGTCATCATCGCCGCAACTAGCTTCCTCGCTGTGCAGGAAAACTCTGCTACGTTTGGGCTAAAGCCAGTAGGGCTATGCCTGACACTCCAAAGTTCCATGATGCACAACAGAAGTGGCAGGAGAGGCTGTGTGAGCATATTTACAAGCAGTTTATTCAGCGTCCATCAGGACAAAAGGAAACATATCTGATCTCCTTCGTGTCCAAAGCAAGACAGCTAAAGCAAAAACTATACACAAACAGAAGTTCCCAGCAAGCTGTGCTGGAGTATAAACAGACATGTGATACACAACAATCATGCCTGTTCCTTAAGGTGGAACGGAACATCCCAACACTGAGTGCCAGGAAAGTCACTTTGGAAATCATCTGGCTGAAAGTTGAGCCATAAACCTTTGAAGGAATTGCGCAAAAATCTGTGGAGACCACATACCAGCAGAATGGTACTGACCCTGCTGTGACACCAGCACCCAGCGGCTGTTTGTGGTCATACATGCAGAGAAGTGCCCAGAAATCCATGCATGTTCTTAGAGGTCTGTTGGAACAGGAAGTGTTTTTCCCATGGCGCACAACTCCTAAAATCAAAAATATCAATGAGTAATATTGTTCCAGCCCCAATTTCCTTTCCTCTTCCCTTTTTCTGTTGTTGCTGTTGTTGTTGAGGATAAGGGGTCTGATGCCGTTTCGATCCACAGAAATCCTTCCTGGTCGCAGTAATTCACATGTTTTATTGGAATTCAGGTGCTTTCAAAAGAGTTTATCAGATCTTTTCGCTCTTCCTGCATTAGCACTCAAGATTCACTTCAGGATAGCTTTCAGCCTTCCTCCTTGAAGCTGCTGTTCATTAAGGAAAGGCTTGAGTGATTTGCGATAAAATTCTTTCTGTGGGATGCGAGTGGCAGCAGTCCGGTGGAGAGAAGAGCCAGCCAGAGATGGAGAGCGAGAGGGGGGGGGCTGCGGTGGTGGGTGGGTGGGTGGAGAGGGAGGCTAGCCAGGGGCGGTTGACATCTTTTGTAGAAGCTGGGAGGTGGCTGGGGTGAAGAGAAAGCCTCGGAAAAGCTCCCTTGGGCCTTAAAACAAGGCTGCTTTCAAAGGCTGTCAACCTGATAGGCTTTTACTGTCCCAGGCAGAATCCCATCCCTCTGCCCAAGAGAACGTGAAGCCAAAACGACGAAGCGTGGTCAGTGTTTGCATCAGAGCATAAGGAGATCCTTGCTAGATCAACATTGCTGTATTACCTAATAGGACGGCACCAGCACTTTGAATGGTCCATGCGCGACACACGTGATTTGCTTATGTAGGTATACAGCATAATATTTGCAGATTTCGCCTGTGCATTGTTGCTGACGCAGGCCAGGTTCGTGGTTGATATACAAACCCTTGAACAACAAGCACAGAGGACACCTTAATGGCCACCTGAGCCCTTGTCTACCTGTCGGATCAGAGATTATCCAGAGGAAAGCTGCCAGTTGCAAAAGCCTGACTGACCTCAACTAGAAATCAGGTACTGAGTGTCACCACCTGTCCTATTCTGTGGAACACACTCTTCCAGCAGAGGTTCAGCAGGCATTCTGCTTTTGACTTTCAGGTGCCTCTGAATATATTTTTATTGCCATCCAAGCCTTTGCAGCTGGTTAATTATCACTTTTGATCAGGCACCTTGATTATTACCTGGATTTTTATTCTTTGAATCGTGTTTTATGTTTTACCCTGCACTGTACCCTGCACTGGTATTTAATGATATGATGGTATAGAAATAGTTTTATATAAATAAAATAAAATGTGTCCGTTATACTCGCAAGCACTGCGTATTTTTTATGTGACCAGACCTTCACTGTGTCTGGCTCCTTTGCGTTTAATTTTTAATCCACGTTGTATTTACCGGAGTTTGCTGTAGTAAGAAAATTGCCTTTTAAAAACCCGGTGGTCACTGACCCTTTTCATCCCAGACCAAACCTTTCCTTCTCCCTGCCCCAGAAATAAAGTTATGTGTGCCCTTTGCAGCCTAGCATCCATTCTGGAGTTCTTCGGGGACCAGAACTTTGTAGTTGCAGGCTCCATCAAATCTTTAAAGAATGGTATTCGGTGCACTACACTTGTCTGTGTCAGAGACAAACAAGAGAAACCCATAATTTCCCATTTCTTTAAAGTGATCCTCATTATTCTTCTTCGTAACTACTGGCCTGCTCATTCCACTATCTGTCTTTCCTGATCTCTTATTAGTGTCTTCAGCTTATTCTCTGCCCTCGTCTGATCCTGTTACTTGTCAAGTCATGAATCTCTATTGGCTTTTACCCTTCCTTTCTCTGATCTGAAGTGTGCTTTACTGAGTCAGACTAAGGGTACACCTTCCTTAGTATCTATGGCGACCGGCAGGCAGCGCCTCTCCAGGGCTTTAGGCAAGAGGTCTTCTTTCCCAGTCCCATTTAGAGATTTTGGGCACCGGACTTGGGACTTACAGTGGTACCTCGGGTTAAGTACTTAATTCGTGCCGGAGGTCTGTTCTTAACCTGAAACTGTTCTTAACCTGAAGCACCACTTTAGCTAATGGGGCCTCCTGCTGCAGCCACCCTGCCGGAGCACGATTTCTGTTCTCATCCTGAAGCAAAGTTCTTAACCTGAAGCACTATTTCTGGGCTAGCAGAGTCTGTAACCTGAAGCGTATGAAACCCAAGGTATCACTGTACTTTGCATGCAAAATAAACGTGCTGCTGCTAAGTGCTTTTTTTAAAAAAAATAAAAACAACAACATTTGTATACCACTTTACTGTAAATAAAACCACTACGTAGTTTACAAGGTATATAAAATATACATTATACTGTTGATAAAACCCAGCATTAAAAACAGGCTTATAACAAAGAATAAAATCAGCAGCCGGAAGTATGCAGATTGCTGGTCAAAGTACATGTCAAATAGATCCATGCCTCATAGGCATGGACCAGCTCCTCCCTTTAAAAATGGACTCATAAAATTCCCTCATGTACTTTCTGCTGCTATGCTTGTTTAACTTTAAACACTTGTTACAACCTACATCTTTCCCCAGTTCTCCCCCTTCTCATAGCTATCTTTATGCATGATGACTGACAACAGGTTCCATCTACGTTATATATATTAGGGGTGTGCATGGGCCCTAAATTTGCCTTGCATCTGTTATCTGTGCATTTTTAAAAATCCCAATCTGTTTCTGAGTTGCTCTGTGCTCTCTCTGCTTCAATCTGCACTCCAGGTTCCAAGCCACTCTGCATAAAATGAGAGCTCTTTGTTCCTCTGTGCTTTAAAACATGGAATCTAAGCAGTGACTATAGCTTTTTCCCCTTTTGGCCAAAGTGGATGAAATTTATAGACACAGCAGCCCGTCCAGAGTTGATTAAGCCTGCCGAGTTGCTGAAAAATAGGTCTGGGGCTTTGGGGGGGTGTGAAGTACAAGGGGCATTGCTGTGAGTGGCACCACCAGATTTAGGGCCGTGTGGGCAGTTCCCCTGCACAGGGAATTGAGCTCTGGGGGCGGAAAATCGAGAAGATCCATAATTGGAAGATTGATTTGAGGGCACAAAATTTCCGCCTTGCACAGGGCATCATAGTGCGAAAGATTAGCAAAGTCCGCCCCTGTGAGTGGGGTGAACTAGGAGGAGTCAAGAGGGCCAGACAGAGATAATTTAAGGGCCACCTTCCTCCCCAGATCCCAAAGGCCCCATACTTCTGACCTAGTTGATTGAGCCGATAGATGGAATTGATCAGAATTTGCAGCCCTGATGCTTCAGATAACTGGTTTACTTCTGGATCAATTGTAAAAGCTATGCAGTTTTTGCTTCCTTTTTTAAAAATGCATTCCTTCTGAATGCATTCAGCTGTCACTTCTGCCTTTGGTGGTAAAGGACCGGGAATGCCATTGTTATCCTTGTTCTTTCTGGCAGCAGCTTTTTCTGTGTTTGAAGGCTATTATCACGTCCCCCATCATCTTTCTTCTAGTATGCTGAAGATGTCTGGTACTTTTGACCTTTCCACATATATCTTGCAATCTCAACCCTTTATCATCCTTTGTTCTCTGAATTCTCTCTCGTCTTTTTAATCCCCGTGCATTTTCACTAGAAACATAGCAAAGGGGAAAAAAGCCTTCTGTATGCATTACCCAGGAGGATAAAAAAGGGGGTTTGCTTTTTTTATTTTTAAGAAAATTAAATCTCATACCTATGTATTTCTTTAAAATTAGACGTCACTTAAAAAAACCCCCATATGATTAAAAACCCAATCTGAATTCAATGCAATCCAACAAAGAAGTTAAGATTGAATCGTGCCCATCTCTGAAACAGATGGTGTTGAAAGCTGCCTTTCTGTGTAAAAGAGATTTGTGTTTACACTGCAAGCAGGTGGCACTTCTGAGGTTGAGCATTGTAAACGGAACAATAAGGCTTGCAATCCTCTATGCATTTATCTGGGAGTAAGCCATATTCAGCTCGGTGGCGCTTCCTTCTGAGTAGACAGGTGTAGTTTGCACTGCATATTATATGGGAAGGACTGTAACATCAGTGGTTAGAGCACATTATTTGCATGCGGTATCTGGAATTTCCAGGTCGGACTGGGAATGGCCCTTCCTTGAGACCCTGGAAAAACCCCGCCGGCTGGTGTCAACAGCACCGAGCTCAACAGAACATGGTTTAAGGCAGTTTGGCATGCTCCTATGTATAGTATCTGTTTCTGGGGGTTTCCTACTGGTCCTAGGAAATAGCATGTAATCACAAGCACCGGGAGACACCATCACTTATCTCTCTAGGCTCATCAGGTCAGGTAGAGGGCCCAGATGTAAAAGCAGATGAGGCTTCTGCACCTTTAAAGGTAAAGGCAAAGGGACCCCTGACCATTTCGTCCAGTCGTGACCGACTCTGGGGTTGCGGCGCTCATCTCGCTTTATTGGCCGAGGGAGCCGGCGTACAGCTTCCAGGTCATGTGGCCAGCATGACTAAGCCGCTTCTGGCAAACCAGAGCAGCGCACAGAAACGCCGTTTACCTTCCTGCCAGAGCGGTACCTATTTATCTACTTGCCCTGGTGTGCTTTCAAACTGCTAGGTTGGCAGGAGCAGGGACCGAGCAACGGGAGCTCACCCCGTCGCGGGGATTCGAACCACTGACCTTCTGATCGGCAAGTCCTAGGCTCTGTGGTTTAACCCACAGCGCCACCCGTGTCCCTTCTGCACCTTTAATAGTTGCCTAAAAGAGGGCATTTCAGAAGGTGAAGCGGTGTCCAGAGCCTGGGGCTTCTGCACCTTTAACCGGGAGTTTCTACAGGTGCGGTTTGCATGACAAACTCCACCTGCTGAAGCTCCCTCTTTTACACCACAGTTAATGGTGCAGGGAAGTCCTCCCCTCTTTCTCTATCTGTCCATGCTAATATGGGATGCTATTCCGTTCCTTTGTCCAACTACCTGACCTCTGCCGTGTGTTTCAGCTCTTAATTTATTAATATTTATTGCTCCACTGACCAAACAGCACAGACATTAACTTTCCATCTCAAAAAAAGAATTACTGTTTCGCTCAATAATTTACAAGCCTTGTTTTCAGAAAAGTTCTGGACATTGAGCCTTCGCATAACCATTTGATTCTGGTATCTCTGCAGGCATTGAAAGGCTTCTAAATAAAGAATTGTCTCTCTTAAGGGAATGTAATTCTGCAGTTCATGTGGCTTGCATCTATTAAGGTTCTGTATAGTTGCAAACCCAATGTTATGAAATGTTATAACAACCAGTTGTTGGTTCAGGAAATAGATCTTACAATCAGCGGTAGTGGGGTTCTCACGGTAAAGGCATATTTCCCCCCCCCCCACCTGCGAAGGAACCCTTTAGGGTCTGTGAGCTGGATCATTATCTCTCTGCACTCTGTGGGGCAACTTTGACAGGCCAGTGGGACCACCCACCTGTCACAGTTGGCCTATGGGAGTGGGGAGGGTGGGCTGAGAGATTGAGCAGGAATGAACACTCCACACATCACCTGATGAACAGGAAGTTCTGTTCTGTTTTCTGCAGGCTCAGGTCTGCAAGGGAATTCTCTGTGGGGATTCCTTCACACAGTCCAACTGAGCAGGAATGAGCCCCTCCCACCTATCAGCTGATTGGCAGAGGGTTCAGTCCTGTTTTCTACAGGCTTCAGGTACATGAAACAGGCTTTGGGTACTGGTATTATTTTTTCTTAAACAAAGAAAAGAAAGCTTAAAACGTGTCCTTCAAATCTATCCCCAAGAACCACGTTCTCCCTCATTTCCATCCCTGTCAGGGGACTGCCATCGGAACAGGGGAGGGAGGCAGGGGGGCGGTTGGGATACAGAGAGCCTCCAAAAATCCTGAGGAGCAGTTCCTTTTCCAGCGGTGGGGAAAGGCACACCTCCAGTGGAGAAGAGAGGGAAGGGGCCAGCCAAGCGAGGAAAGGGCTTGAGAGCCCCAGCTCCTCACCCAGCTAGGATGGCCAGGAGGGACACACGCCACTTCCGTTGCCCACCTTGCGCAGAGGGGTGAAACGCAAGGAGGAATGGCAGAAGCTTGGAGTGCTGAAGTTCTTATGTTGGGGGGAAAGCCGGAAGGGGCCACTCCCGGATTCTGCAAGTGACTAAGATGGACATGAATCTTTCAGCTCTGCACTGTAAATAGTTGGCACAATAAAGCCTGTAAAAGACATGTCGGAGTCCTGCCTGGTTACTCACGAGCAACCACCACCAGCACCTGACAGTCCCATTCTGCAACTTGCCATAAACCCATCCAACAACAACAACACATCTTCTTTCCCCATTTATCCCTGGCTCCATTTTCTTCTCCTTCCTCTGTCATCTCTCCTCTATTAAATCATGGATGGTGACCCCTTTTGGGTCAGGGATCTGTGCTCACACTGATGAAGCTGTATAAATACCATTTTTATTGTTAGAGATTTAAAAATCGTAGCGGAGTTGTAAAATGATATCGGTGGTCTTGATTTTAAGCCAGCCTATTCTCTGTGATCACCCATTTGATGGAAAACCCATGCAAGGGGAAATGCCATTATATACTGCACCTTGAAGTGGAACAGTCCATGCAGGAGGTTCATAACAGTGCGCCCTACGTGCTTGAACTGGGCTGGAGTGCTGCTGATGGCTGGAGGGAGATGCATCTGTGCTTTGGCTAGGACTGGGCCCCATCGCCAAGAAACCAGGTGACCTGCTGTTGGCGCCATCTCTAGACGTGGTGGCTATGTTCTCCTTCCATTGCTGCCTCTGAATACAAATTGCTGGGAATCGCAGGTGGAAAGAATGCTCTTGCACTCAGGCCCTGTTTTGCTGGCTTCCCATAAGCATCCAATTGGCCACTGAAAGAACAGCATGCTGGGGACTTTTAACCTGATCCAGCAGGACTTTCCTAGTGTTCTGACGGTTGCATCTTGAAGGAGATGCTTTGAGGAGTGCATCTTAAAATAGCATTTGACCTCTCTGGTCTTCCTCTCAAACTCTTTCTCAGCACCACAGCTTCTATATATCTGTGTTAGAGCTCCGGAGTGAGATGTTTTCATAAAGACCTGTGCTTAATCAAGTATTTTATGTATGTGTTTTAATCTACATTTGGTTCTTGCTCCCATTTATTTTATAATTATCCACTTAGAGATACTGTTATGCTATTTATTTAGATGTTTATGCTGGTCTGTGACCGTAATAAAGTAAATCCATACATTCATAAAGACCAAGGATGAGGAGTCTCAGACCTGGAGGCCAAACGTGTCTCTCCAGACTTCTGTACTTGGTCCTCAGGACTTTTCGCGGGCCACACTCTATTCTGAGCCCTACTTTGCACAGTCTTTGAGTATTTTTGCCTGGCTGGAACATGCCCTCAACCTTTGATAATGTTGAGGGGGGCAGGAGAGGATATATTGTTTATTAATTAATATCTTTCCTAACTTGCGTTAGCAAGTTCCTTTACTTAGCAGAGTTTGCATTCCCCTTTACACAGCAGAAAACTAGTTGCAAACGCATGTGAGTTTCTTAAGACAATACGCAATTCAATCTGGCTTGTCCAGATTGAAATGTGTTCTAATATTTTCCTGGTAAGACCCCTTGAATCCCTCCTAAAAGAATAAAGACACTACGGTCTTATTCATAAGCAATGAAAAGAAAGTTTACTCACGATTAGGCAGAGCACAGTGTGATCCTTGAAGGCAGGCTGAAGGCTTAAAGTTACAAACATATACCAAAAGGTTTACCCCATAAGGGAGATGACCTGGGGAACTGCTTGGCTGGCAGCCAGCAGTTGATTCCAGGAAGTTTGCAGGACGAAAAGAAGATGGAAAAGAGAGGGAGTGGCATCATGCATTGTCCTTTGACCAGGTCTGGAAAGGTCATGCCCACCCACTAGTCACATGCAAGGAAGGATGCTCCAGGCCAGGAGGAACAGGAAGTTTCGACTGGCTGGACCAAACATTCCCTTGCATGTCCACTCTAGGAAAACAAGGAATGCTGTACTTGACTGCTCCCAGTGGATTACATCCCACAGATAATGCCTCTTGCTTGTCTGGTTGGAGAACAGGGAAGGGGGCATGTGTATGTAGAAACTAGCCTGTTGTACAAGGGTGAAATTCACATTAATGGCTCCACTGCCATGCACACTACTAGTATGTGACCTCCAGAACGTTGTATGGAATAGAATGCAGTCTTTGGCCTGAGGTAACCACACCTGATTTAGATGCCTTCGTGCATTTGTACAAAATCAGCCTTTTATTTTATTTTTAATTAGAAAGGACAAAAGGGAAAACGTGCTAGATGAAATAAAAGGCAAAAGTGCAACCATGCCCTTAGAGATTGTTTCATCTCCTGTGTTCCGTTGCGCTTCTTAAAATGAACTAAGGCTCTGATACTACGCACAATTGCTTGGGAGCAAACCTTGTTGGAGACGGTGGGATGTGTTTCTGAGGAAACATGCGTAAGATTACACAGTGAGAATGCTCTCCACTGCGACTTCGCAGTAAAGGCAACTCCCCATTTACGTGGGGGTTGTGTTCTGAGGCACCGCGCATTAGCAGGAGGCTCTTAAACTTGGCCTGTCCTGTTCCACCCCTGCCCCGCCCCCTTGGGTGTCAAAAATGGTGCATGCGGCCGTGGTCATGCGCATGCCAATTGTGCACAAATGGGGATTTGCCTGCATTTCTCAGCATGGCTTTCTTGTTCTGTGGGTGCTCTCTTAGCTGAGAACGTAACAATAAGCAATAATGGACTTCCACAAAGCATTCCAGTTTTTCAAAGGACGAGTTAAACCTTTCCTTAAAGCCCATATAGTTTTTAGATGAACTGGTGGCTTAGACGCTGATGATTGTGAATCTCAAGGTGGGTGCATCGCTTTAATAGGCTGTATTGATTTTAGGCTTCTTTTCCATTTTGATGTTTTGATATATTGTAGAGGGTCACGCTTATGGACATGAAGGAAGCAGATGAACCCAATAAATCTATAAATATCAGCCTTCTCCAAAATATGAGTGTGGCATCACCCTAACAGGATCTCCCAGGGAGGCTATAGTATTCAGGCGTCTCCTCTGCATGTGCAGTTTGTCTGTTAGTATCACTTGGCACACTCCATTTTTAGATGTACACATCCATTGTTTTATTCAAAGTTCCTGAGGGCCATACCGTGTGAGTCGGCAGTTTTAGGCGGTGGATGTTGTGGAGGGCCGGGATGACAGGGGCAGCTTCTGAGCTGTTCTTCCTAACCCCCCACCCTTCATATTCTTCTGAGCCAGCACCTCACCAGTGGCAATGTTTGTTTGGTGCTGGCCAAGGCTGGCAGCTGTTTCATTCACCGTCTTCTCCCAAAGTGCCACAGACAGCACTCTTGGGAATTGTCCCCAATGGACTGAGCAGGCGGAGAGATAGCCAGCTCAGTTCCACATGCTCTAGCGGGCCTTTCAGATAAGCATGCATTACTTTGCTTAGGCAATGCATGCTGCTGCTCTTTTAATGAAGAGGGACAGTTTTCTGAAAGCGGAGTAGTCTGGCGAACCAGAGCAGTGCACGGAAACGCTGTTTACCTTCCCACCGGAGTGGTACCTAGTTATCTACTTGCACTTTGATGTGCTTTCGAACTGCTAGGTTGGCCGGAGCAGGGACCGAGCAACGGGAGCTCACCTCGCCGCAGGGATTTGAACCACCAACCTTCTGATTGGCAAGTCCTAGGCTCTGTGGTTTAGCCCACAGTGCCACCCGCATCCAGAGGGTCATTATCAGGCCAATCTATTGGGGGGGATGTTGTGGGGTTGTTGCTGGCTAAGGTGCTGAATATGTAGGTCAGGGGTGAGAAACATGTGGCCCTCCAGATGTTGCTGGACTCCCAACTCCCATAAGCCCCAACTGGTATGGTCAGGGATGATGTGAGTTGTAGTCCAATAACATCGGGAGGGCCCTGGCACAGGAGTACAACCAAATGACCATTTTGGGCTGATAATACATTTGATTCTGTTGGTGCAAAGCAGATCACGGTGTGTGTGTGTGTGTGTGTGTGTGTGTGTGTGTGAGAGAGAGAGAGAGAGAGAGAGAGAGAGAGAGAGAGATGAAGGTGGCATGTCGAGCCAAACCATTCCCTCCACCGCTGTATTGTCTACACTAGTGTCTCCCAAACTTGGGTCTACAGCTGTTTTAGACAAAATTCCCATCATCCCTGACCATTGGTCTTGCTAGCTAGGGGTGATGGGAGTTGTAGTCCAAAAGCAGACAGAGACCCAAGTTTGGGAAACACTGGTCTACACTAACTGGCCGCAGCTCTCCTGGGTTTCAGACAGGTCTCTTTCCTAGCCCTGCCAAGAGATGCTGGAAGGTGGAGCCTGGGACCTTCTGCATTCAAAGCAGATGCTCTACCAATGGTCCTTCCCCGAATAGGTTTCAGGAAGCTCATCCAGGTAAAGGGAAATGGCTCAAACAGCCCTAGACAGGAGTCATGGCAGGGATGATGCAAATACCCACAACCTTGCACTCCCAAAGCGAACCCAACGTATCCGATATTGAAGTTCGGTATCCCAAACGGGTTTGTGAATATTGTTTTCAGATCCAGGAAACCAAAGAGCTCAGTGGTTTAATTATGCAAGCTGTTTCACAATTAAGCTGGCTGCACATGCGTTCTGCAGCCGGCAAGAGTGATTCAGATCGTCATTAATTTATACATTTGTCTGTGCTTCTGGTGGGGGGAACATGTTCCCCAAGCAACTGGGCAACAATGATTCAGCTGTATGCTGCTGCCTGTGTTTTTTTGGAATGGGGAACAAGATGTGCAACCGCAGAGAACAGTAGCAAAGTGATGCTCACCATTATTTGGGTCAACTTTTTGAAAATCGCATTATCTGCTTGCGCAGGTGACTGTACCAAATGTGGAAGGGCTGAAATATACATGAAAGCAGAGTGACACAGAGTTCTAACCCAGCATGCCTCCTTCTACCTGGCCAGGCTATTTGTCCATCTAGCTCAGCATTGTTTTCTCTGGCTGGTGGTCAGGCATGGCCAAATTTGGCCCCCCAGCTGTTTTGGGACTACAATTCCCACAATCCCTGACCACTGGTCCTGTTAGTTAGGGATGATGGGAGTTGTAGTCCCAAAAAAGTTGGAGGGCCAGTTTGGCCATGCCTGCTCTAATGCCTGCTCTGTAGCTCAATGGTAGAGCCCATGCTTCATCTGCGGAAGGTCACAGGTTCGATCCCTGGGATCTCCAGATAAAACTGGGAAAGACTTCTACCTGAAAACACTACAGGGCAGAGGTGGCTTACTTGTGCTCTGCATGTTGCTGGACTACAACTCCCATCATCCAGTTGGCTACACTGGCAGTGGAATCCACAAACAAGTGGAGAGCTGCAGGTTAGCCACCTTTCCCGTAGAGTCAAAGCTAGTTAGTGTAGATAGTACCAAACCAGGTGGACCAATGGTGTTATTCCGTATAAGGCAGCTTCCTTTGTCACTAGGATGGTGTGTGATTAGTGATGGCACAGGCACTACCCAATAGGTGCTTATTGTAGATAGTGTCCCATGCTCCTATGTCTTTCACATAATCTCCTGTTTCTTTTAACTGCTAGGTGCTAGAGATTGAACTCAGACCTTTAGCAGGCAATGCATGTGCTCTACCATTGAACCTATGAGCTTGGATTTCTGTACGCAGGGGGTCGTTTTTAAGGGTAGGTGAGAGGCAAGTATAAAACGAAGCACTATCTTTTAGGACAGGGGTGGGGAACTTGCAATGCTCCGAAAGTTGCTGGACTACCAGAAATGTCTTGCTTGGCCAGATTTCTCAGCTCTTGGTTCTCTGGAAAAGAAGTGGAAACTGGCTGGGTAGGGAAAGAGAAGAGGAAGTTCTTAGAAAACTATTGATCGAACTGCAAACACTTGCCAACAGTGGCAGATATTATCATCAGTTGTCTTTATTCATTAGTGTAGAAATATAGACCTGGCCATGTTGGATCGAAATTTTACATTACTGACAAATGTCTGCCAGACAGAGTGGTTGATGTATGCATTAATGCTATAGCTTGGAGAAATATCCATTGACTGGTGAAATGCCCATGAAATGCAGATGTGCATTTGGGCGAGAGCTGAGTGGATGGCAAGTCCTGATGGCTGCCCCCTTCTGTGTGGTTGCATTTACTGTTGGATGGGAAGACACAAGAGAAATTCGCAAAGGCGCCAAAATCGATTGAAGCCAACATACATACATACATACATACATACATACATACATTGAATTTATATACCACCCTATACCCAGAAGTCTCATGGCTCAGAAATACAATGCCTTTATCAAGAAGCAGTTTAAAGCGCATTAGAATTGTAGAGTTGAAGGGGACCCTGAGGTCCAAACCTCTGGGATGCAGGAATCTCAACTAAGGCATCAATGACAGATGGGCATCCAACCTCTGCTTAAAAACCTTTATGGGAGTCTGTTCCACTGTCAAACAGTACTGTACTTAACAGTCATAAAGTTCTTCCTGATGTTTAGTTGGAATCTCCTTTCTTGTAACCTGAATCCTTTGGTTTGGGTCCTATCCTCCAGAGGAGGAGAAAACCAGCTTGTTCCATGTGTGGTCAGCTTGGAAGCATGATGAAGAAAGAGGAGGCTGCCTAGGAAGGGGGGACGTATGTAGTGTTGCAGCTTCCTGCCAAGGAAGTGAGATCACAGAATTCTCTCTAGCAAATTTTACATGAAAGCTCTGTGAACCTCATCCCCTTCATGTGCCTGTCTGGCAAAACATGAATTGTTGGTTTGACTGCAATAATGCCCTAGGGAAACTGGGTGATAATTATCCAACATGGTGGGATTCAGTGAGGGCTTTTTCAATGGAGATCAAACTTACAAAAATCCATGCACTATGAAGATAACACCTTTAAAAACAACCCTTTATTTTTTAAAAATAAAATGACTAATCACTTCTGAAATATACTCAGAGTCGAGTGTGGATTTCATGCTCTTTATTCAGCTCATAGTGGGGAGGAGGAATGGAAGTTCTCCCACAATATCTGCTTTATATATATTATTTACACAATGGGCCGCACGTGATTGGCTAATTCTGGGATTCTCCTGTAGGCCAATCAGGTTGTGGATTCACTTCCACCTGGAGCTGGATTGGGTGGCTCCTGTGGACCAATCATACTGCTGCATTGTTCTAGGACCAATCAGACTGCTGCATTCTGAATCCTATTGTTCTAGGACCAATCAGACTGCTGCATTTCGGATCCTATTGTTCTAGGACCAATCAGACTGCTGCATTTTGGATCCTATTCAACTCAGTACATAACAACTTCCCTAATGCAGGGTTTGTTTTTTAAGGTAGATGGGGCCTTTATCCAAGGTGAAAGAGTAGAGGTTACCCAATTATAGGCTATTGTTTCCTGCTCAGTTCTTAGGCAGCACAACCCGCCCCCGTGCTAGAAAAGCATTTCAGGAGGAGATGGTAAGCAGCCTGGCTCACAGAGTTCTGAGACTTGGTTGTTGTTATTATAAGTCACGTAAGACTTACAGGGATATTTGTTTGTGCATGTTCTGTTCCTTAGTGGATGGTGTGAGCTGTTAATTTAGAGCAGAGGTTCATTGGGGATGCGAGGTTACGTTCTTAGACGGGTTGGCAGGGCAGGGATTTGGGGAAAAGAAGGCACGCCAGTCCAAAAACTAGGTGAGATGCCCTTCGTGCAAATTACAAGAATAGCTTTTTGTGAAAGTCAATAGGACCCCGGCATGGGAGAAGGCTTCCCCCCTTTGCTCCCCACCCCCTCGCACTGGGGTCCCAATTCAGACTGGACACCTGCTATTTTGGCATTGGAAGAAGAGCTTTCATTGACACGAATGGGACCTTTCCTCCCCAATGCAAATTGGAAGCAATCCTCATTGGGATTGCAATGGCAGCAAAGGGTCAATGCCCCCCCATCCTTTGCCCAGGTTCTGATCCAGATGGAGTCCCCATGGGCCTGCTGTTTGCTGCAGAAAAGCTATACATGTGGTTGTGAATGGCACGAATGATGCCTGGCCCTTTTTCTGCCAGTGTGAGTAGTTTTAAGGTCTTTTCCAGACAACCTCTTTATTGTACATTCACTAGGGGCGCCGACTTATAAAAAGTATTGGGGGAGCCCGCGAAAGCTCATGAATAATAAATAAGCTCATGAATATGCAGATAAAGTGGCGCCGCCTCCTCGTGAGCGAATAGGGGAGAGCGTGCTGCGCCTATTAATCAGCTCCGAAGGAAATTGGGTGGAGCTTTTGCTCGGGAGGGAGGGCAGGAGGCATGCAGCCCGACCCTGTGCATTTTGGGCTGGGGGAGGGGCGGCGGTGGCGCTCTGCTGGAGGGGCGCCCGAGATTATTGGGGGGGCGGAGCCCCCCAAAAGAATTTTTGAGGGGTCTCGGGCCCCCTCAGGCCCCATGGAGTCGGCGCCTATGACATTCACCATGATTTGTTACAGAAAGTTTGTACAGGCGTTATACTTTATTGAGAATGCATTCTGTTTTGTTTGCAGAAGGTATGCGGCAGCCAATGCAGATTATTTATCCTGATTTGTTTATGCAGGTGTTAGTATCATAGAACTGTAGAGTTGGAGGAGACAGCAAAGCAGGAATCGCAGCTAAATCATCCCTGACAGATGGTCATCCAGCCTCTGTTTAAAAACTTCCAAGGAAGGAAAGTCTGTCACCTTCTAAGGTCGTCCAAACCACCACTGAACACCTCTTGAAGTTTCTCCTTTCTTATAATTTGAATCCATTGGTTCAGATCCTACTTCCTGTCCATTGATGGTTATCCCACACTTCCTAGTAAAATGTCCCCATCCCTTTACAACCACAGCAGATACATATAATATTCACTGGACTGATTTATCTTCAGACGTGGGATAAATAAGCAAACATTGGCAACCTCCACAATTATTATTATTATTATTATTATTAATAATAATAATAATAATAATAATAATACTTTATTTATATCATGCCCTCCCCAGCTGAAGCCAGGCTCAGAGCGGCTAACAACAATAAAAGTAACACAGCATTCTAAAATCAATTTACGTCAAAATTTCCTATCGTCTCTACTTGCCATTTTATTTTTTTTAAAAAAGACACTTCACTGGATTTTCTGACTTCTGGCTTCAACTGGAAGGGTTGGCGTTGACTTAAAGCACACCCACACACCGCCCTACAACTTGGGACCAAGGCATCCCACGGAATTTCGGCTCCCTTATGGTCTTGCTCACCCTGTAAGACAGTGGCTCTCAAAAAATTTTCTCTGGGCCACACTTTAAGAAGAGTAACTTGCTTATACCACACCATTTTTTTCCATTCATAAGAAATACATTGGGAAACAAAAAGAAACAGCTCCTAGCAGCGCTTGATTTATAACCTAGAACGCACCTGCTTTATAATATGATCACGGGACGTCCAGAAAGTATAAAACGATGCAGCTATATAGGAACATGAATTGTTCCCAAAATATAATTATAAATGAGCCTCTTGCATGTGCACTTTAAGTATGTCTGCAAAGTCAGTGAGTTTGACTGTCATTGAATTTCTCGCCATCCTTTTCTGCCACACCCTTCGGGAACCACAGCGTGTAAGATCCTCTGCTTTACGACCTTCTCTGGGTGCCTCGGCTTTCTGGCGTGAGGTGGATGGGTGTCCCAAGATGGAGCCTTTTTTGTTGCCCCCTCCCTCCCCATTACTGAACCCTCTCCCCAGGGCCATCTTTCTCTTGCCTGCCTCCAGTCTTGTAGCCGCCGGATAAAAGCAGGATTGTTCTCCAAAGCTTTTGCTTGGCCCCTGTTCTATAAACGTGTAGGCTGCCCTTCTGTCAGAGACTGCTAGAGAGGCTCTCACATAAAAAATAATAATAAAATACAATAACAATAAAAATACGGATACCAAACTAGATATTGAATTTAGCAATTTTGTGTTGCTTTGTTGTCAGGGCCTGTACTTTCACTGCAGACATTTTTGCTTTCTTTTTGTGCCAGCAAATGATCCCCCCCTCCCCTATTTTTTCTTTCTTATTCTTTGACTGTTGGCCTTATTGACATTTCAGTGTTATTTTCCTTTTGCTGTGAATTGGCTGTTTTAACCTTGTTGTCAACCTCTTTGTAAACAGAGTTGAAAGGGGGAATATAACTATTTTAGATAGACGAGAAGGACCCAGATTCCATAGTAGCAGCGCCCTTTTGGGGAGGACACAGGGGCAATCATCCCACTTCCTGTTTTTTTCAGATTGCATGCAGTTATCCCTCTGTTCCTTTCAAGATAGTGGTCTCCATCACATCCACTCCTTCAATTTGGAGCTCGTAGCTTCCCAAAAGAACCATGGCAACTGTAGTTCAGTCCTCACAGAGTTACAATTCCCAACACGCCTAGCAAATTATGGCTCCCAGGATCCTTTGGGGATGCCATGATCTTGCAAGAACATAAGAAGAGCCCTGCTGGATCAGGCCAATGGCCCAGGATTCAGGGCCTTCTCCCCTCCTATGCTTTCCAGCAACTGGCTGTCACTGGTGCATGCCGGAGCTAAAGTAGAAGTTAACTCTTATTAGCAAAAACACCCTCTCCAGTGTCAGGCTTAATGAGCTCAGCAGCTAATTCCCAGTGGTCTTCCTCCCTGGAAATCAGTTGCTGAGACTGTAAGTCCCCACCTCCTCACAGCCGTCTTCCAAGTTGATTATATGCGCCGGCATATAGTCAACCTCTGCCTTGCCCTTGTCATGTCTCTTCTGTTTCTGGGAGGGGAGCTTGTTGCAGCAGGAGGGGGGGAAACCCATGACTTCATCAGCCTGTTTCCTCCAGTTCTCTTGCTTCAGCTGCTGCCTCTAATTCTGGACTCCTCTCTGCCACAGATTCTCCCAGCTCACTAAGTCCTGTTACCCTCCAGCTTCCGACACTTCATCTTTCCAGTCTTCTCCCTCTGACCACTCATCGTTGTCCCACCACCAGCAAGGATTGGCTCCATCACATCCCCCCTTTTAACTGTCTCTTTGTTTTGTAGTTTCCTCCTTCTAGGGAAGACGAGGTCAACTGTGAAGTGAAATACAGGCTAGGTTTAACTAAAAAGGGTGGCATCTTGTTTTAAGTCCAGGCCTACATGCGACTCATTGTATTCCTACACTGTGTTGAATTTGGCAGTAAGGCAAAGTGCTGCTTCTTCTTTTTTCATTTTAAGGGGATGGGTATGGAAGTTGTTTTCCTGTGATGTGCCTGCGATCAATAACAATGTAATGAGTCCGTCGTAAAACAAAGTTGGAACGGGGAGAATTGGCAATGTGAAGGGATGCTCCATTCACATAAATTGAGTCAATAAATACTCCCTTTGTCATGCTGGGATCAGTTGAAGCTTTGTTTGCTGACAAACGTGCGGGTGTTGCGAAGAATAACGGCCGTGAATTATCTAGGAACTGCTCGCTAAACAGCAGGGACTGCAGTCCTGCCACCACAAGGCCTTCCAGGCACAATCTAGCAACTCTCTTAGAAGAATGCAGAGACTCCAATGTGTGTCCATATATCTAGTTTTTACAAGGAAATGTCACCATGAGATGCATGAAGGACAGGGGTGGCTGGCTGCCACTGGGAACCAGTAGGGTGTATGGCAGGAGGCCAACACTGGGTGGAGCCAGAGCCAATGGCAAGTGCAACCACAGCTCATTCTTCTTGTTGTTGTTGTCGTTTAGTCGTGTCCGACTCTTTGTGACCCCATAGACCAGAGCACGCCAGGCACTCCTGTATTCCACTGCCTCCCGCAGCTTGGCCAAACCCATTTTGTCCATGGAGTTTTCTTGGCGGGGATACTGGAGTGGCTTGCCGGTTCCTGCTCCAGGTGGATCACGTTTAGTCAAAACTCTCCACTATGACTTGTCCATCTTGGGTGGCCCTGCACAGCATAGCTCATAGCTTCTCTGAGTTATTCAAGCCCTGTCGCCATGACAAGGCAGTGATCCATGAAGGAGACAACTCATTCTAGGCACAGCCAATTCTAGTTTTGACCCTATCCTTCTCCCTGCTGAGTTCTACAATGGGACAACACTGACAGTAAGGAGAAGGAAGGTGACATTTAGTGCCACCCCAGACTGGTTGTAAGTATGAAGCTAGGCAGTTGGGGTGGTTGAAGGCTGTAATAGGTATGAGTTACTCGTGCGAAGCTGGTGCCTTTCTCGGTTAGTTTGCCTTATTAAACCTTTTTGACTGCACAGCCCTTCTCATCGTGGCTGCCTCAGTCACTGGCAGAATCCGTCAGTGGGCGTTTCTTGAACCTCTTCCAACATAAAAGTTGTTTGACACCCAGTCTCCTCCTCCTCTCACTGCGCGGGAGTCTTCTGCGCAGGGAAGGCGTGGGTAGCGGAGGACCTGGGCTCTCCTCACTGATGTCCAGTGAAGAGTCTTGGAGCCCTCTCTCCAATTACCCCATCTGCCCCCCTTTATCCCTGGTGTTGCGCTGATTGGCTTCCCCCTCTACTGAGCTTTTTCTCCCCCTGCTGCTGGGTCCTTCGCCAGCATCATCTGGGAGCCTCCCCTTCGCCTCTCCCTCCGATGTCAGTTCCCTGACAAAGGCAGACCGAGATTGGTTTGGCAATGCACCCGTTTACCCCAGTGGAGGTATTCCTGCATTGTGGGGGGTTAGACTGGATTTCCCATGCAGGGGCTCTTCCAGCTCTCCAGTTGTGTGATTCTATGACAGACCTTCGCTGGTGAAGAAGGTTCTTTCAGGCCTGGCAAGTGTTAGTATCGGGGACAAAGCAGAAAGGGGGAAATGTATGATAATGTGGGGTATTTTTTTGAACATGACCACCCCAATCCCCAAGTGTTATTCACATGTTGTTTTTTCTAGGGCTGTGGTCTAAACCACAGAGCCTAGGGCTTGCCGATCAGAAGGTCGGCGGTTCGAATCCCTGCAACGGGGTGAGCTCCCGAAGCTCGGTCCCTGCTCCTGCCAACCTAGCAGTTCGAAAGCTCATCTCGCTTTACTGGCCGAGGGAGCCGGCGTACAGCTTCCGGGTCATGTGGCCAGCATGACTAAGCCGCTTCTGGCGAACCAGAGCAGCACACGGAAACGCCGTTTACCTTCCCTCCAGAGGTAAACTTTGGAGTGCCATCACCTCCCCCGGTTACTGAAGAGTAGTCCGGTAAAGGATTCTGGGGGGCGTGGCCCCATCCGAAGCCTATGGAGGCCAGGGCCCAAGGCACGCCCCCGAGCGGTGACCCCGGGGGAGTGCCTAGTTGATGTGCATCAGCAAGGCTCCCCCTGCTGGTGTTAACCCTTCCCGGCCTGCAGGCAGACAGATTAAAGCCGGGTAGTCGATTAGGACCAATGCCTAAGCCAATACCGCTCATCACCTATAACCAATAAAGTTGTGGCCAATTTTGGCCCATTAACCTTAATACTGGTGTCTTGTGTCGTTATTTCCACTGGTGGGAGGCGGGAACTCACCGCGCAACTCAAGAGCCTGTTACCAAGCCACCTTTGTTAAATTGTTTGCCATTTCTTGTTTACCTGCCTAATATTGCCCTTTTTCTTCTCTTTTCTTTTCAGGTTTTTTCTGTTTTGTTTTGTTTTTTACTTTTAGGAGTAAAGGCCAGTACAAAGAAGTATCAGGATGAAAAGATGGCCGACTTCTTGTTGCCACTGGGTTCTAACAGCTTCCACCGCTTCACGCCCGAATCCCTGGCTGCGATCGAGAAGCGGATCGCGGAGAAGATCGCAAGGAGCGCCAAGCAGGAATACAGGGAACAGTTGGGCGACGAGGAGATTCTGCGGCCTCAGTTTGACTTACAGGCCTGCAAGAAGTTGCCCGACATCTACGGCTCTCCTCCGTCGGAGCTCATTGGGGAACCTTTGGAGGATATTGACCCTTTCTACAGCGATCACAAGGTCATTCCCACCCGCTCTGCGCTTGTTGTTAAAGATGGCAGAGGGGGAGAGCGAGAGCGAGAGCGGGAGGTAGTGGGGAAGGCATGGATTTCCCCTCTTCTTCCTCCCTGCCCCACCTCTTTCCCCAGTGGAAATAATTCCTCCTTCGTTTAAAGATGCAAGAATTAGGAGTTTGAAACTCCCAGAGCTTAATGTTTGGAAAATGGATGACTGGGGTTGAGGGTGGAGATGTGGGCATCCGCAGGATATATATATTTTTTTTTGGGGGGGGGAGGCAAAAGTAAAACACAGAGCAGTCTAATGTCTCACCAGCAAAAAATGAGAAGGATAGTGCCTGTATATTTTGTCTCATCTATCCGGTTCCACAAATGCTTCAAATTCACTATCTTCTTTTTAAGTGAAATCTGGAAATCTGGTGACTCTATGTCATTGGGAAGGGGAGGGGAGGAGTGGCGTTAATACTAAAAACCGTGCAAGAATCCTGCCTCCTCTGAACTAGGGCCATGTGAATGTATCATTTCACTTAATCGAGCGTATTACAGAAGGGCAATGCATTTGGTTAACGTGCTATTAAAAACTGGGTGAGAGCAGAGATTCCAGAGGTCAAGTTTTTTCTAGGCAGGCAGACGTAGCGATGATGAAAGAAGGCTTAACTTGCTGGATTTCTACTTGCAACTCTGCTTTTAAATTCGGAGGAGCCCTGCAGGGGGTAGTGGGGAGTGTTGGCAATGCTAGTGAAGCACGTATGCCAAAATATAGCTGGTCCAGAATGGTGCATTTAGGGGGTTTGCGGAATTGTCCGTCCGTATCCTAATGCATGGAAGGTAGGTGACAGCAAATCACTGTTTTTTCCCCTGCTCCTGGAGTGGAAATAGACCGTTGCAGTTGAGAACGAGTGTCCTAAACAAGTGGTAGGTTTAAAATTATGGTGCAAATAGGACTGTGCAAATAGGTGTTACACAATGGAGGCAATTTCATAGAAGATGGTGAGCCTGCCCTTTTTGAAAAGAGATCCATGTAGGGTCTGCTATTTTACATGTGGAACAACGCATGATATTTTGCACTCTATAGCAATGACCTTGCTCTACATATGTGTTGTTAAAGTGGCAATGAGGCACACAGATATTTTTGCACAGGCATGCTACCCCTGGCTATTATGCATTGTACTCCAAGAAGAGCAGCCTGGACTATTGAGCTTAATTCTTTTGCCTGGGCAACAATGCCTTTATCTCTTCGTTTTCAAAGAGGAATGGTGGTGCGATCGTTTGGCATGTACTTTATGAGTAGGAAATACAATAGCCTTTGGTTTCTGGAGGGTCCTATCTCGTGAGCATATAATGCAGACCTTAAATGTTCTTTCACTCTCTCTTTTGTTTTCCAGACATTTATAGTACTGAACAAAGGGAAGACAATCTTTCGATTTAGTGCCACTCCTGCCTTGTATATACTTACTCCTTTTCATCGAATCAGAAGAGCAGCAATTAAAATTTTGGTACATTCATATCCTTTTGATTGGGTTGTCTCCATCAGACCTCTGCATGGTGGAAAATACATGACATGTGATTGCATTCTGAGCATGTTGCTCCTGTTCATCGATATATACGTGAGGGTTGGAACCAACTGAAATTAGGATTTAGAGATCTGTATTTGTGGGGAGCAGGGTAGTAATATACAGCGTAGGAAAAGGAAGCAAAATCTGCAAACCTTAAACCAGCCTTCCCCAAATGGATGCCATTATGCCTGACCATTAGTCATGCTGGCTGGGACTGATAGGAACTGTAACCCAAAATATTCTGAAGGCACCAGCTGGGGGAACACAGTGTCAAATACTGTGTGTGCTCTTGCTCCAATATATTTATATATAAATCCTGCATCAAAACAAGCTGAATTATACATGATACAAATTGAACACCTTTGCATACTTTCTCAGACTTTGCATAATTCATTCTGGTTTTCCTTGGTTTTGTGGCTATGCAGGAAAAAAAGGGAAATCACAGCACTGTGAATGTTGTTCAAGTGCTCCTCTGATGCTTGGGATACCGGAAGTCATTGTCTTAAACTTCCACTCACGATGGATAGAAACCTGTTTGTTTTGTTTATTAAAAACAGCACTTAAGATTTTTATTTTTTATTGGAAAGCTGAATTCTGTGGCCATTTCTCCTTGTTTATTTGCTAGCATGGAGTGCTGGAACTCGTGGTGGCCAGAGGCTTCATCCTTTGTCCTGGAGGCTCAGGTGTCCTAGTCCCAAGATATCACACTCATTGTTTACCACTGAAGATGGCATACAGTGGCAAAGAGAAAACTCTCTGTGCATGCTCAGGGGGACCTCCTGCTGTTATTTCAGTGAGCTGTAAAAGTGGAACAGGTTCTGGGAGCTCCTTCCCCCTGCCCCATTTGGATTATCTGTTTGCCCTGCAGTCATCCTTCCCTCTGTTGGCTCCCCTTTTCTGGCTGCCTTGGCTCCCTCTGCCAGCTTCCTCCCCGTCTCTCTGCATGAAGTTCACTTAAAGATCCGATGGAAGGCTTTCAGGCCTCCAAGCAGGTGGCTTTTCTGATGAGGCCAAAGCTTTTCAGAGTCACTTTATTTTACCTTCAGCTGCGCTCCTTCCAATTAGAGGAATGTCAAACCTTGCTGGGCTTAGAGGGCCATCTGCAAGGAGCGTCCCGTGGCGAAGATGGCAAAACAGAGGATGCTTTCTCAAAGAGGGTGTGGGGGGAAGGATCTGTTACGGAAACCTCTCCGCCCAGCAAGACATTTGACTCCTATCCAACACTCTTTTTATTTATCTTCCCCTCCCCTCACCCGGTATAATATTAAGGCATCCAGGCTTCTTGCTGTAGCCCATTGGAGAAGAAAGCTATCAATGCTTGCTGCTCTGCTCAGTGCCCTTGCTGTGGGTGGCCAAGACTCATATTGCAGGTGACAGTTTAGCAGAGGGTCAGGGATCAGCCACATTGCGGGCACTAGGAGAAGTGGGGCTTGGACTCTGACCTGGAAAAGGGAATTGGCGATCTGGGGGAGCCTGAAACAGCCAGAGGATGCAAGTCAGAAGCAGGAGGAGGTCAAGGGCTTCCATACCTCCTCCTCCCTCCTGCCCAACCTCTCCTGCTTCTCTGTCTCCCAGGGCCATAGCTGTCAACTGTCCCTTATTTGGCGGGAAAGTCCCTTATCCCAGCACCGTGTCCCGCTGCTGTCCCTCATTGATGATGTCCCTTAAATTTCCCGGGTTTCAAAGGAAGCAGCTTCTCTCCCTCCCTCCCTGCTGGCCAGGGAGGAGGGAGGCTCCAGCTGTGTTGTTTGGCTGCGTTGCTCACCCAATAAGGAGTCTAAGAACGACTGGGGAGTGGAGCTTGCATGCCTTGTGCCAATCAAATCGGCCGCATTGCCTGGGGACTCACCTTTGCTCAGCGCTTCCCAGCGGAGAGGTGACGGTAGTTTTCCTTGCTGTGTCCCCTTTGCCGGGTTGCTGTGCTGTGGGAACCACCGCTTGAGGCTTTGTTTGGCTGCTGGTTGACTAAAATCCCTTATTTTGGCTGCTGATCCCTTATTTCCGAGGCTGCTGGTCCCTTATTTTCAAATCTGTAAGTTGACAGCTATGCCCAGGGCCAGAAGAGTATTGGAGATGGAGGAACAGAAGCTCGTTACACGCAGACGCAGTTTTTGTCTGCTTGCACACAGCTCGGGTGTGGTCAAGGGCAGAGCCTCTCTTCTGCAGCAACTGCCTTATCGCGTTTACACCTAGGAGTAGCCGAGAGAGGCAGGACTGAAGGACATGCCTTTTCCCAAGTGCACCTATTATTATTATTATTATTATTATTATTATTATTATTATTATTATTATTATTATTATTAGAATTTATATACCGCCCTATACCTGGAGGTTTCAGGGTGGTTCACAGAACAAAAATACTTTAGGCTATCTCCTGGACTTGTTCACATTTAGTAGGATTTTCCCCCAAGTCCATTTTAAACAGGAGGCCCTGTCTACAGCCGCATGGCATGTCACAAGATTGTTTTGTCAATTTTTCCGAGTTCCACAAGACTTTTTGAAATATTCTCTGAGTCGAGAGTGGATTTCATGCTCTTTATTCAGCTCATAGTTGTGAGGAGGAAATGAATGTTCCCTCAAAGTATCTGCTTTATATACATTATTTACACAATGGGCCCCACGTGATTGGCTAATTCCGGAATTCTCCTGTAGGCCAATCAGGTTGTGGATTCACTTCCATCTGGAGCCGGATTGGGTGGCTCCTGCAGACCAATCATACTGCTGCATTGTTCTAGGACCAATCAGACTGCTGCATTTTGGATCCTATTCACTCAGTACATAACACTTTTTAACAGGCAGCAAAAGTAGGGCTGCTGCTCAAGAACTGTGTTAGGAGGCTGTGCAAGTGGATCTGTGGGGAAGTGACAACAAAGAATTAATTCCTCATTCTGGACATTCCTTTGCCTGACAGCGCCGTGACAGCAGGTGAAGCAGGAAGTCCAAAAGGGTTGGTTGCATCTGGCTTTGACTTCCCTGATTCTGCCAAGAGATGCCGAGAGATTGAACCTGAGACCTTCTGGGGAACCGGGTTCGCGTCTCCGCTCCTCCACATGCAGCTGCTGGGTGACCTTGGGCCAGTCACGCTTCTCTGAAGTCTCTCAGCCCCACTCACCTCACAGAGTGTTTGTTGTGGGGGAGGAAGGGAAAGGAGAATGTTAGCCGCTTTGAGACTCCTTCGGGTGGTGATAAAGCGGGATATCAAATCCAAAAACTCTCTCTTCTGCACATACGGCAAATCCTCCACCATGGTCCTTCACCTAGAATCAAAGAAGGAAGCCTTGGTCGTGTTTCACCAGTGCCAACGTCGAACACAGTGACAAAGGCCTCTTGTCAAATGATCTTATACAAGAGGCTTTTCTGACCTCGCTGTGGCACTCGGCGTCCAGCTGCGCTACATCTGTTTCTTTTCTGTGAGCAGGATGCACAAGAAGGGACCACATGGTCACTCTCCCCTACACACACTTGTCCCTCCAATGAAAATTAAACCCTGCAGAACCAGAGACATCAAGAGGGCCTGTGGTACTTTTCCGTGCCAGGAGAGCTGTGACAGTTTGACAGTGCCTTGGAAGGTGGCGGCCTCTCCTTCATTGCAGGTTGGGTGGCCGTCCGTCCGGGGTTCTTTAGTTCCGATTCCTGCCATTGCAGTGGGTCAGGCTGGATGACCTACGGGTCCCTTTCGACCTGGTGCTTCTATGATTCTGTGACATTGGGCGCGGGAAGTCAAACCTGGGGGAATAACTTGTGGTTGTTCCTCTTGGAGAGCGGAAGCTGCAATTTTTATTTGGTGTTTTTGCTCTGCACTGCTGGGGCCGAGGGTCAGATTTCTTGCTTCCAACCATATTCATTGGCCACAAGACAAATACACCTCATGACATTTCCTGGGAGTCCTTGGGGCGGCTGCTTTTTGCTCTACGGATGCTGTCAGTGCAATCAGGCTCAGAATGTAAGGCAAGGCAAATGTCATTCTTTATCCACATTTGACGGCCCGGCATTTTCAGTCTCTTCTATTTCCTAAGTACATTTTGGAGTGAATGCACTGTTTTGATTTTTTGATATATATATTTTTTAAAAAAGTAAGTGGGTGGTTTTTTTTATAGCAAGGATCGAATGTGGTTGCTCTGTTCAGCTTGAAAGCTCAGACACTTTCGGGAGCATATATTTATCCAAGAGAAGCTTAGCTACCTAGCCTGCCTCTGCAGCCTAACTGTAATATATATGCACAGATCTGTATGCGAAAGCACAGGGTTGATGGCTCTAATTCAACAAAGTGCTTGCATTATGGGCTGCTTTAAACAGATTATTAAAATGCATGTCACTCATGACTCAGCAAAGCATGCTTTCCGCTTCCACTGCCTTTGATGCTCTAGCAAAAGATGGAGCGCATGCAGGATAAATGTGTATTTAATGAGTCTGCCTTATATTTCAAGAAATACAAGGGGAAATCTGGGGCCCTGGGCTGGGTGGCGAGTCATGTAAAACAAACTGAAGAGCTGTAGCAAGTCAGACTGAACCTGCAACCTGTTGAACCTTCTTAAACCAACATTATTATTTTTGTAATGTACACAAATGGTTTGGGGGGCATTTTACTGCCCCAAACCAAATTCTGGTGCTTCTCAGGGCTAGTAAAATATCTCAAAACAAATCAATGTGTGCTTAAGTCTTGCATTCCTGGATCAATATTTGTTTTAAGAACTCCATGGTATTTTTTTTAATCCTAAATTCGTAGTATAGCCTGGGACAAAAATGCACTCCAATGACAAACATCAGTGGATTTATCAGTCTCAGTCTGGATTAAAACTCTGTTTTGTGCTTATTTCTACTGCCTGGATTAGGTTTCATTGAATGACTTATTTATACCCAATGTGATTTCTTGAGATACTTTTATGTCCTGGGTTTTGAGATATTTTATTTTATTTGAGATATTTGTTGTGGTTTACAGAAAGAAATTGTAAGTGGTATAACTGACATTTTTGGGGACATTTTTGGCTACCACTCAGGTGAGTGTCCTAAAAGGACCACGTGGTAATTGTAAATTCTTCCTAAAAGTGCACCTGAAAAATGTTGCACTATTACTCTTATTCTACACCAGGGATCCCCAAACTCGGCCCTCCAGATGTTTTGGGACTACAACTCCCATCATCCCTAGCTAACAGGACCAGTGGTCAGGGATGATGGGAATTGTAGTCCCAAAACATCTGGAGGGCCGAATTTGGGGATGCCTTTTCCACACCAATGTTTTTACTGTTTAGCAGAATAAATTATGCTAATCATAGAGAGCAGCAAGGAGCTATGTTTTAGCTTCAGCCTCTCTGGCTAGTGGAAATCTTTTTCAAGTCAAATGTACCCCCCTTTCTGCAAATGCTGCTATCTAGAGTGGTTTACAACAGATATAAACAGAGTAGCTTTTGCCGCTCTTGATTCAGAAGCTCCTCTGAGTTCTCAAATATTACTAGACATTGCCTGCACACTTTCTGGCTGGTATTCACAATCATAAGGACCAGAAACCCACTTTTTAAAAAGAAATTGGGATTTTAGAAAACTGAACTAGTCTCCCCAAGACCATGCCCATATTGTACACTAACACCTTTGCCCAGATTTGGGATTGATTATTCCCCTGCCCTCCTTGGAGACAGCTTCTGAAGTTTTTCAGAGTTTTGTTTGGGGATAAGTATTTGAAACTAAAGCTTGGCATCTGTGTTATTCTAGACAATCCACTCTGGAATAGTAGTCAGTTTGGCTTTGGAGAGAAGAGATTCCACGCAGCCGCCAATTTCTGGAGCATATGTTTGCCAAAAGGTGCTCTATCTCAGAAAGTGTTGCTCCCTTAATGCCAGAGGTTGGCTGAAAGCTGATGGCTGACATGCAACAGAGGACAGGGTCCCTCCGCCTTTCGTGGCTGTGCTGAAGGGTGGAGCAGCTACAAAATTGCATAACGGAAAGTTAAAACCCTGCTTCTGCCATCAACCCACTATCCCAGAATTTCAGCTCCCCATACCCTCCATTTCTCAACACGGGGATAATACCTTGCAAGGTTCTCCTGGACACCGCAGCATGCACAGGCACTTATTGTAGCAGTGCCATTGTGCAAGAGGGGGAATTTCAGAGATTGCAGCTCTTTTCTCTTTGTATGCCAGGCCTTGCAATGGGCGTGGCTTGGCAAGAGGGGGTGTGGCCAGGGAGGGGCCTAGTGAGAGTCCCAAGGGCTGGACAGAGAGGCCTTGGAAGGTCACCTTTATCCCCTTGGCTTAAGGTTCTCCTACCCTGTATTTAGAGCAGGGGTCAGCAAACTTTTTCAGCAGGGGGCCGGTCCACTGTCCCTCAGACCTTGCGGGGGGCAGACTATTTTTTTTTGGGGGGGGGGAAATGAATGAATTCCTATGCCCCACAAATAACCCAGAGATGCATGTTAAATAAAAGGACACATTCTACTCATGTAAAAACACGCTGATTCCTGGATCATCCGTGGGCCGGATTTAGAAGGCGATTGGGCTGGATCCAGCCCCCGGGCCTTAGTTTGCCTACCCATGATTTAGAGGCACAGAAGCCCCAGGCTCTGTGCGCAGTAGGGTTCAGACATGCTATTTGCGGACATGGATCCTGGTTGGGACAGTATCCTGCATAACCCCAGCCAGAATTAATTTCCTAATGGTGGCCCATATTTTGGAATGAGCCACTCTACACCATCCTTCCCCAACCTGCTGCCCTCCCGTTGTTTTGTCCTGCAACTCCCAACCACCGTGAACAGCAGTGATGGCTCTCAACTTTTAAAAGACATCTTTATTCCCCCATTCCTGTTTATACCTGTGGGGAAAGTCAGACTCTGCCTCTGGGAGATTTTCCTTTGCTGCTCATTCTGTAAGGAGCTGCCATCAAAGACCCTTGGCTTACTTGGGAGGAGGTACCGCTGGGTAGTGTTTATGTTCATCAGGTAATAACAGCAGAAAATGAGGCTTGCCATCTGCGATTCTCTGCAGTCATTCATCAGGAGGAACAGGTCCCAGTAGTGGAAAATGTTTTTGAATCAGTCTTTGGATGACTAGCCCCTCGAGTCCAATTACTAGTTTCTTAAGTTTTCATGTGGGAGTAACCGGAGTAGTTAGCAACCAAGCTGATTTTTTTTATTCTGGTGATGGCGGTGGCAGTAGATGTGGAGAAACTGTCCCGTTTCCCCCATAACAGAAATGGAGGTCCTGCTTAAAGGTTTATGCTACTTGGATGTAGGGCATGCTACAAGTTGATGTCAGACAACAGTCCCCTGTAGCCTCATTGTAGTCACGGACTTCAGGAGAAGATTGAAGACATGTCCAGCAGGCTGGCATTTCCTTTGATAATCTGCCTCTGGTAATGAATCTGAGTGCTGGACATCCTGGGTATGTCACCAATTATTGTAGATTTATTGGAGTTCACCGATTGGGTCTGCGTTGCTCCCGGACAGGAGGAAGGAAGTCAAATGACACCGAGGGTTGGTTCAGAGAAAGCAGAAAGGAACAGCAGAAAGGCACTTGCGTGGTCAGTCCACAGCAAGTCCAAAGAAATGAGAGATTACATGCAGTATATATATCCTCCAGGCACCCTCTCCCCCTTCCCCAGGAATCCAGCCACGTCAGCTTGTACACGCAGGTTGACATCACAGATGTTCCTGCTCCGGCACTCTTAACCATAAAAGGGTATTCCTTCCTGTACTTCTGACCATAAAAGGATCTTCCTGTTCCTACTCTTATCTTGGAGCAAGAGGTCACCATCTCCAAGAACACCCTTTGGCGCTGTTCCCAGACTAGGTCTGTGCATCTTTTGTGGTCAGGATATACGATAAGGCATAGACGTGTCTTCCCTGTTGTACTGGTACAGTGAAGGCCATCCTTGCCGTCACAAACTGATAAAGGAGAGGGCTCTGAGCACTTGTTTATACAGCTGGGTTTCGGCTCAAGAGCTCAAGTTAAAGCATTTTAGCTAAGGAAAAATAGGGATTTTGGTGCAGTTTCAAACTGCCTGCAGTGAGTTTTGGGTTTGGAAACCCATTCCTTCAGAACTTCCCCAATAATAGCTACATCAGCTGTTGCCAACTTGCTGCTTTCCAGATGTTTAGGACTACAGCTCCCACCGGTCCTATCCAGGACGGCTGTGCAAGCTGGGGCTGATGGCAGAGGTGGCCCAAATCTGAAGCACCCCTAGTTGTTGGCGGCTGAGCTACACAATACCACCTCTCTGTCCCTCCTCCTCTTCCACGAAATCTTAGATTTCACTCCCTTAGTCCTCATCTCCAGCTAGGACAAACCCTAGGTGTTTAAATATTAAGCAGCATTTCCTCGCCTCGATCTCTCATTTTATTGCTTCCCTCCCTTTCTAAAGATAGATTGTAACCTCCTTGGGGCAGGGAGCTGTCACTTTTGCTTACAATACCCTGCAGAGCCCCATGTACTCCGATGAGACGATTGTTTAGTTCCCTACTTCCCAGCATTTGTGTAAGCAAATCTTGTTCAGCAAGCTTCCCTTCGCGTGGTCTTTGCAAACAGCTTGCAACATCTCTTTTCCCAGGCATTTCCAACTCCCTTCTTTAACGGAGCCTCTCTTTTTTTAAAATGCTGAGTTTGCACCATTGCACCTGTGCTCCCATTCAACGTGGACCCTTTTAAAATTTATTTTAAGAGAGGCTTCGCTTGGCTACTTCACAATCCCATCTCTGTGGGGCCCCCCCTCTTTCCCCATTTCACATGTAGGTCTCCCTCTCAGTATTTCTTTATCTGATTATGTATTTGTAGGTACCATCCCCACCCATACACTGTTATTTTAAACTCTGGGGAGCGGGGGGGGGGGGATCAGAATTACATTTCTAGCAGCAGGGAGAGTGTACGATTATTTAGCAGTTACTGCATTTTAATATTTCTGTTTCCTCCAGGAGATTGAGGGCAGCATACGCAATCCCTCCCACAACAACAACCCTGTGAGGTTGATTAGGCTGAGAGGCCGCAATTGACTCAGTGGCCAAAAATGGGACTTGTGCCTGAATTTCTCCAGTACCAGATTGCTATTCTGTCCCCTAGACTGTGCTGGCTCTTGCCGAAGTCCTATAGAGGGCACCAACGAAGGGCAAAGGTTGGGAAATTGCTGCAGCCCAGTGGCAAAAGATATTTGCATGCAGAAGGTCTCGGGCTCAACTGCTGCTGCTGGCCAGGCAGGGATGGGAAATTCTGCGGTGTGAACCCCTGGAGAACTGCTGCCAGTCTGTGTCAGTGATACCAGCAGAAACTCGAGGGCACTGGGTTGACGCCGGCTGCATTAGCTTGCTGTGTTTCTGACCGGTTTGTGGCCCTGGCACCACTGCATTCCAGCAGGTGTCTCACTAGGGGCGGTTTCTCCATCTTCCATGTCTCTCCATCAGGTGCTCCTCAGTAATTTGATTGCTTCTGATGCAGACAAACCCTGCAGAGTCACTTACACTGGAATAAAGAGGAGCAGGTTTGACTGAATGGGTTTGTCTTACTCTGGGGAGGTGGACCACAGCTTTGTGGCAGACCACTTTCTCTGCGTGCAGAAGGACGCAGGTTCAATCCCCAGTACCTCCAGCTACAACAGACGGCTAGGTAGGAAGAAATGGGAAAGACCCTTCTCTGCCCCAGACCCTGGAGAGCTGCTGCCAGTCAAAACAAGCAACACCAGCCTAGATGGAGTGTGTCAGCCTCCTAGTCCATGGGCTGGAAGACTCGAAACATGGTACTTGGAACAAGCCAGCGTTTGCCCAGAATAAATAGAGAGGTGGCTCCATCTCTCAGGAGTTCTTATGACCTTCCTTAAGAAGAACATGTATTTAATGGATGACCTTTGAGTTGACTGATCTGTTTTGCACAGCCATTGTATCACTCATACACTCAGAGATCATTGTTTTTTGTTTGCGGAAGGGTGCTGTCTTGCCAGTGGAAGTTTGGTTTATGAACTTGCGGTGAATTTGCTCACTTAAGATTTCTTACACATCCTTCCTTAATGTACATTCACACTTTACATGGGAATGATGAACAGAAACAACCCAGGAAAGGGTTGTGATGTTGCTTGTAGTGCGAAGTGCAAGGGCTGGGTTTTTTTGTTTTTAAATACTCATTCAAAGTACTTTCCTTAACTTGTGCTTTTACATTATTCAGTATGTTTATCATGTGCACTATTTTAACCAACTGTGTGTTCATGGCATGGTCTGAACTCCCTCCTTGGAACAAATACGTTGAGTAAGTATTTTGCTGATTTTTCTCTCTCTCTCTATCCCTCTTTCCGAAACCTCCCATTTGCCATTTGACTGCTTCGTATCAGAACCGCTCTGCATGTTCATTTGCGGGATCGCGGGCATTTCTTGGCATTCATTCGCCCTCTTGAAACAGATCCACTGAGAGAAGGTGTGTTTGCCTTGCTCTAAATCACAAACCAGAACATTTAAAGAGCCTTATTTGCAAGGCAGATGCCCCAATGTGTGACTGGCTGGTGTTTTCTCACCAAAAATGCGGTCTCTCTCACGCATGTAGTGAGCGGAAAAGAACCGAAGGAGCTGTGTAGCATAATTGTGCAGCCTCCGATTCTGGAATTCATTTTTCTAGTTGGACTGGAATTCAGGAAAAGCAGATATGGGGGCAGAGTCAAAGAATTGGAGCCATCAGTGGAATGAAGTGTGTGTCTGTGGTAGTTGTGGTTGATACAGATCAAACATACTGTGCAGTTTGAAGGGACTCGGTGCCTAAAAACTGATTCCATTTTAAATGAAGCATCGTCCAGACACATTACGGTAGATTGTTCAAAAGTTTACCTGTAGAACTTTCTTCAGAACAGAAGATGTATCAAATGATACATCCAAACAGTTCCATAAGACATATGGCAGAAAAGGCGTAGGCTTGGCATCTTACAAAACATGAAATAATTCCAACAGACCCAGAAACAGAGATGGTGAATTTGCATTTCAATACCTGTTCATGTGATCTAAGGTTAAAGCACCACATCAGAGCTATCTGAGAACAATAACAGTTAATTATCAGCCCATCATGGCAGCTGCTCAGAGAGCTCCTTTTTGCTCTTAATTTACCTTCAGTGGAATCTTCAAGTTAAACCCTTTCACCAATGCATACAGGTATTCCCATTTCGGTGTGAATTAAACCAGTTATACTTGACAGATACCAGCTTTGGCTTTCCGTGAGCAGTTTTTCCACATGCATTTGATTTAGTTTGCCTCACAGAACATAACAGGAGCTGTAAAGAACCAGCCCTCCTCCTCAACATGTGACCCTGCCATAGCTCACCAGAGGAAGGACCACATGGGGCAGGAGCCTTTAGATCAGGCATAGGCCCTCCAGATGCTTGGGGCTACAATTCCCATCATCCTTAGCTAACAGGACCATCTGGAGGGCCGGAGTTTGCCTATGCCTGCTCTAGATCAGTGTTCCCCAACCTTGGACCTCCAGCTGTTTTTGGACTACAACTCCCATCATCCCTCGCTAGCAAGACCAGTGGTCAAGGATGATGGGAATTGTAGTCCAAAAACAGCTGGAGGCCCAAGGTTGGGGAACACTGCTCTAGATCATTTCCCAAACTTGGGTCTCCAGCTGTTTGCAGACTATAGTTCCCATCATCCCTGATCACTTGTCTTGCTAGCACAGGATGATGGGAGTTGTAGTCCAAAACCAGCCGGAGACCCTGTTCTCACAGTGACCAACCAACAACATCTGGAGGGCCACGCATTCCCTGGAGAGTAATGGCACTTGGGGAATTGGCTTTTGATTATATAAATGTTTCTGAAGCTTAGCTGGACACCTCATTTAGGAACACTAGCTGAGTTTCCATCGGCCTGGGAGGGAGCGGGGGCGGGGGAAGATATAATCCCTGCTTCCCTCCCAAGCCTGCTATTTAAAACAAAATAAAATTAAGCAGAGCAAGTTTGCATCCCTGCAAGTTCTTCCTTATGAAAATAGATACCAGATGCAAAAGCTTAAACTAAGTGCAGTGCATTAAACAATTAGTGTGGCTCATTGAGCCAACCAGAACCCACTTTTTATTTTTGACTGACGGATGATAAACACGGCCATCTGCTCCTGGTGGCTGGCGCTGGAGGAGAGGATGACAAAGATGCCCTTCTTTGAGTCAGGCTCATGGGGAACACGCAGGCCGCAACTTCCATAAACGGTGAAAATGCTGTGATATTCTTTCCCTCCTTCCAAATGTTAAAACCAGGAGCAGGGGATTTTTTATTTTTTATTTTATTTTTGGCAGCTCAAGGGCCACATCCCCCCCGTGAGCAACCTTCCTTGGGCTGCATGACAAGGAATATTCCCTTACAGGGAAAAGCACTCCAGAACAGTGTTGGAGTAGCGGCAGTGAGAGATTTCAACATGTGGAGAGCCCCAAAGGCTGGAGAGAGAGGGTGTGTGTGTGTGTGTGTGTGTGTGTGTGTGTGTGTGTGTGTGTGTGGAGGGCTACCTGCAGCCCTTGGCTCTGAAGTTCCCCACCCTTCTGCTAGACCAGGGATTCCCAAACCTGGGTCACCATCCATTTTTTGGACTACAACTCCCATCATCCCTAGCCAGCAGGAGCAGTGGTCAGGGATGATGGGAGTTGTAGTCCAAAACAGCTGGAGACCTCCAATTTGGGAATCCCTGTGCTAAACCTAACAACAGCAGCATGTTTTCTTACCTCAGGGTGTGTGGCTTGTAAAAACTTTGCTTTTATTTATGAAGAATAGTTTGTGACATTTTTATTAGTTTGTGGTAGTGGTAACAGAACTAATAGTAGGGTTTGTCTTATGTTTGTATGTATCCCACACATGGAAGTTCTGTTTAGGTGTCAGGACTGGTAGCCCATAATAGGCCTCCATGATTTTTGTCATAACCATTTTCTCCTGTTTAAAAACATTTAGGCTTGTTGCCATCACTGTATCTCAATGAAGAATAGCAAATTCTGCACAGGAACACACTGTTTTACATCTTGTCTGGCTCTCATTTTGGGGTTCACAGAGGAATTTTGCCCCAGGTCAAATTCTTTTCACCTCCTGTGGGGTGTGTAGTCTGCTTCAGGAATTTGATATCTCTGAATTCCAGTGGGAACTTACCTGACCTGAACCCCCTGGACTAATGTGCAGATCAGCTTTTCGACTTTTAAAAAGTTTTAAAATGCATAATTTAGAACAAAATCCATTTAGAAATATGCACGTTGAGATAAAATACATATTTAAATAGCCTGTGATGAAATGCCCATTTAAGTATTATTGAGATAAAAAAAATCCATGCAGATTAATAATTATTATTATAGTAGTTTCATGAGTAAATGAGGTGGAACAGACTTAGGATCCAACACATGCAAAATGGGCGTTCACTTAGGAATGGACTGAGTCCTTCTGTCTCTGTGTGTGGCTTGACTTGCATGCATGAATTGCAGCGAGCTCCTCTGGAGATAAAACAACATGGAAAATCCCATGCAAATAGTCACTTAAAGCACAATGCAAAATTTAAGCTAGAGAAATGAAGAAAGCCAGCTGCCTTCATGTGGCTCTGACAGCAGCAGATTTTTAAAAAGGCTTACTGTGGATGCTAGAGTTCTTTGCAATCTTCACTACGTCCCACAAAATCTTACTCCTTTTTTCATTTCCATTACAGCAAAGTACACAAAACCCAGAGCCTCTTAAGCAACTGGCAAATTATGCACAGGTGCATATTTGGCACATGCTTGGCATCTCCTGTATCCAAATAAGTAGGGTAGTATGCATGTTGCTAGGGATGCGGGTGGCGCTGTGGGTTAAACCACTGAGCCTGGGACTTGCCGATCGAAAGGCCGGCAGTTCGAATCCCCGCGACAGGGTGAGCTCCCGTTGCTCAGTCCCTGCTCCTGCCAACCTAGCAGTTCGAAAGCACGTCAAAGTGCAAGTAGATAAATACAGTGGTACCTCGGGTTATATACGCTTCAGGTTACATACGCTTCAGGTTACACACTCTGCTAACCCAGAAATAGTGCTTCAGGTTAAGAACTTTGCTTCAGGATAAGAACAGAAATCGGGCTCCGGCAGTGCGGTGACAGCAGGAGGCCCCATTAGCTAAAGTGGTGCTTCAGGTTAAGAACAGTTTCAGGTTAAGAACAGACCTCCAGAACAAATTAAGTACTTAACCTGAGGTACCACTGTAGGTACCGCTCTGGCAAGAAGGTAAACGGTGTTTCCGTGCACTGCTCTGATTCGCCAGAAGTGACTTAGTCCTGCTGGCCACATGACCCGGAAGCTGTACGCCGGCTCCCTCTGCCAGTAAAGCGAGATGAGTGCCCCAACCCCAGAGTCGGCCACGACTGGACCTAATGGTCAGGGGTCCCTTTACCTTTACTATGCATGTTGCTAGTTCTTGTGCCTCAGGCCTATATCAAACATGCTGGATAATCATGTGCACAAGGAAGGATTTCTCAAATGTACCTGAATAGGAACCAGTCTCCTGTGATGAGATAAAAGGCCCTTATTTCCAGCAAGAAATCAAATAAAGCTCCTGGAGACGATATGAGTCCACCTTAGAATGGTTGATTCCTATCCTGGTTGGCTTGTTCACCACCATAAACAATACAGGCCAAATGCCCTCTGGGTGGAAAATGGGTATTTCATCGATTTATAAGAAAGGGGGTAGGAAGAATCCACAAAACTATCACCCAGTTAACTTGTTAGACATCTCCTCCAAGCTACAGTATATGCATGGTAAAGGTAAAGGGACCCCTGACCATTAGGTCCAGTCATGGCCGACTCTGGGGTTGCAACGCTCATCTCGCTTTATTGGCCAAGGGAGCCGGCATACAGCTTCCGGGTCATGTGGCCAGCATGACTAAGCCGCTTCTGGCGAACCAGAGCAGCGCACAGATACGCCGTTTACCTTCCCGCCAGAGCGGTACCTATTTATCTACTTGCACTTTTTGTGATTTCGAACTGCTAGGTTGGCAGGAGCAGGGACCGAGCAACGAGAGCTCACCCCATCGTGGGGATTTGAACCTCCAACCTTCTGATAGGCAAGTCCTAGGCTCTGTGGTTTAACCCACAGTGCCACCCGCGTCCCTGCATGGTATCTCCTTCAAAAAACGACCAGACCATTGCAAAAATAAGATTATTCATGAAGAAGAAGTGGAATTCAGAGGAGGACACAGTGCCATTGATCACTGTTTCACTCTGAACCGTATTATAAGGAAATATACTAAGAACAATCTTTATGTAGCCTTTATTGATCTTTCTGCTGCATTCGACTCTATTAATCGAAACGGACTGTGGGAGAAATTTCAAATTGCTAACATCGACTGCAGACTTCTGCTGTTGACCCAAGAACCATACAGAAATGAGGGTCAGAGTAGGTTTAAATGGTGGTATGACTGATGCTTTTAAATGTCACAAGGAGTGAAGCAAGGTTGCTTTCTGACTCATCATTTATATTAATGATTTGGTGCCATGTAAACAATGCCAATGCAAACTTTAACTCTATCCAGTAATTAGGAACAGGAAGATCTCAATATTTCATGTATCCAGATTATTTAGTGTTCCTCTTTCTTGATTATGTCTCAAAAATTTCTTGGAGGTGTTCAGTGCATACTTTCTATAAATTATTCTTAAGACCAATGTTATGATTTTTGGCACAGGCCTATGTATAAATGGTGCTTAGATCAGAAAAGTACAGTCGGTAGAGCATGAGAACCATTTCGCTCATTTTGATACCTGGGCATATTCTTTAATGAAGCCCTGTCTTGGAAGTGTCATATGGAGGCAGTGAAAGTCAAAGCACAGAAAACCATAGGGGCATTGATAAAGTTCTATTACAATAAAGGACGGCAGCTGATTGAACCTGCCTTAAAGATATTTGGTAGCAAAGTGCTTACTCATATGCTCTGTGGGGTTGAAATCACTGGTTTGAACTCCATTAAAGGTTTGGAAACTGTGCAGAATAATTTATTTTGGAAGCTAAATTCTCTACCTTCAGAAACATCAGTAGCTCTTCTTCGTACAGAATCTGGGTAGTCACAGTTAAGGCAGGAGCAGACTGCACTCAGTTAAAGTATATTTTAAAAGTTGCTACAATGCCTGTTAAGCATTTCCCTGCACTGTGCTATACAGAATTGGGTGATAACCAACTCTGGAAATCAGCTTATCAAGATGTTTAACACTATTAAGATTTTCCGGAACTCTGCTTTGACATTGAATAAATGTCAACTAAGGGATTGGCTCTTAGTTGCAACTAATTTGAAACACCAAATTTCCCCCTTGATATCTGTTCTTGAGAACAGAGCATTTTAGAGCTAGTTATCTGACCAAACTCTCACCAGTTTCCTTAAGAAATGCCTTTACTGAGCTGTGTTTTCAGTTGAAGCCCACTGCAGTCTGGGATGGCTGCTACATACAACCAAGGTCCTGTACGTAGACAGACTTTTTATTTGTGGTCAGCCTCAGGTGGAAGACATAACTCATTATCTGTTAGCCTGCTCCTTATATAGAGATCCAAGAGATCACTTTCCAAAACCTTTGTTCACCCAAGCTAGCAGGCACATCCTGGCAGAAATGGTACAGTTTCTTTTGAGTGACAATAATAGCTTCATCACAGAAAGAGTGATACTAGTTGCAAAAAAAAAAAGAAAGAAAAAATCAGGAAAAGGGAGATACAGTGGTACCTTGGGTTAAGTACTTAATTCGTTCCAGAGGTCCGTTCTTAACCTGAAACTGTTCTTAACCTGAAGCACCACTTTAGCTAGTGGGGCCTCCTGCTGCTGCTGCGCCGCCAGAGCATGATTTCTGTTCTCATCCTGAAGCAAAGTTCTTAACCTGAAGCACTATTTCTGGGTTAGCGGAGTCTGTAACCTGAAGTGTATGTAACCTGAAGCGTATGTAACCTGAAGCGTATGTAACCTGAAGCGTATGTAACCCGAGGTACCACTGTAGATGGAATTGCTATAAATTGTTGTGGCGATTTGGAGATCTAATCTTAAATCAAGATGGATTTGAGTTTGTTGGTGTCTCTGGTAACTTACATCATGGGTGTTAGCAAATTAGACTTTTAAAAGGTGGAATAATTTTAGAATTGGAGCTGTCAGAGATGCACAAGGAAACTGTGTTTTAATGCTCAGGGACTTGGCAAAGTCTCTTTTATATTATGGATGTATGTTCTGTATTATTTTATTAATGTAGTTGCCTAATACGAGTTTGTCATGGCCTTTGGCCGGAGCAATAAACTCAGGAAGATGAACATGCAGGTACACCATTGAATGATTTGCAGTAGCACAGGTGAACTGCACCCATTGGGATGCACTGGGTTTGAGGCAATGCTGGATGGTTAAATGAAAGCTTTTGTGGTGTTTTGACCCCAGTGCCCTTTTCACACATGCAGATTGTTGTTGGTTGTTGAGTGATGAACGGGATATATATTATCTCTCCCCACAACTACTGATACACACACTCTCTCTCTCTTTTTCTTGGACCTTTTAACACTCCCCCCAACCCCTCCTTTGCAGGTATACCTTCACCGGCATTTACACTTTTGAATCATTGATAAAAATTCTGGCGAGAGGATTTTGTATGACGGAATTCACCTTCCTCCGGGACCCATGGAACTGGCTAGATTTTTCTGTTATTGTCATGGCGTAAGTAGCATTTTTCTCATTCCTCTCCTAAAAGGCGATTGGCTAGATCAGGACCGAGGTTTTCTTCCCCTGCTCCCATAAACTCCCCATGACTTCCCTGCTATCCTAGCAAGAAATTCATGTGCTTTAACGGTCCTGGAGCAACGAGGCTGATATGGGATACTTTTGTTCTTTCTCAGTTGTGCAGGCAACCCATGTCCACCCATTTAACCCAAGCCAGGGCTCTTGCTGGAATGGAATTTATTAACCACTTTTATTAATGTAGTAGCCCCAATACATGGGACACACTGCAAGTCCCAGAACCTAGAAAAGCAGTTATTTTCACCTGCACCAAGAGAACCAAAATGGCATCAACAGTGATTTAGAGTAAGTTGAAGACTTAATCAACCCAGTTTATGGCTCCTGGGAAATCTGCCTCAAGTGGAGGTCCTTCTTCAGATAAGAAACGGTCCAGTGTGGGGAGTCTAGTCTTGACTACTTTGACTGGACTCCCAGGCAATTCCCAACCTGCTTAGAAACTGTCTTTGCATGGCCATGACCAATGACATGTCTGTAGCGCAGACTTAAAGTGGATAGGATAGGGATCCGCTCTCCGCAGAGAACCCCGGGAATTGCAGATCCATGAAATGTGGAGGATCTGGGAACTCCAGCAAACCTACAAATCTTGTGCTTTTCTCTTGTCAGAGAATCCTGGGAACTGTGAGGTAGGGAGGCGTGTACAGGATCTCTAATAACAGGCTTTGATTCCCATTATCGCCTCTGGAATGATCTTGTGTCATAATCTGGCATTATTCATTCCAAGGGGAGTTCTAGGAGAGAGAGAAATATCCCACCCCCCTCACTGGCAGCTTGCCAGTTGTGCTTCCCATTCCCATCCCAGAATAGCCCTCAAAACACCCTGAAATGCAAACTAGGAGAGGTGCATTTCATTTACTTACTTATAATTAAGTGTTTATTAACTGCTCGATATTTCAAAAGAAGAAGAAAAAGACCATTTAAGCAGTTTTCACTATATGCTGTATCAGTTGAAACAGAAATACGACCTAAAACCGATAAAACAGCATTCCTGCATTGCAAGAGGCTGGCATAGGGACCCTTTGGGTTCCTTCCAGCTCCACAGTTCTGTGAATCTAGCAGTGTAAAACTTATGGAAGCCAATAAAATAGAGAACCAGGGCATTCATACACATCAAGCAGGGCTCAGTCTTATGGGTCAGGAAAAATCTGGGTCAAAACTTATGTCCTTGCAAAACCTCTGAAGCAGCTGGTGGTTTCTTCTTCACATACGGCAGAAGGAAGGACACTCCGCAGGGCAACAGAAAATATCCATTTGGGGGACGCCACCCGTTGACGTTCTGTAGAGCAGAATTTCCCCAGACGATCTTTGGCCCATCACTTTCATCGCGAATGCTTCTCCCCTCACCTCCAAAACTGGGACCGAACAGCTGAAATTTCAGCTTGGCTCCAGCAAATTCTTCCTGCCTTCATTGCGTACACCTGTAGATTTACCTGTGTGAACATGCTGAAAGCCTGCACACCATTTCCCTTGGCGGCGAGGCTCCTTTAGAACTGCTGCTGGTAACAGATTGTAGGGGGTTCCCCCCCCCTCTAGCATAGCTTCAAGATCAAATGCCCACTTTGGCTTTCAAACAGGGCAAGCAACAGCAGAGTTTTTATTTATTAATCAGAACTCTTTATTCCCCACCTTTCAGGAAGCTCCCAAAGCGGCTTCAAGGTGCACTTCAAACCACAATAAACAATATCAACACGTAGGGCAGGTCATTGGGATCCTTTCCCACAGGGCAGCTGATGGTAGATGGTCCTTTGTGGGGAGGAGACCGTCCACCTGGACTTCATCTCCCCTTGCCTCCCTCCATCTCCTGGAATCCCTTCCTCCTTCCTCCTCTTTCCCCTCCAGTTCTTTCCACCTCTGGCTGCTGGAGAGGGATCATGGCTCAGGGCTTCAGTGTCTGCTTTGCAGGCTTCCAGGTTCAGTCCCCAGCCTCTCCAGGTAGCTCTAGGGCACCCCATGGTCTGAAACCCTGGAGAGCTTCTGCCAGTCAGTGTAGACAATACACTGAGCTAGATGGGCCAAATTCTGGACTCAGTATAACACAGCTTCTTAATCACTTGGGGGAAAGGCCATAGCTCAGTGGCAAGCCATCTGCTTTGCACGTAGAAGGTCCCACGTTGCAATTGCTGACACGTCCAGGTGGGATAGCTCAGTCAGTAGAGCATGGAACTCTTAATCTCAGGGTCATGGGTTTGAGTCCCACGATGGGCAAAAGATTCCTGGACTAGATGACACTTTTTTTGGTCCTTTCCATCTCTACAATTCTATGACCAGGGGGCCTGAAATTTATTGTTTATTTTATTTATTTATTTATTAAATTTGCATACCGCCCTTAATCTGTAGATCTCAGGGTGCTTCACTACATAATAAGAACAACAACAGCAATTTATTATTTGTACCCCACTCATCTAAGTGGTGCTGTGGGTTAAACCACAGAGCCTAGGGCTTGCCGATCAGAAGGTCGGGGGTTTGAATCCCCGCGACGGGATGAGCTCCCGTTGCTCTGTCCCTGCTCCTGCCAACCTAGCAGTTCAAAAGCACATCAAAGTGCAAGTAGATAAATAGGTACCACTCTGGCGGGAAGGTAAACGGAGTTTCCCTGCGTTGCTCTGGTTCACCAGAAGCGGCTTAGTCATGCTGGCCACATGACCCGGAAGCTGTATGCCAGCTCCCTCGGCCAATAAAGCGAGATGAGCGCCACAACCCCAGAGTCGGTCACGACTGGACCTAATGGTCAGGGGTCCCTTTACCTTTACCTTTACATCTGACTGGGTGGCTTCCAGCATGTATAAAAACAAGAACAAAAAACCCTACAAACCAATAACCCCCCCTCCCCAGACCCCCCCTCCCAAGAATGCATTTGAAAGGGAAGTCCTGGAAAGCCACTGCAGTCAGTCTAGACAGTACTGAGCTGGAACTATCAGAGATGTGTCGGTATTATTATTATTATTATTATTATTATTATTATTATTATTATTATTATTATTATTAATTTCATTTATATGCCGCCTTTCACCATAAGATCTCAGGGAAATTCACAGAATAACATACAGGATAAAAACAGGTAAATAATTAAAACAATACAGCAAAACAATACCCCCCCTTCCCACAGACACATTTAAAAGGCTGTGGAATATTAATCAGGTATGTTACAACTTCCTATGCACCTATGCTGATGTGCTAGGTAGCGTGGTAGACTTGCATGGTACCGCCCCTACTGGTTCTTTCCAAGTTTTGCCACCAACAGTTGTGGTTTTTTGTTTCTAAAAAAGCCTTGCACAAGGACAGCATCCTGTTGGTCTGTGCTTTGCAGAACCTGGCAGAATCCTTGTGTGAGGACTCTAGTCTGGCATGGCAGAAGGAAAACCCACATGGCTGCCGTCCCAATTAGGGCCAGAGTGCACCGCAGGGCTGGAACCCTTTTGCTGCAGTCTTGGGTTGCTTTCTCTCCCCCCCCCCCGCCCCCCTCCCGGCCAATCGGCAGATTCTGGCAACCGCCTGGGCTTGCCTATTAGGTGGACTGCCCGCCTGCTCTCTTGGCAGGACGGTGGCTGGCCTGGCAGCGTGCTAGCTTACGTCTTGGCTGGGCTCTCGTCTTCTGTTCAAAGCGAATTCTTAATTATCCAGCCCTAAGCCCGCTCCCTGCAAATGAAAACAAAAAAAAGGATCTCCTATTCAGGACAGCTGCTGAGTTGGCCAGCCGAAGGGAACCGAAATAGGAACATCCAGAGCAAAGAGCAAATTACGGCATCGCAGGCGACAAGGGCTGTAAAGGCACGCCGGCGGGGTGGGGGCAGTCAATAGGCACTGCCATTTTATTTTATTTTTGGAAAAAAATAAAAGTAATTGTACTGGAAAGACATTTTTAAAGGGAAGGGAAGTAATGGCGCAGAAAAGGGCATTGCCACGACAACCAGGCAATTCCGCCTGAGTTTAAAAATCTCGTCAATCCCCCTTTTTTTAAAAAAAAAAAGTCTTGGCTGCAGTTCCGGCAAGCACTTAAGCAGAGGTACCTTAAGCTTTGACTCCCACTGTTATTGCAAGTGTGAAATTGGCTTTTATAACCTGAGCTCTGGCTTCACTTTTTTAAAGGGAAGGGAAGTAACTGCTTTAGGGTTGTGTGCCAAAACAAAACACAGTTAAAAAAATTAAATCAAGTTTTATTTAAAAGTCTGAAGGGCCCTGCCTTTTCCTGTATCTTTAATAAAGTCCCTTCCGTAAAAATAGAAAATAGCATTCTGACTCTCAGAAATTAACTTTTCCCATGGCACCTTATGCCCATAATCTGGGTGCCTGGTGCCTGGCTGGAAAGTCACAGGACTCCTGGCCAAAATGGCCTCGGGAGACCACAGGCCAGAGGTTTTTCATCTCTTGTCCTTTCTTATGAGAGCCTTCTTCCTCCCTCAGTTACAGGAGCACAAGTTGCCTGGGACTTCAGTCCAGGAAGCTTCATAAACGAAACCTTTAGATCTGCATAGCCTATCCCATTTAATGGTTGCCTGGATTAATTGGGCTGTTATCAGGTGATAAATTTGTTAAGTTAAACGCTGGCTCCATCAGGAAACGGTGGCAAGGCCTCATTAGCTTCGCTGCAGCTACAATGGAAACCTACTGTGCTAATAAGCCCACATGAAGGGTTGCCGTCTCCAAATGTTAGGCTATCCTCTAGGCAGGTCTTTCAAGCATATGGTTAAGCGCCAATAAAAGCTTAACGCTTCTAATTCCCATTGGGTTTCATAACCTAACGCAGCCGCACTTGCAAGGATTTCTCTGCTTGCCGCGAAAGCTGCAGGTGCCACAATTGTATCCTGTTTACGGAGAGCTTGGCGAGGCAAGGGAACATGGGGAGTGAGTGCGCCCTTGTTTTCCTTAGTTACCAGAGGTCTTGAGTTTGCAACCATTGGGGAAGGCATGGAGCATCCTATTGAAGTGGCCTTAGGCCTTTACAGTGCAATCTGACCCATCGTGGAGTAGAGGACTATCACTGGCTACTAGTCATGATGGCTGCAGTCTTCCTGCACAGTTCAAGGCAGCAATGTTTTCAAATACCAGTTCCGTGTCGAGGTCTCCAAGCCACCCTCCAAATAAATCACAATTCACACAGAATTTTTGTTTAAGGTTTTTGGCATAATTTTGGCCACAACTTTATTAAAATACATAAATGTGAGTGGTTGCTTAGGCGTTGGTTCCGACAATCTGTCCCCGCCCAGGGACAGAACTGACTTCTAGATTCCAGCGAAAGCCAGTAAGGGAAAACAATATTAGGGAGAAAATGGAGCCGGGCACCAGACCCTCACCTCTCCCCACATGCTCCCAGGGGCTTGCGCGGCTGAAGCCAGGGATTCGGACTAAAGCATGGCGAGCCCCTGGATTCCTTTAATGGAATTCCCTTGCAGCAGCAGCATTGGAGGGGCAGGCACAGCCAACCACATCCCCTCCACCAACCCAAAAATTAACCAATGCCTAACCACAACTTTACAAGTTGTGACGATTTGCTACGCAGTAGGCAAAAACCAAATGGCACCAGCCAATCCGCCAAATGGACAAAATTCCTACCAGGCCCCTGCCCCAAAAGCAGATGACCCCATCACAGGCATGGCAAGGTCAAACGCAAAAGCCCTAAATTAGGGAGGGTGGGCGGGTGATCCGGTGCACGCAGCGAAAGAGAATGCTCAATTCTGCGTGCTCAGTATATAAAACCCTTGGTCCATCCCACAAATTGGCAACATCAAAATTCCCCCAGTAACTCAAACAGCCCAGTCACTGCTATGGCCATCTATATGATCCCACCCAGCAACAGAGGGGTGGCCTGTCAGACCCCACCGCAACACGTGCTCTCCATGAAGGGGAACACGCTTTGCTGGAAACCATTAAACTATGGAACTCACTCTCACAAGAGGCAGCAATGGCCACCAGCTTTAGATAGCTTATGGACAAACTCATGTAAGATAAAGCTGTGCTGTGCCTCCATGGACAGAGGCAGTAATGGAAACCTGGAAAGCACGAGAGGGGAGAATTCTCTTGTGTTCACGTTCTGCTCCCCGGTTTCCCACACGCATCTCGGTGGCCTCCTGCAAGAACAGGATGCTGGACTAGAGGGGAAATTGGCCTGACCCAACAGGCTAGTCTTACTTTCTTATCAGAGGGGAAAAGAAGTCCGTCCCCCCCCCCCGGCTGTCTAAGAACAAATTGGTAGGCTTCTGACATATATTAGTGTGTTTGCGTGGGCATTGCACACTAAGATCACCCCAAAGGGATTTGCTCTCTGCTTCCTTTTGAGAATAGTAATTGCATTGGTGGGACGCGGGTGGCGCTGTGGGTTAAACCACAGAGCCTAGGACTTGCCGATCAGAAGGTCAGCAGTTCAAATCCCCACGACGGGGTGAGCTTCCGTTGCTCGGTCCCTGCTCCTGCCAACCTAGCCGCTCGAACGCACGTCAAAGTGCAAGTAGATAAATAGGTACCGCTCCGGCGGGAAGGTAAACGGCGTTTCTGTGCGCTGCTCTGGTTCGCCAGTAGCGGCTTAGTCATGCTGGCCACATGACCTGGAAGCTGTACGCCAGCTCCCTCGGCCAGTAAAGTGAGATGAGCGCCACAACCCCAGAGTGGGTCACGACTGGACCTAATGGTCAGGGGTCCCTTTACCTTTACCTTTAATTGCATTGGTCTGTTGTACTAAACAACAGCAGCAGCAACAACAATCAGTATGTTTATTTGAGAGTGACCCTGTCAAATCCAGTGGGACTTCCTTCTAAGTAGGCTTACGTAGGATTGGGGGTTCTAATCTGAGGCAGCCATGATGAATAATGAAGCAGGTCAGTTTTTATTCCAAAGTAGTCAATCTAGAACATTTCCCCCCGAAGCTCAGGGATCTCCAGCTGTTTTTGGGACTACAAAAACATCGTGCCCAGACCACTGGTCCTGCTAGCTAGGGATCATGGGATTTGTAGTCCAAAAACAGATGGTGACCTGAGTTTGGGAAACACTGATCTGGAGCATTTGTGTCTCTGATTCCACCCACCTTTGACTCTGTTTCTACCCAGCAGGAGAACAAGGCACGCAACCTTTGAGAGAATGTCACTATCAAGGGGTTCAGGGGAAAGGCATTGGGAATAATGGTGCAAATTATATTTGTACGTATTTGGCTGCACCTATTTCTGTTGTGTTTGTGCACCCCCTTCCTTTTGGGGTTGCCACTGAAAACAGCAGCAGTTCCCAAGCCTTGCAGGAGGGGAAAAGCAGAACATCAGACCACGGACCCATCTATCACAGGACTGTCTGCATTGACTAGCAGTTGCTCTCCAGGGTTTCGGGCAGGGACCAATTCCTAGCCCTCCCTGGCAATGGATTGAACCTAAGACCTTCTGAATGCAAAGCAGATGTTCTTCCACTGAGCCATGGCCCTTCCCTGTGTTTGGTATTGCTAGATGTTATCAGGAGGAAGAGGAGGATGAGATGCAGAGCTCCTGCTCTCGGTGGCAGCCACACATCCTCCGTTGCATCCAGTTCTGGCCTTTGGTTCCCACCTAGTTAATCTAGTGGGAAGAGATGGGGATGCAGTGTCAGCACGAAGAAAGATGCTCTGGCTTTCTTTGAGCTCTCCATCAGAGTGTCTAGGTCATTGTGTCATGGTTCTTGCTGGTAGCAGGACCAAGAACTCTGTGCACCATGTTCCTTGCACAGACAAGGTGAGCTACTATGAGTGGATGGCAGCACTTGTACATCTCTGTCACGTTCTTGGCTCTTCTTTTATCAGTCAATACTCTCTTTGCAAGCAAGTGGCCCTCCAAACACGAAAAAAGGTGTGCTGTGCTGTGGATCAGATAGGATTTGGCTAATGTGGTAGCTGAGTTTCACGTGGTATATGAATTTCACATGGTTAAGATAAAGTCCCCCTGCAAGGTCAAAAGCTGGATAATGCAGATAAGCAGCATTATCACAGTTCAATGACATATTCCAGCCAGGCAAAAAGCACCCAAGGAAGGCATGTTGAGGGGTGTGGGGAGAATCCTGAGGGCCAGATAGAGAGGATTGGAGGGCCACATTGGGCCTCCATGCCTGAGGTTCCCCACCATGGAGCTAAACCATGGCTAATGCCAACAAGAAAGGGGATGGGAGGGATTTGCCCTGGAAAGGGAAAGAGACAGGTAAAGGGAGGGATGTATCTGATTCTGGCCCATTGGGAAAACACACCAGTTTTTGAATCTGAAAGGGATACCCATGTTAGTCTTTTGCAACAAAAGCAAGGAAGGTCAATCAATCAATCAATCAATCAATCTTTATTGCGGTCAAAGACCAGACAAAGCAAGGAAGGTTCTTGTGGCACCGTAGAGACTGATCAGTTTTTGGGTGCCATAAAAGTTAGCAGACTAGAGCCCAGTACATTAGATGCATAAAGTAGAAAAATATATGAGTATTAGGGGGCAGGGGCAGGAGCAGGATGGGTTGTAAACAGTGTAGTCAAAAGGCCATGAAACATAAGAGATGCTGCCTATGACATTTCTATGCAAAGCTCAGACATTAGGGCAATGCCTTGATTAGGCCAACCAAAATGTCACAAAACAGTGTTCAAGCTTTCATGTTCTCCAGCTAAGATAAGTACAATGACCATTCGCAACTGCAGGAATTAGTGCAAACAAAAGCATTCTAACTGAGATATTGCGTTGCTAGTTTTTAATCTTTTATTTGCTTATGTAACTTAAATAGAGAAGATATTTCAAAAGGGTCACTGAGCCCCGTCCTGTTCTCTCTTTCCTGCCCCCACCCCATTTAACACTGGTCTGGTTCACACACAACACTAAGCCATGGTTTGCTTAGCCAAAGCGTAGCTTGTCTGAAACCCAGCCCAGTCAACTAACCATGGGCGTTTCTTGGCTGGACTATGAAACTATGGTTTGTGGTTGATTCACAAACTGACTTGGTTTGGCATTGTGTCCAAATCCAACAACTTTGCTTTGTCATGGTTTGCTTGAACACCCACCAAGGATGTTCACTAAGCAATAGAAACACAAGGCAAAACAATCTGTGACTCATTTGATCTTTTGTGAGGCTACTTGTGGTTTATTGAACAATCCGTAGTTAAAAGAAACTATGGCTTAGTATTATGTGTGAGCGTACCCACAGTGTGATAGAAGTTACCTATCTCCCCATCCATCTTAAGCCAAGGTGTTTTGTTTTTCTGTTTTGTATTATTTTTTATCCTTTAAATCAGGGGTGGGAAACCTGGACTCTCAACTCCCATCATCCCAGACCATTGGCCATGATGGCTGGGGCTGGTAGGAACTGGAGTCCAGAACATCTGAGTAGACACAGAGGTTTCTCATCCCTGCTTTAAACAGTTGGAAGCTGCCACAGGAGGAGGCATTGGCAGGATTCAAATCCATGAACAGTATTTGTGGTTTTAAGGAAATGCATTTTCCAGACAAAGCATTCAGAATGGTCCTTTTTAAATAGAAAGATTAAGTTACCGAGTCTCATGATGTCATTGTCTGTCTGTTCTCACTCCTGCCCCAATGAAGAGAAGGGCTGGTTGGGTCTGTATTCATTCCAGGCAGAGCTCCTATGGAGGCAGCACTGAGCTTTGCTTTCTTTCGTTTTAATATCTCACCCCCCCCCACTCCCCACCCCCAAATTGCTTCCCTGTTGATGCATTTTAACAACTTAGTGGGAAGGTTCCCGCTCAAGAGCCCAACTTTAAAGATGAAATAACTCAGCTACATTTTAGAGCTCACATTTTGAATTCAAAACGTTTCCAGAATTACATTTGAAAATAGGAAGTTTTGAGAAAAGAAAATGGAATATTAAAGTGTTTCTGATTACGGTTAGAGGACTTTGTTGCAAGTTGCCACATTCAAGAAAGTTTTGCACCTTGTTTCTGTCTCCCCCCCCCCAAAAAAACCCCTCAGTCATTTAGTACAATATAATTAATGTTGAGGAAAATATCAAATATAAATTCAACTGTATGGCAAACACATTAAAACTGGAATGATTTGCATGAGAATTTCCCACAATATCCCTCTCAGCTCTCTTGTATAGAGCTGCGAGACTGTAAATTAAGGCTGCTTGGAAGTTCCGTCTTTTGACTTTGAAGTCTCTGCCTCTGCCCAGTGCTTGATCTATAAAGTTTGGAGGTTGTAGGTTTCTTCATTCCTCATTTTTTAAAAAACCACTCAGAGTCACTTGCCTTAGGAATGATACTCTGCTAAAAGCAGAGTTTGCAGTACTTCCCAATTATTAGAACACATACACACACTCGCAATCCTTTTGCACCAGCCTTCAGATGTTTTCGGCTATAGCTCCCAGCCAACATGGTCAGTGGTCAGGGATGATGGAAGCTGTAGTCAAGAGCATCTAGAGGGCATCTGGTTGGGGAAAACCAACATAACATCATTATCATAATCATCACCCAGTAATATTAACTATTTCCAGTCCCCTTGAATTGACCTTCAGCTTGGGATAGATGCGTTGCTTTCTCCAAGCAAGCTTGCTTCTCTTAATGCCTACCTGCTCCTTAGCATTCAAACCTGGCTGGTTTTTTGTGATCCATGCCTAAAAACTCAATAGTTGCCAACCTTGCCTCCCCCTTATGGCCTGATTGCAGGCAGCTTAGAGATGGGATTCCATTACGCTGTGCAGCAAAGGTACACACACACACACACACACACACACACACACACACACACACACACAAAGACACACACACCACCCCTGTCTTCCTGTTCCATGGCACTCACCAATGGCATGATTCAGTTGGCCTACCAAATCTAAGCCAGTCATCAAAACCCATCTGTGTTCAGGAAGATGATTGCCGCTCCATGATTCCCAGACCAAGTCATGATGACTCATGTCTTTGCCCCAAGTCAGTGGTTTTCCAATGGTGAGATGGTCTACCTTAGGAGCATTCTCAGGGGTTCCTCAATGAGAATATCAGTAATGGTGGGCAAGGAAGATGCTTCGCCCACTAATACTGATCTTGCTCGGCAATGCATTATTGCAGGATATTTTGGGTTGAGTTCCAGGATGCCCTCTTCGCAACAGGGCAGTATAGCATATGGTGCATGGCACAAGGTGCAGCAGCCTTGCTAAGACTATGTTTATCTGGGACTGGGATCAGTGCCTGGAAAGGAGGCTGTGTTAGGAACCCTCTGTACTCTGTCTTGAGCTCCATCCCAGAAGAAAGGTGAGCTGTAAATTAAACCCATGATGCCAGATGATGACGCCTGAGAGCCCTGGCTAACATGCCACGTAAGCTAACTCCAGTGGCGTAGCGTGGGGGGTGCAGGGGGGGCCGGCCGCACCGGGCGCAACATCTGGGGGTTAGCGTTAGGGGGCGCAAATCCACCGGTTAGGGGGCGCAAATTACTTGCCTTGCCCCGGGTGCTGACAACCCACGCTACGCCACTGGCTAACTCTGTGCCCCAAAACAGATCTCATAAACTTCCACAATGCGCAGAGCTTCTGCAGCAGGGAAGATAAGCTGGGGCAGGGCTTCCCGAAGGCAGGAGATTTGAAACCCACCACCCTAAGCTAAATGAGCCAATGCGATGTTCATGCAATCTCCAGCTGCATGTGCCCTGCTGTGTATTTCCAAATAACTGTGGTTTAATTCAACAGGTTTGTAGGAGAATTTACAAAACTAGGCAAAATTTCCGCACTTCGGAATTTCAGGGTATTGAGAGCTTTAAAAACTATTTCGTACATTCCAGGTAAGAAGCCCTGATCCTTGCATATCTGCTCTCAGCTACAATTGACTTTTTTTCCTGTCCCTCCCCAAACCCTTCTTTCTCTCTCTCTTCTCTTTCTCTCTCTCTTCTGCTGTCATTACTTTGCTGGCGTTGTTGTCACGGTCTTCTTCTTGTGTGTGACTTTCCCTTGTTTGCAGATACATAACTGAATTTGTGGACCTGGGCAATGTATCAGCCTTACGAACGTTCAGAGTTCTTCGCGCGCTGAAAACAATCTCAGTCATTTCAGGTGAAAAAAACAATTTGAGGTTAAACACTTGGGCTGCGTGCACTCACAGAAGCTTATGCGCCATTCCCCGTAGCAAAACGGCTGTCGGTAGGACACAGCTTGAAATAATGAACGGCACTTGACCTGGGAATGGATGAGTGTGGGGAATGGGTCCTGTCAATAGAATACTTTTTTTTCATATGTTTACCCCACTCCCGGCAATTTTTGGTGGAGGCATCAAAGGCTCTTCAGGGCTCTGAAATTTCCCAGCCCATGACAATCATGAGCCGAGAATGCGCATTGCAAAGTTTCCCGCAGCCCTGTTTTCATACAATTTGGGAATGGGAGTCCAAAAAAATTCAGATTGGCTAGTTAGACATAAATGACTAAATCTGAGTGGGTTGCTTCTCTCTCCCCTCCCCCACTCTCTCTTTAAATAATAATATAAAAATCTTGGGGTAAATGGCAACATATGAAAAAAAAAATCAACCACGAGAAAAAATTGCAAGGCCGATCAATATTTTTTTTGTCAGTTTGCTGACCTCCAGGCTAAATTAAAACCGAATGCCATTCATTGCTTTGTTTGGGGCGGAATAAAGGAATCTGAAAGATCTGTTGTGGGCTGCCTCTCCATTATCATTCGATCTGAGTTAATTCCGACCCAACCAATCAATCGGTAGCTCAGTGCAGAGTGAATGTGGGCACGATTCCGCCAAAATGCTCTTCTGCACAAGGGCCACTGATATGAATGGCGTGGCGCTGCTGTGCTTTTATGCGGCTCCTTTTCATTCCATTGTGAAGAATATTCCCGTAGATCATGACCTTTGGCTCCCTCTCCCATTGCCTTCCTTTTTTTTTTTTTAGCACAAGAAACATGCAGCCCCTGTTGCCTTTGTCAGCATTTAAAGATGCTTACTTACAGTTGCTTTCATCTCTTAAATGGAGGACGGTGTTTTCTCTGAAAGTAGATCGATGGGGAAAACAAGCAAATATGCCCTCGGTGTATCTATGGACAGGTCTCATTCAGCCTCAGTGTTTAACATTTTTGACCTGCATGGCAAGGTAGAGAAGGTGGCAAAACAACCCCGTGCATGGTAGTTCCTGTAGATGATTATCCTGAACAGATGTTGGCAATTACAGGTCAAAAATAGTCTAAAGAGACTGCTTTTAAAAGGGGGGGTGGGCGAGGAAAAACAACAACATCCATTTAGGAGATGGGAAGATTTTGTTCACTCCATTAGATGGCAAACATCTTCACTGTGGCGCTCTCGGTTGAAACAGGAACACCAAAGCAACAGCACACATTATCTGCTCCCTTAGTATATTTTTAAGGTATGGTTTGCTGAAAATGTCTCCTGTATGTGTATTTCCGCCCCACCTCCACCATTTCCTATCAGTTTTTGAGAAAAGAAATTGCATTTGGAAATGATCAAAGGGGAGAGAAATGTCAGTGGATTTTTCACAGGTGGGGTGCAGGTGCCTGCTTGGGAATTAAAGCCCAGGGGAAGACTTAGCAGTTCTCGGTGGACTTTTTCAGATCAGGAAGTGTGGGCAGCCAGGAGGGCTGCAGAGTGCTGGGTAAATGTTTACTGGGAAGAAAAACGCATGTGCCCGCACCTCACTCGTGGCCACCTTGCAACGATAAGTTGAGGTGAAAAACCAGCACCTCAGAATGAGGCAGGAAAGGAGAAGGGGACATGTAGTAACAGGAACTGAAGTGATTTGGAAATGGTTGTATGTGGGGGAATCAGTTATAGTCTCGCCCAGAACAGATTCTTCCCCATACAACCATTGCTACATTACTTTACAGTGGTACCTCGGGTTAAGTACTTAATTCGTTCCAGAGGCCCGTTCTTCACCTGAAACTGTTCTTAACCTGAAGCACCACTTTAGCTAATGGGGCCTCCCGCTGCTGCCGCACCAGCGGAGCACGATTTCTGTTCTCATCCTGAAGCAAAGTTCTTAAACCGAGGTAATATTTCTGGGTTAGCGGAGTCTGTAACCTGAAGCGTATGTAACCCAAGGTACCACTGTAGTTCCTGTTCACCTTACAGAACTGGTGTAATATACTACAGCATGGCACCATCCCTATGAAGTATGTGGCAAGATTTTATAGATCTAGATCTATAGATCTAAATCTAGATCGACTGATCGATCTAGACTCATCTACTCTCGTTATGCAAAACTCTTGGCTCATCCCAAGGTTCTTCAGGGCTAGTCTTAACCCAGGCAGCAGAAGGAGTTGTGAGGGGGAAAAATGGATTGAACTGCTTCAGGTTTCAGATAGAGCTTTTTTGTTGTTGTTTTTAATGGCAGAAGCTTTAAAAAAAGGGGGGGTGTCCTCTTGAACTTTGAAGTGCAAATGGAAAATGCTCTTCCAATGGGAAATGGGGGATGGCATGCCCTCCTGTAGTCTTGAGTCATACAACACACTTGGCCATCTCATACCCCTCAGATGTTTCACCTCAGTAGGAACCGCTGGATTCACGCTGAATTTCACCAGTGACAGCCAAGCGATTGGCAAAATACGTCTTCCCACTACCCCCACAATCAGACATAGCAGCAAAAATGCTGCTAGTTTTGTTAGTGCAGCTCATCTGCTTTTTCTCAGTTTCCCGGGTTAAAAGGAACGAGGCTGAATGTGTTCACGTTGAAACATAGCACAGTCTCTCCACCACGCAGCGTATTTGATGGGCTTGGCATGTCTTGTCAACACAACACAGTGTACATTTTGGGGCTGGTGTGCAGATGAGGCGCACCGCCCTGCATAACTAAGTAATTCCGCTGAAATAATAACAGAGAATAATAATTGTGTGAGGTAGAAGTTCCTCTGAGGAAAGGTTTAAACACAGGAAGACCTGCCATAACTTTAACCGGAGTGCTGAGCGCTGTGATTTAGAAAGAGCATATGAGGCAGCAACCAAAATAAACTTCCTGTGCGTTCCTGTTGCCTCTGACTTGAATGCTAATCAGAAAGTACTGGCTTCCCCCCTGGGCACACACTTCAGCTTCCATCTTGTCTCCATCTTGAGCCGAGCTGAGACGCCAGGACGGGCCTGACTGCGTAAGCAGCCCAAGCGATATGTGAACCAGCGTCGCAGCAGAGGATGCTGGGTATCAGGAGTTGCTTGCAGGACTCAGCCCTCAGTGCCATGAGCCAGAACCACTTTCAGAAAGTAGGACAAGGCAAGCCTTCATGTACCAAGTCCTGTCCCCAAAGGGTGGCCAGATGTGAAGGAGGAAAAGGCTCCAGTACCTTTACTTGCTGCAAAATATTTGGGATTTGCACGACAAGCTACACCTGCCGAAGCTACCCTCTTCTGCACAACTGTTAAAGGCACAGAAGCCTCATCCTTGGTGCTTTCCCCATCTCCTTGCTTAACCTATATCCTAAGCACAAAGTTTCCAGCTGTCTCATCCAACCCCTTAGGAGCTTCCTTTGAAAAGGCTTGAGCTGGTTTATTCTGAGCAGGCCCCTCAAAATTACCATTATTTAATTTGTTCTTTAAAAATGTGTAAATGCTGCCCTTCATCAAAGTTCACTTAACATTTTTCAGTGAAAACGGGTGGGATGTGCAGACCCCAACCTGTCACACTTGATGAATTCCTTTAGTCAGGCATAGGCAAACTCGGCCCGCCAGATGTTTTGGGACTATAACTCCCATGATCCTTAGCTAACAGGACCAGTGGTCAGGGATGATGGGAACTGTAGTCCCAAAACATCTAGAGGGCCGAGTTTGCCTATGCCTGCCTTTAGTCTTCTTGGAGACTCTTTTTTCCCTTTTCCTTGAATTATCCAGGTGCTTTTCATTAGTGTGAACTCCCAAGAGTCACCATGAAACTTCGCTGTAGCTGCAATTAGCAGGGTGCTCCAGTTCTGGCATTAAGCTCAACTGATCTCTGCCTCTTATAATATGTCTTGGCCACCACACCAGGTGCCGGAGTCAATAGGACACGTCTTTTTTCCATATAAATAGATATATTTAGAGATATAATATAGATACAGATTTACAAAGACTTTGCTTTCATTAGTTTAAAGCAGGGAAGAGGCAGAAGATAGTTCAGGATCTACCAATAGATCTCCGAGTAACAACAGAAGCAAGAAAAAACCATGCCCCCAAATTAGGAGGCTGAAACAAAGAAAGCTTGGGAGGAAACCAGGAGTGGATTTTTGTCCCAGACTTAATTATTAGCATATGCCTGTCCTCCTCAGTTACTTTGCACCTTACTTTGGTTGTTGGATCTCAGGGTCCTAGAAAGAAAGAAAGAAAGAAAGAAAGAAAGAAAGAAAGAAAGAAAGAAAGAAAATAATGATGATGATGATGATGATGATGATGATGATGATGAATTTTTTTAATTTATACCCCGCCCTTCCTGGTTCAAAAACCGGGCTCAGGGTGGCTAACAACAAATTTAAAACACTTAATTGTAAAAGCAGCATAAAATACAGTATAAAAACATGAATAACAATACAGTTCAAAGTTCAGAAATCAATTTAGGGGAAATCCATCTAATAAGTATTAGATAATCACCAGGGCTTGCTGGCTGAATTAGTCCTACTTGGGCCAGCGAGGAGGCCAGGGGAGAATTAGCTGTGGGGTCTGGGAGAAAGAAAGCACCGTAAACCTAAAATCTACTCACTTTTGTTTGTTTGTTTGTTTGTTTGTTTTTTAATGCAATAGCAGAGTCTGGGAGTATCCCATTTTGCCAATGGGTTTCTAAGCCAACACCTTTTACTTCAGTGCTCTGAATTCCTATTAGCTGTTTCACCACTATTACTGCTTATTGATTATGTTGCCTTTCTTATCTTTGTAAAATGCTGAACAATTTTGATTGCATTCACTACAGCAGTTGGCCACCATTGCTTTCCTTTAATGAAGGGAGCAATATGTTTGTGTGTGTATATATGTGTGTGTGTGTGTGTGTGTGTGTGTGTGTGTGTGTGTATACACACACACACACACACACACACACACACACACACACACACACACACACACATATATATAAAACAATCAAAAATCCATATGGTAGAGGTGGGAATGGAACCGCTATCTGCCAGATCCAAGACTAGCTAGCTACCCATTGGGCCCTTAAAACAGTCAAGATCTCATAATTAACTCTCATGGTCAGACATGAGAGGAATTTTAATCTATCAACATCTGGAGCATCACAGATTTCCCACCTGTTATTTCGAGAGTGATGGTGATGAATGGGTGTGCCTTTTCCTTTCTTTCTTTTTAATGCCATCAGATTTTGCCCCACTGTACCACTTACGTTAGAGGTAAGAGACTGTTTGCAAATGCTGCCAATAAGTTGTGCTCCAACAGCTTCTGAAGGGCTACAGACCCCCACCTTTGCCCCAGTCTAATAGGGATGAACATAGGTAGAAACTTCATCCAATGTGAAATTCATTGAGAATGTTGGAGTGCTGTGGGCCAGGAGACAGCTTCACCTTCTGAACAGCAGCCTGAAGTGGGAGAATGCGGAATGACCTTCTCTTCCTGTCCTTGAAGGCTGATCAGCTGCACGTCAAGTCCTTCCTCCTTCTCCCCCTTCAGGCTGCTGTTCAGCAGGTGAAGCTGACTCCTGGCCCATGACAGGGTCCTTCTACAGGTGAAACATCTGAGGAACCAGAAGGGGAACCAACAGAGTTTTGGTAGGACTCATGACATTTCTCATGGGGGTCCCACAACATTCCTAGGTTGCCGAAGTGAATATGAACTTCTTTCTCAGGTGGAACATGTGAGAACTGTCAAAGGGGGGCTCCATTTTTAGACAGTAATAATAATAATACCTAATGTAATGTTACAAGGGGACGTACATGCATCCCTATGAGCCCCTCAACAGAGCAGGCATTGGGAATCTGTGGCCATGTAGCTGTTGAATACCAATTCCAGGAGGCATGGTCAACGACCAAGAGTTGATTGGTGTTTCACAGGCTCCTCATCCCTACACTGCAGTAATTGGGCAGGGCAGGAAAGATAAAATATTGACAAGATTGAATGAACTTCTGGCCCATGAGTTCCTCCCGTAACTAGCAATGCCGCACATTCACTGGAATCTATTATTTATTTCTGTTGCGCACACACTTGCCCGACTCAGGAAAACACTCTTTAATTAACAAAGAAAGGAAGAAAAGGGAAAGCCTTCTGTAGGGAGATGAGACTCGACAAGGTGCTAACAAGCACAGTGCTAATCACAGTTTCCTCTGCCTCTCCAAGAAACAGGAAGGGGAAAAAAAGTTTGATGTGTATCTTAGCTGATTGCCAACATCTGGTATGGATGCCACAAAGAGCAATAACACAAATAACGTGTTTGGTTTTCGTAGGAGAGCTGGGGTGGTGTTGAGGAATGCTCCCTGATTGCCAAGGCTCGGTTTTGCTTGCTGTTTTTAATGCTGCTTTCCCCCCCTTTAGTTGATCCTCATTTGCAGTTGGATGCCAGACTTAGAGGCAGAACCCACCTGGAAGTCACCCTGGGCACACTAACCATTGAAACAAATGGAAGCGGTGCAAGACCGCACAAGTCCTGTTTATTTCAGTGGTGCTTGTGCAGGAGAACTTCCCGGGAGGGTTGTACCATGCAAGAATAATTTCTGATGGTGTCCTAAATGTGTGTGACTCTGATAATATTAACAGCTTTGATGTAGAGCGCTGCTAATTATTTGTTGCACCAAGAGGTTGAGACGTGCCAGTAAAACTGATCACTGTGGTATCACCTTGCCGAGTGTGTATGAGTTAGAGCTGTGCTGAAACTTTTGGGCCAGCTTTTGGACAGGCAGGACAGGGTGGGGAACTGACTCTGAAGGTACTGGAGAAAGTTACTGTCAATTTTGGTTGGTTTACCTTAAAACAAGATGGCCTAAGGGTCTTTTTTGTTCTCTTTTTACAAGTTAAAAGAAAGACTCATAGTTGCTCCAACCACAAGCCTTTTTAGCAGCTGTCCTGGCTGAGATTTCAAGCTCAAAAGGTCTGTGGAAATGATGGTACTTTGTGTCATTTCTATGTACCTTTAAACAATTGAAAAGGCAGCCAATAGGATGCCAAGTCTAATAATAATAATTTAATAAGCCACCTTGGCAATCTTGTCTTAAGGTGCATCAACCCCACCACCTGCAACAAAAATATGTGAATTTTTTCCAGCCACCCGAAAACAGCCAAAAAACCCCCCTTCCCATTCACAGGAGACCAACGGCTCTGTGAAATTGTTAGAGGGGGGATTTTTGGTCATGGCTTTAGTCTGAGCATTAATGGCAAGGTTTCTGGTTTACTGACTGTTGTTTGCTAGTTTAATTGTATTACAGCTTATAATGGAGCAGTATATGTCTGCATGCAATTGTATAGACTGCCTGACTTACAACCCGCCGGGCTGAACTCAGCTCAGCATCTACCTGTGGCATCCTGCCAGGGACTTTTACAAAGTCCTGGTTTGGCGCTCTCTCTACCTGAGGTTCAACCTGGACACAGTGCTAATTGTGTTGATGCAATTAATGTGTACATCTTTTGATTTGGGACTTAGCAGCCTCAGGGTTGGGAGTAGAGAAGGGAGGTTGAACCCTTTCTCTCCTTGCCACCGTCCCAACAAAAACGTGTTCTCTGGAGCTGCTGTTTGAATATCAAGTGAAGCCTTCATTGGTGACTACCTATGTTACCAAAAAAGTGGGGAAAAGATGGCATGCTAGTTACATCCACACAATTCGTGGCATATCTAGTTTGGCTGCAAAAAGCATTGCCAAGCAGCAAGCAAGCCACAACCCATGATCAGTGAGCTTTACAGATCGCAAGCTGTGTGGCTTTACATGCAAGCACTCTGGCTAATTCAGATGCCATCCTTCCATGATATCACTGCTCTCACTTAGAATGTATGATGGTGCCTTAGACCAGATCAACACAGCTCAGTTGAGCCACTGACAGCATCTCTCCAAGGTCTCATCCAAAGGCCTTTCCCAACACCCGCCACCTGCCACCAGATCCTTCTAACCGCATTAGACCGGAGACCTTCTGCATCGAAAGCATGACATCCACCACTGAATTATGGCCCTTTCCTACACATACACCCACCACACGTGCCTTCCTCAACAGCCTGAAGTAACTGTCTACAGACATAATAACATAAGAAGAGCTTGCGGGCTGGATGAGGCCAAGGGCCAAAGTAGTCTAGCATCCTGTTCTCACAGGGCCCAGCCAGATGCCAGTGGGAATCTTGCAAGCAGAACCTGAGCATGACAGCAGAATTCTCCCCACTGGTGATGCCAAGCAGTTGGTTTTCACAGGCATGCTGCCTCCAACAGTGGAGGCTGGGAATCATTTCCCCTACTCCTTTGGAAATGGATCCAGTGTAGTGGCCTCTAGAAGATGCTGGAATACTACTACCCACAATCCCTGAATATTGGCCATGTTGGCTGGGGCTGATAGAGGTTGTAGCCCAGCGACATCCCGTTCCTCCTTCAGAAAAACGCAGAAAAACAAAGAAAAGATTGCAATAAAAGATACGTTGCTGACCCTTGTAGCTAACACATTTTCCCAATATGGCTGGGCACGTTGAAAGGTTTCACATCCAGTGTGATTTCAGACCCATCTGCGCTTTTGAGTAGACAACCACGCCACAGAATGCTTTTGATATCCTCTCCAGGTTCAAAAGTTGTTTGTCATGTAGCATGAATAGCCGCTCTTTGAGAGACACGAGCCCAGAGCCTCCGTGGCACGTGGAAGCAGTTGCCAGATGCTGTGAATTATTAGAGGTGTCCCAGATATTTGCCTGTGAATATTCAGAAAACACCTTTCCGTTTTTAACTTTTTCCATGTCCCCTCCTTTTCCCATGGTTCACCACAGTTGTTTCCTCTCTGCTGCTATTATGGTGCCATTTCTTCCCACTGATTGCCCTCCTTACTTGAGCGATCCCAACCAATTGGGGAACTCATTTGGCAAATTGGATTTGTGTGGTGTTGTCACAAAGCCAATTCCAGGTAAAGGTCAGGCAACGTTCCTGTCTTCGTTCTGTTTTGGGGCGGCGTGGAGTGAGGGAGCCTCACTGTGAATGTAAGAACGCAAGGAAAGCTTGCTGGATTTGGCCAGATGACCATCTAGACCATCATTCTGTTGCCACAGAGGCCAAAAACATGCCTATAGGAAACCCACAAGCAGGATTCAAACACAAGAGCCACTCTCACTTTTCAGCAACTAGCATTCAGAAGCAATGTTGGCTTCAACTGTGGAGGCAGAACATAACCAGCATGGCTAGTAGCTATCAATAGCCCTCTACTCCTCCATGGATTTGTCTATTCCTCTTTTAAAGCCGTCGAAGTTTGTGGCCATCACTGCCTCACGTCGTAGCAAGTTCCATTCAATACTTTAATTTTACCACCCCTGCTTCCTCTCCCCCCAGAAATCACTGCACTTTTTAATGGTGGTGGGCACACGTTCATGAAGACTCGACCCAACCTGTAATATATCTATAATTTATTTTAAAGCATTTATAAACGGAGATACAGTGGTACCTCGGGATGCGAACAGGATCCGTTCTGGAGCCCCGTTCGCATCCTGAACAGAACATAAGACGCGACAGCACATCTGCGCATGTCCTGGTCGCGTTTTGCCACTTCCACGCATGCGTGTGACGTCATTTTGACCGTCTGCACATGTGCGAGCGGTGAAACCCGGAAGTAACGTGCTCTGTTGCTTCTGGGTCACCGCGGAGCGCAACCCGAAAATACTTATCCTGAAGCGTATTTATCCCAAGGTATGACTGTGTATGCAATATTGCTCAAACAAAAATGCAACACAAAATAAGAAAAACAGTAATATAAAGGCATATAAAAACAGGAATTCGAGAATATGTAGAGATGAGGAAGAATGTCAGTTTTGGTTTCTCCGGGCAAGAAATGCATATACTGAGGTAACGTGTGCATAAAGAAGCATTTGTTAGTAATAATAATAATAATAATAATAATAATAATAATAATAATAATATACAAAATGCATTATATAAAGAAAAATTGTTCTGCAAAAATGGGTATATTAGGGTAGTGTCACACTAAAATGTTTGTGAGTGATCAACATATATAGATAGATGATAGATAAATAGATTAAACAGATAGATGGATAAATAGCAAACTGATGTGGAAAAATGGAGAACTGACCCTACATTTGAAAAAAGAGAAATTGATAGATTTACATATCCGTGACCACTAATTACCACCTGCTGGACAAAAGCGCTCTCTGCTGTGGCTACCAATTTACCTACATTTTCTCTTTTCTCCCCTGCTCTGAAAAAATCACTAAAAGGGGCCTTCCATTTTGCCTCTTACAAATGGAGCAATGAAGTGGGAAGGGTGGAGTAACATTTCAACTTGGCCTTGTTTAAGAAGCAAAATAATCAGTGGGGTAAGCATAGCATAGCACTTCTCAAAGGAACTAATCTCCAAAGGGCACCTCAAAAATGCCACAGAAGTTCAGGAAAAAGTCGCCCCGTTGGCCGTAAAAGGTCTTTCCCCTCGGGTCTAATGAGCGACTTTGCTTCCGCGCAGTTCAATTTTATGCTTGGGTGGAAGGAGTTAAAGCGATGCCTTCGCAGCTCAGTAAACAGCCCGTCCCGTTAAGCCATAATGCTGTTGCTTCCCATTGGCATCATATCAACGATGGATTATTTTCCGCTGCAGATTGAATCGCCGCTGAAGTTTCGAATACATCTTAGCAATCACCTTTCAGAACATGGCAGCTAGCTCTGGGGAGCGCAGAGACCTTTAAGCAAAGTTTTCTCTCCTCTCCTTCCTCCTCTGCCCCCAATAACTGAGAGATCACCTAAAGACCATTTAGGAAAAGTCTTTGGTGGCCAGCTGTAATTTTTACTTCCTCTGCTCTTGTCCCTGTAACAGCATCCTGACAGGCAGCTATCAAACTTTCCTGCAATGCTTTTATTTCTGTGGTTGGAAAGCCTTCACACATCTCCTTTCTGCATGGCTGGATGCAGTAATAAATAAATAAATAAATAAATAAATAAATAAATAAATAAATAAATAAATTTTATTTATTTATACCCCGCCCTTCCCGGTTCAGGAAGCCTGGCTCAAGGTGGCTAACAACAAATTTAAAACACTTAATTGATGCTACAAAAAACCCCAGCATAAAATACGGTATCAAACGTAAATAACAATAAAATCGAGAATCAAAAATCAATTTAGGGGGAAAATCCACCCAATAAACATTAGATGATCACTAGGGCTAGCTGGCTAAAAGAGTCCCACTTGGGCCAGTGAGGAGACCAGAGGAGAACCAGCTGTGAGTGGGCAATCTTCACAAAAAGGGGAGGGGGAGAGAAGGAAGGGGAACAAAAGATCAGGCCAGGTTCAGATTGAAAGCCCTGCAGAAGGAAGTTCAATCCTGCAGGGCCCTGGTCTCATGGGACAGAGCATTCCACCAGGTCGGAGCCACCACTGAAAAGGCCCTGGCCCTGGTGGAGGATAGTCTGACTTCCTTAGGGCCCGGGACCTCTAAACTATGGTTATTCATGGACCTTAAGGTCCTCTGTGGGGCAGACCAGGAGAGGCGGTCCCGTAAATATGAGGGCCCTAAGCCATAGCCCTAAGCCATAAAAGGCATAGGAGGAAGAGGACCAGGAAAGAAGATGGCGATTCCTGGGCATGGCTTTGCCAAAGTCAGCGAGAGAGATTTAAGGACACAATTCACCCTTCACCCAGTGGGACGTTAATTATGTACAATATTTGTATCCCCTTTCAGGCTCTCGGACTGGCTTAACATAAATCAGATCTAAGCCCCGGACCCCGTCCTGAGGCTCACAGTATAAGAAGTCATGACATGGGAGGAAAAACAGGAATGGGAGGGAAGAGGGGGAAGCAAGCTCTTCAGGTTGCAGCCGGTGCCAGAGGTGGTTCTGGCCGTCTTGCCCTTGGTAAAGAGCAGACCCTTCCCTGAAACACTTCGCCACCCCCCAGAACAGAGCTGGTCACAACATCCAGGCCAGGAAGTCAGGAAAGCTCCTGTCACACAGCTCTTCCCTCAGACAGCTGGCAATGGTAGTCAGAATCAGGCCTGATTGGGTTGCCCTCACTGCTGTCAATGGCGGTTTTGGCTCAAAACGGCTTTAATCCTCCTGGATTTATTTATTTAAACATCATTTCGAAACAGCTTGATGTGTTGTTGTTTCTTAAATCTCTTAAGAGTACAATATATTTATAATATAAAAACAATATTGGTTATAAACAAAAATGCAGCCTTGAAACGATATTAAAACATACAAGCAAATAGAACATGTGCAGGGGGACTCGCCTGTGAATATATATATATATATATATATATATATATATATATATATATACCGGTATCTATCTATCTATCTATCTATCTATCTATCTATCTATCTAAAATGAGGCAGAAACAGAGTTAATTTGAAGAGAGAGTTACATTCCCAGCCGTTTTAGGGGTGGGTTGAAGTGACTCAACACAAAATTATCTGGAAACCTTGTAAGTCATTTTAACACGTAACAGACACACATTAAAATGGCATCCATATTCCCCCCTCAAGCGAAATCTTTGTGGGAGAAAATACTTTAGTTGGTCATGACAGTAAATGATGTCACTGAAAGAGTTTGCAGGGCAGCAGTTGAAGAAGGAGCAAAAAGGGTTTTCTTGTGTGTGTGTGTCTCAAGATGGAAGGGGAGGGAACAGCTGCAGTCGCCTGCGATTCCTGCGCAATGTTTGCCATCTTGCCAAAGGTTGCAGGCAGCTTCACCTGCAGCAATTGCATGTTGATTGCCCTTTTAAAAGACAAAGTCCAGCAACTGGAGGAACGTGTAGCTACGCTCCAAAGAATTAGAGAGCTGGAGCTCTTCTTGGAAGCAACAGAGCACACCGTCCCCACCAAGTAGGAGACAGGGGACTCCCCTGAGAAGGAGGCTAGTTCATCAACACAGGAGCCAGATATATGGAGAAACGTGACTCAAAGAAGTAGGAGGCCCAGGGTTCGTTCTGATAGTTTAGAAATACACAATCGCTTTGAGGTCCTCTCCCCTAGCATGGAAGACGAAGAGCAGACTCCATTTGAGGATCTCTCCCTCATTACAGTTGATCAGGTATATGAAGACGAGCAGCAAAGTCAGTCCTCAGGGAATGTGCAGGCGACCTTGGAACGGACAGCTCACGGAAGAACCCCGACCAAACCCAAGAGGAGGCGTGTAGTGGTGATAGGGGATTCCCTACTGAGGGGAACAGAAGCAGTGATCTGTGGGCCTGACAAGATGTCTCGGGAAGTGTGCTGTCTCCCCGGGGCTAAGATCCAAGATGTAACTGAACAACTGCAAGGAATCATAAAACCCACTGACAAATACCCCTTCCTCTTGGTTCATGTGGGAACCAATGACACTGCAAGCAATAGCCTCCAGAAGATCAAAAGAGACTACGAGGCTCTCGGCAGGAAATTGAAGCAACTAAATGCACAAATTGTCATCTCGTCTGTCCTCCCAGTTGAACGATGTGGCCCAGGGAGAGAGGGGAAAATAGTGGAAGTGAACAGCTGGCTTCGCACATGGTGTAAACAGGAACGGTTTGGATTCTTAGATCACGGACTGCAGTTTCTTGAAGATGGACTTCTGGCAAGTGATGGGCTGCACCTCACAACGGTTGGGAGAAATGTTTTTGCCAAAAATCTCAGAAACCTCATCAGGAGGGCTTTAAACTGACTAATGGGGGGGAGGGAGACAGTGCTCCTGAAGGTAGGAGTCTATCAATTGATGAAGATGATCATCCAAATGTCATAGACCAAATGGAGCAAACAGCACGCGGACCTAGTGGTGGGAGGAAAAAATCCTTAAATAAGAGACACGGGGGAATGATTAATGGACTTCAATGTCTGTACACTAATGCGCAAAGCATGGGAAATAAACAAGATGAGCTTGAGCTCTTGGTACAGCAAACTAAATATGACATAATAGGCATCACTGAAACCTGGTGGGATAAGTCCCACGATTGGAATGTAATAATGGGGGGATACAATTTATTTCAGAGAAACAGACCAGACAAGAAAGGAGGAGGAGTGGCGTTATATGTCAGGGATGTGTATACCTGTGAAGAGATCCAAGATTTAGAACCTCAAAGCCAAAGTGAGAGCATTTGGGTCAAAATTAAGGGAGAGAAGAATAACAGAGACCTCATTGTGGGAGTTTACTATAGATCCCCAAGCCAAACGGAGGACATAGATGATGCCTTCCTGGAACAGATGGCCAAGCATGCAAAAGGAAGGGAGATAGTAGTAATGGGGGACTTCAATTACCCGGATATTTGTTGGACGTCAAACTCAGCCAAGAGCAAAAGGTCAAACAGATTCCTCACTGGCCTTGCAGACAACTTCATTGTCCAGAAAGTGGGAGAAGCAACAAGAGGAACAGCCATTTTAGATCTGGTCCTAACCAATGTTGATGACCTGGTTAGTGGGGTAGATGTGGAAGGATCATTAGGTGCGAGTGATCATGCTCTTCTGAAGTTTACTATACAGCGGAAAGGAGCAGCCAAGCATACTAGGACTCAATTTCTTGACTTTAAGAAAGCCGACTTCATAAAACTTAGGGAAGTGCTGGGTGAGATCCCATGGACAGCAATACTAAAAGGAAAGGGAGTTCATGATGGCTGGGAGTTTGTTAAGAGGGAGATAGTAAAAGCACAACATCAGGCAATACCAATGAGACGGAAACATGGAAGGTGCCTAAAGAAGCCAGGGTGGCTATCTAAAGAACTTTTAACTGAATTAAGATTAAAAAAGGATGTGTACAAAAAATGGAAAAGGGGGGATACCACCAAAGAGGAATTCAAACAAATAGCCAGCACGTGTAGACACAAGGTCAGAAAAGCTAAAGCACAGAATGAACTCAGGCTTGCTAGAGAGGTTAAAAGCAACAAAAAAGGCTTTTATGGGTATGTTCGTAGCAAAAGGAAGAACAAAGAAACAGTGGGGTCACTCAGAGGAGAAGATGGTGAAATGCAAACACGGGACACAGAAAGGGCTGAACTCCTCAATGCCTTCTTTGCCTCAGTCTTCTCCGATAAAGAAAACAATGCCCGACCTGAAGAATTTGGAGCAAATGATTCAGCAAAGCAAACACAGCCCAGAATAACTAAGGAGATAGTACAAGAATATTTGGCTAGTCTAGATGTATTCAAGTCTCCAGGGCCAGGTGAACTGCATCCAAGAGTATTAAAAGAACTGGCAGATGTGATCTCAGAACCACTGGCAGTCATCTTTGAGAATTCCTGGAGAACAGGCGAAGTCCCGGCAGACTGGAGGAGGGCAAATGTTGTCCCTATTTTCAAAAAGGGGAAAAGAGAGGACCCAAATAATTACCGCCCAGTCAGTCTGACATCAATAGCAGGGAAGATTCTGAAGCAGATCATTAAGCAAACAGTCTGTGAGCACGTAGAAAGGAATGCTGTGATCACCAATAGTCAGCATGGATTTCTGAAAAATAAGTCATGTCAGACTAACCTGATCTCGTTTTTTGACAGAATTACAAGCCTGGCAGATGAAGGGAATGCAGTGGATGTAGCCTACCTAGATTTCAGCAAGGCATTTGACAAGGTGCCCCATGATATTCTTGTAAAGAAGCTGGTAAAATGCGGTCTTGACTATGCTACTACTCAGTGGATTTGTAACTGGCTGACTGACCGAACCCAAAGGGTGCTCATCAATGGTTCCTCTTCATCCTGGAGAAGAGTGACTAGTGGGGTGCCACAGGGTTCTGTCTTGGGCCCGGTCTTATTCAACATCTTTATCAACGACTTGGATGATGGACTCAAGGGCATCCTGATCAAATTTGCAGATGACACCAAACTGGGAGGGGTGGCTAACACCCCAGAGGACAGGATCACACTTCAAAACGACCTTGACAGATTAGAGAACTGGGCAAAAACAAACAAGATGAATTTTAACAGGGAGAAATGTAAAGTATTGCACTTGGGCAAAAAAAATGAGAGGCACAAATACAAGATGGGTGACACCTGGCTTGAGAGCAGTACATGTGAAAAGGATCTAGGAGTCTTGGTTGACCACAAACTTGACATGAGCCAACAGTGTGACGCGGCAGCTAAAAAAGCCAATGCAATACTGGGCTGCATCAATAGGAGTATAGCATCTAGATCAAGGGAAGTAATAGTGCCACTGTATTCTGCTCTGGTCAGACCACACCTGGAGTACTGTGTCCAGTTCTGGGCACCACAATTCAAGAAGGACACTGACAAACTGGAACGTGTCCAGAGGAGGGCAACCAAAATGGTCAAAGGCCTGGAAACGATGCCTTATGAGGAACGGCTAAGGGAGCTGGGCATGTTTAGCCTGGAGAAGAGGAGGTTAAGGGGTGATATGATAGCCATGTTCAAATATATAAAAGGATGTCACATAGAGGAGGGAGAAAGGTTGTTTTCTGCTGCTCCAGAGAAGCGGACACGGAGCAATGGATCCAAACTACAAGAAAGAAGATTCCACCTAAACATTAGGAAGAACTTCCTGACAGTAAGAGCTGTTCGACAGTGGAATTTGCTGCCAAGGAGTGTGGTGGAGTCTCCTGCTTTGGAGGTCTTTAAGCAGAGGCTTGACAACCATATGTCAGGAGTGCTCTGGTGGTGTTTCCTGCTTGGCAGGGGGTTGGACTCGATGGCCCTTGTGGTCTCTTCCGACTCTATGATTCTGTGATTCTGTGATTCTGTGATCTGACTTTTCGAGAAGTGTCCTGCTAAACGGCAGAGGATTCTTCACACCAGGATCCTCCGTAACGTGTTATCCGCCAGACAAAATGGCACCCGTCAGCCGTGTATTGTTTCCCGCCATACTCGGGACCATATGTAGTCCCGGTCAGGTGGCAAACAGAGACATTTTGAGCCTGGAGGGCCTCCACACAATCATACTGGGTTGGTGGTTTGTGCTTGCTTTAATAGACAACACATTGCGCACACTTGCCTGTACAGTGGTACCTCGCAAGACGAACGCCTCGCAAGACGGAAAACCCGCTAGACGAAAGGGTTTTCCATTTTGGAGGTGCTTCGCAAGACGAATTTCCCTATGGGCTTGCTTCGCAAGACGACAGCCCATAGGGAAATATCCGGGACAGCGGGGAAGCGCAGCGCGTCTTCCCCACTGTCCTCGGACCTCCTCCGAAGCCGGGCGGTGGGACGGGAACGCCTCCTCCCGCCGCCGCCGGGCTTCGGAACGATGCTCCGAAGCCGGGCGGCAGGGAGGGAACACCTTCTGAAGGCGGGCGGGGGGCGAAAGTCTTTGTTCCCCCCTGCCTGCCTTCCCGGGAGAGCGGAGAAATACAGCGCGTTTCTCCGCTGTCCCGTAGGGCTTTTGAAGGCAGGCGGGGGGGAGCAAAGACTTTCGCCCCCCGCCCGCCTTCAGAAGAGGTCCAGGACCTCTTCTGAAGGCTGGTGGGGGCAAAAGTCTTTGTCCCCCCTGCCTGCCTTCCCAGGGGCTTTTAAATCGCCCCGGACAGCGGAGAAGTCCTCCGCTGTCCCGGGGCGATTTTAAAATGCCGCCCGCCAGCATTTTAAGATCGCCCGGACAGCGGAGAAGTCCTCCGCTGTCCCGGGGTTTTTTAAAATGCTGGGGGTGGGAAGAAAAGCCCTTGTCCCCCCCCCAGCCTTCAGAAGAGGTCCGGGGACAGACTGTCCCCGGACCTGGTCTGAAGGCGGTTTTCCTAGGAACGCATTAATTGATTTTCAATGCATTCCTATGGGAAACCGTGCGTCGCAAGACGAAAAACTCGCAAGACGAAGAGACTTGCGGAACGAATTAATTTCGTCTTGCGAGGCACCACTGTATGTTGAATATCACAGGCTGCAGAGAGGGGGTGGGTTATAAGAATCAAAATGAAATGTTCTGATGCCTGAGAAGATTAAACATGGAAAAAAAACCCCAACACTGAGGGGATTATATTTCTATTTAAAACCATAATAACTGGATGAATAGAACACAGTTTGGAAACTGACCTGAAAAATTAGTAATATTAGGGCTGCCTCTCCCATAAACCTACCCCAGGTGAACAACTGCTTTTTGATAGTTTGCTTTCTATAAACATAAAAATAAGAAAACCACTTACTATGTTCCTGTGTTGATTGGCCCCCACCCACTTTCAACACTTTTTTGTTGTTGTTGCAAGTTTGGGTTGGATCTTTAATCCTCAACTGATTAAAAATGCTGCTACACTCGCAGTATGCATTGCTACGATGATTGCTTGAAACCCCTGATAAGAGACCTGGCATATTAATACTGTGATAAATGTGAGACAGGGTTAGGACACACAGCCTGTTGCTCAATCACATACAGCAAGTCTAATAATAATAATAATAATAATAATAATAATAATAATAATAATATTTTATTTTTATACCCCGCCCATCTGGCTGGGTTTCCCCAGCCACTCTGGGTGGCTTCCAACAAAATATTAAAATACAATAGTCTGTCAAACATTAAAAGCTTCCCTAAACTTACAAGCTTACAAGCAAGGGACAGGGTTATGACTGTGGTTTAGCTATCTCTCCCTCCATAACCATATCTAACACAGCAGTTCCAAGAAAGGAGTAAGAAATAAAAAATAATGTTAATGGTAATATTTATTACACTCTCACCCCTCCTCACAACAACCCTGTGAAGTAGGTTAGGTTGTGGAGTGGTGATTGGCCAAAGGTCACCTAGCAAGCTCTATGGCTGGATTTGAACCCAGGTCTCTCCATTCCTACTCTGACATTCTAGCCACTATAATGCACTGGCTCCAAATAGTATATATGGTAGTAATGGGATTCCAGGCAAATCACACTTTGGGGACATGCTGGCAGGTTTTTATTGGTTTATACCAAGAAATCCTGCATGGTATGTCTTGCATAGTGCACACTTTCACACAAATCAGCCCGAGAACAAATGTTATTTTAGTCTCTTTAAGCCACATTTCCCCATGATGCTCAATCCACAAACCTGTGGTTTAAGGGCTCCCTGCTAACCAGGATATGAAAACTGGATGCAAAATCCAGGTTTCACATCCTGGTTTGAAATGAGCCCTTGAACCATCATTTCCCAGTTCAAGCATCACCCTATAATGCCATTATACCAATCTATGGTGCCACCGCTTTAGGAATGCTATGTAAAGTTCTTCTTGCCTCACCTCAAAAAGGACATTGCAAGGTTGGGAAAAGGTTCAAAAAGCAGCAACCCAAATGAGGAAAGCTTGCAGCATTTGAGTCTCTTTTTCCCCCGTTTAGAGGCAGCAAGTAAGAGGCGGCCTGCTAGAATTGTATAAAATTATGCAGTGCATAGACAGTGAATAGAGGAAAGTCCTTCTCTCGCTCATAATGCTAGATTGCGCTGACATCCATTGAAGCTGAACGCTGGAAGATTCAGGAGAGACAAAAGAAAGTACTTATTCACACAGCATATAATTAAGCCATTCAATTCACTCCCACGAGAAACAGTGATAGCCCCCGAAAGAGGATTAGACTAATTCACGGAGGACAAGGCTATCAATGGCTACTAACTATGATTGCTGTTTTCTACCTCCACTGTCAGAGGCAATAGGCTTCTGAATACTAGTTGCTGGAAACTACAGGAAGGGGAGTGTGTTATCGCTCTCAGTTTCTGCTTGCATGCTTCGCGTGGGCATTTGGTTGGCCACAGTGAGAACAGGGTGCTGGGCTGGATATACCGTGGGCCTGATCCTGCAGGGCTTTTCCGTCTGTCCTTAACTAGCATGGCTTTGCTGTAGCCTAGCACGCCTGGGGAGGAGAGAACGAAAGAAGTGAGGGAAGAACTGGAGGAGGGGAGCAAGATGAAAGAACGCGGAAGCGTGGCTCATCCTTACTCTGCCAGACAGGTATATTTGGCCTTAGTTGTATGACTTGTCTCAGTTAGCTCTCTGCTCCTGAGGTCTTTGACATGGCAGCTGCCCAAATGGTGCCTCATTAACTAGGTACTAGTCTGCTTTTTTTGAAGGGACGCGGGTGGCGCTGTGGGTTAAACCACAGAGCCTAGGGCTTGCCAATCAGAAGGTCGGCAGTTCGAATCCCCGCGACGGGGTGAGCTCCCGTTGCTCGGTCCCTGCTCCTGCCAACCTAGCAGTTTGAAAGCACGTCAAAAGTGCAAGTAGATAAATAGGTACCACTCTGGCGGGAAGGTAAACGGCATTTCTGTGCGCTGCTCTGGTTCGCCAGAAGCGGCTTAGTCATGCTGGCCACATGACCTAGAAACTGTACGCCGGCTCCCTTGGCCAATAAAGCGAGATGAGCGCTGCAACCCCAGAGTCGGTCACGACTGGACCTAATGGTCATTGCTCCCTTTACCTTTAGAGTGTTCTTGCTACCCCTTACTTATGTTTGGTCAGACATCTTCTGGTGTCCCCTTATATTCCCAGCTGTTGGATTATATTGCCTTCTGCCACCAGAGCCTTTTCAAAAAGCACACATTGCCTAGAATGTTATTTTAACAGGCTATTCATATGTTCCAAAAGAATTAGAATGTTTCTGCCAGTTTTACGTGCACCTGCCCATTTGTGATAGATGGTTTCTGTTAAGCAAGTCTTGCTTAGCTTAGTTCGTCTCTGTCTGCGCTCCCCCTTCAAGCTAGTTCGCAATCCGTCGAGACATCTTCATGCATTGGTCACTGATGTGTGAAAGGTGGCGCACAGCTATTCTTTGTGCTTGATCAGCATTATTCTCTGAGAGAGACTGATCCCACAATCCCGAGAGGAGGAAACATAAAGACTAATCCAGGGACAATGAAGACGGAGTGCGAGAAGCAAGCCAGCTTTTAACAAACTGCAACGGGAGGAGGTCTGGGCTGGACCTGCCTTTAGAAACAGGATCCAAATGGATTTCTAATTGATGGACTATTTGGCTGCTCTGTTCCCTGTTCTGTTGAAATAGAATCATTAGAAAGCTGATCTGCCTGCCTTTTTGCACCGACTTTGTTGCTGTGTGCCTTCGTGAGAACGTTCCCTCAAGGCAATGGCTTTCAGACTTTCTTCCTGCACAGAATCCTTCCAAACCAGTTCTGCTGAGAAACCCATAGGTGCTGCTATGGAACCTTTCTCTCTTACAGAAGATGCTGGGGAGCATCTTAGGGTGCACACAGCTCCTCTTGGGCCTCTCTGCTAACACATGGGAATGGCAGATGCTCTTGAGAACACATCCAATGCTCTTTCTGCAGAGGGGGTTCCATGGCTCACTTGTAGAGGAAATGTTTGGCACACAGAGGGTTCTGCCTTCAGTCTCCAGCAGAAATCTTTTTTATTTATTTTAATGGATTTTAACATATAAATTATAAAATGTACCACAAAACTTATCACTTATACAATCTTTTTAGACTTCCATCAGCACCTCTGATGATCCACCGTTTTAACCACCTCTTAACTTTATATTGCCCTTACATCTCTTAACAAATCATCCTTCCCCTTCTCCATTTTTGCAATACTTCCAATAATACTCCTCACAAAACTTCTTGCAAACCTACAAACGTCGTCTGATCTTCACAAATACTTTTCAAGTAGTCCGTAAATTTACTCCAGTCTTCCGTGAATTTCTGGTCCCGCCGGTTTCGAATCCTTCCTGTTAGTTTATCTAGTTCTGCATAGTCCATTAACTTCATCCTCCATGCTTCAATCGTCGGTAATTCTTCTTGCTTCCATTTTTGGGCCAGTAATATTCTTGCTGCTGTTATTGCATATAAAAAGAGCTTACATTCCTTTCTATTTATATCACTCCCCACAATGCCCAGTAAAAATGCTTCTGGTTTCTTTTTGAATGTATATTTCAACATTTTTTTCAACATCAGTCTCCAGCAGAAATCTAATGGCGTTCACCATGACAGCTCTCATAGCGGACGAGAGTCCGAAACGCCAGCCTTTTTAGAAACGCACGTAAACCCAAAGAGCAGCAATACACTGCATAAAGCTCCATTTATTAGGATCAGCATGAATACAATCCTGTGCATATTTTCCATGGAATAAGCTCCATTGAAGCGGGTGATGCTGCTAAATGATTACATTGGTTCAGCTTGTAAAACACACTGAGCTTTACCAAGAGATCTTCAGCCAGCTGAAATGCAACCGATAGCATTTAATTAAAAACACAAACAATCTCGCAAAGAAGCGTTACCATTAAAACGCTGGCAGGAAGTAGGAACTTCATCAAAGGAAAGAAAATTAAGCATCCCTTCCTCTGCTTGGTTTTCCTCTGTCTTCCTCTATGGTGATAAGTCACAAACAAACTTGTAAGCTTTGTTATCCCTTCATTGGCTTGCATTGGAGAGTTTTCATTCATCACGGTGTCCAAGCAGATGACTCCTGCTCTAAACTCCCCCTGCTCTCTCCTGCTCTAAACTCCCCCTTCACTGCACCACTGATCTCCAGCAGAAATATTCTTGTCTGGGACCTTAAAGAGTGCAGTAAAGGCAGTCAGTAATGGGCTGGCTGGACCAGTGTAAGTGAAGAGCTCTCTATTCGTCTAACAGGAAAGTATCCACAGATCACAGGCTAAGCACATACTTCACATGCAGAAGTTTCCTGCCTTCAGTTGCCAGCTGAAAAGGACCTGAGGTAGCTGGAGATGGGAAAGATTCCCATCTGGGTCTTTGGAGAGTTGCTGGCAGTCAGAGCAGGCAGTCCTGGTCTAGATGGCACTGAGTGGTGGCCAAGCTTTCTATCCAGGAAGCTTATTTGCCATGACTGATCTTCTCATTGAGGAACTCCCCGCCACAAGTTTCCAGTAGCCATAGGGGTTTCCTGAACAACACGGCATTAAGGAATTTGCAAATTTGGCAACAACTACCTGTCAACAACACAGGCAGCCAAACCAACCCACTCCACTCACCTGAACACCTGTTTTTCTTTAAGAAGTTGCTACCGCGTTTCACCATTGGGCCAGTTTTTTTGGCTAATTACCTCTTGCATACCAAAATCTGGTCCTATCGAAGTTGAACACTAGGGATTTCCTCCTACCCAACCAATGAAACACCAGAATCAAAGCCAAATTTTATATGTGTTCTAAGTTTAACTAATTTTCCAAGTTCACCCCTAACGCTGAAATCCAAAATGCTGAGAATCCAGTTGTAAACCTTTACATTTCTGGGCAGGGGATCTTACATTCACCCACTGTCAAAAATTCACAAAGGCAGCAATCCTATACCTGGTGTTAAGTCCAATTGAACTCGGTGGCACTGACTTCTATAAAAGTACAGGGAATTTAGGATGTTGGTTTCTGGTTCTCTAGAGTCTTTTGTTTGAGAACTTGAAATCACACACACACAAACCAGAAATACAAAGTTTATTTGAGTATATGTGTACACCCTATCTTGTTGGCTTAGAGCTTAGTTACAGACTTTTCCTCATCTTAAAAAACACCATTTATTATCAGATGTTCTGCAAACATACACACAGAGTCAGTGTGAAGGGGTGGCACCTTCAGGAATCTGCTGATGGCCCACACTCCAGGTGGAGTCCCGCTGACAAGAGCCCCCTGGACTTCCTGTATTGCAGAGGTAGATAAATTGAGGGATGGGAGCCCATGTATGGGAACTTGCCCAAGGCCTTCTGAAACCTTGGAGCTGATGCTATATGCATAACCCCTTGGCAGCTATTACCAGCCATTGTTCTTGGGTTTCACCAGTTTTGACCCTGCTTCTTAAAAGCATTTCATTGATCCCCAAGTGGTTGAGGACTGGAACCTTAATACCGCATTTACAAACAACATCGGGTGCAAGCCAAACCTTCTGGAATTAATGGCAAACGTCCCATTGAGATTCTCAGAACTACACCAGATCAGTAGGGAGGAAAATGTATGGAAGAAATTGGGACATAAGGATGGAACAGTCTTTACTTTCACATTGCACAGAGCGGGGCATACTCCCTGCCTCATTTCACTAGTCTTACCGGAATTATTTTCATTTCCCTCAGACTTCCAACAGATGTTTTGCCTGAGCTGGAGCCTCCAAATTCTCTCCGAATTTCACTACAAGTGAAATTCGATGGGAACTCTACCTATGCCATGCATTCACAACTGGGAGATACATGGGGTGGGTGTCTTGTAGATGCTACTAGTACTGACTTTTAATACCCGTACAATGCTCTTGCACTTTTGTATCTCATCCTATAACCTGCTAACCTTTGTCTCCTTAGGTTTGAAGACCATTGTAGGTGCCCTTATCCAGTCAGTTAAGAAACTTGCCGATGTGATGATCTTGACCGTTTTTTGCTTGAGTGTTTTCGCCCTCATAGGGCTCCAACTCTTCATGGGAAATCTGAGGCAGAAGTGTGTCCGGAAGTTTAACACCACCATTAACGGCACATTCATACCGGACGAGGAGAGGTGGCCATCCTTAGATGCTTTTTTAAATGATGCAGGTAAGATGCTCTCTTGGCTTCTGTGTTTTATGGTTTTTGCCAAATGCAAGTTTCTTCACTTGCATTTATTATGAAAATAAATAAATCCAAGTTTGACACCATGCGGAAACTCAGAGCTCTGTGCCAAGAAGCCTCAGCATTGTGTATGGAAACATTTAAAAAGCCAACTAGCAACTTTTAGCAGTGTTTGTTTGTTTGTTGGGATACTTCCAGGGGTGCCTCATCCTATATGAAGTCTCCTAGATGCTAAGATCTTCAGAGGTGTTTTTGCTTTGGGTCCTTCTGCTGTCTGGGCTAAGGTGGGCTAAGGAATGATAAGGAGCAGGGCCTCCTCTGTGGTGGCTTCATAGCCAAGGAAGCCAATTGGAACAACTCAGTAGGGATATTTAGGAAGCTGCTGAAAACTTTTCTATGGGGGCACATTTTTGGGAGCAGAATGGTTGTTGCTGCAACATTATTAGCATTTGCAGAGTGCTAGAGGTCTTGAACCAGAGACTCAGGTGAAGCTGGCCTCCAGAGAGAGAATGGAACTGAGGATACCAGCTCAGCAAACATCAGGCTATGAAAAGGACCAGTGGAATTGTACCATAATGCTTCTGATTCTGGTCTAGTGCCTGAGGAATTCTGTTCTCTGGCTGTATCTTTCCTCACTGATCTATTATGTGGCTTCGCTGCCCCAGTGTTTGACTGCCTCGCAGTTTTCCCAGGGTTCTGTTCTACAGGAACCCAAGGCTGCCTGGGAGAGCTGGGCAGTGCCCCTCCCAGAGGCCGAGGCAAGAGTTCAAGGCCCACAGAGCACCTTCAGGACCTTGGAGAGCTCCATAGTCACATAGAGGTAGCCTGATGAGCTGCTGCCTCTAGGAGCACCTTGCTCAAACTGAAGCCTAAAATATGATGTCTGGATTGTAGTGAAGCAACTCCCCAGAGGAGGGGACCTGCTGTTAAAGGGCTCTCACCTAATTATGTGAGGCACCTGTGTGGCTAAGAAGATGCTTCTGTACCAGACGAGGATAGTATGGCTGCATCTTCTGGTTGGGAAAGTGCTGAAGGTGGTCCTGGCAGTTCTTCACCCAAGTGCCTCTTCCCCCTTTGTGTCCATTGCTCCATGCCTGGCCTCTGAGTTGTGGGTCATGGCACCCAGCTTTAAAACCTGATTGTGGCTGCGTGCCTCCAAGCTGCCACCCGTTGCCATGCAATCTTGGCTGCCCTGGTGTTTATTGGCTTGTTGGTTTTAAGATGTTTTCTGATTACTGTTAGCTCCTGTGAGATACTGCTTATAGGCTAGCTGGCAGGGCTGTAGCTTTAGGATGAATGGGTGAATGAAACAGTTTGAAATCTTTCGGGATTTGAAGGCCAAGCAAGATGGCAAGAGGGTTAAACAAAGGGCAATTAGTTCACCAGGAAAGCAGCTCAGAGGATAAAGTATTTGTATCTTGCTTTGGCCCGGACATTAACAGAAGCCAGTAGCTGTCACTGGGCAAGTTAGTTGTTCCGAGCCCTTGGGATGTGTGCCTGTCAGGGTTCAAAGGATAGATGAGCCAGAGAAGCTTTGTGAGAAGTGATTTTAAAATATATGTGTGTGTGTGTGTGTGGAAATGCTACTGTTGCTTTGGGATTGCAGCCCAATTGAGCATCATAAACCACACTTTGGGTGGCATCTAGCAAAGTAGCTATGGTCACACAAGGATTTCCATTTGGGTAGTGGAACTTGCCCCTGTCTTTCCCCCAATCCAAAATCTGAACTGGAGGATTGAGGAAACCCCACAACAGATTTAAGTAGTGCATGGGGTTGGGAAGGGGAATTTCCATGGCACAGCTAGATATTATTGTGCTAATGTTGCTGCTTCATTGCATGCCACCCTTCATTTCTCTGCCTGTGATAAAACCCTTCTTGTGCCCCCCCCTTTTCTGTCCATTGCATGCACCTGTAACTAAACCATGCATGATTTAATGCAGAAAAAGGAGCAGGGATATAAATGTTTAAGATAAATGATGATAAGAAAATGAATAGTAGCGTCCCTGTCCCTTCAAGAACACACAGCATTACCTTCTCCCCATCAGTGGGAACGCTGCATTGATTACACTGCTTGCTGCCTATCTACAAACTTCCTGGCCAGCAACAAATATGCAATTCCAGACTTTACATCTAGATCAGTCCCAGTTTTATCAGGACAATGAAACAAGCAAACAAAAGCATTAAAAAGATGCATGTCTAGGCAGGCGTCTTGTGGAAGGGTAAAGAAATCAAATTAATAGATGAAGGATTGCAATACTCTGCTGCAAAACTAGTCTGTACAGGGATCCTGAAACAAGAGAACTATTGTGAGAGTGAGTGTCTGATTTAAGCAGGAAGTCAGGGCTGGAATAATAATAATAATAATAATAATAATAATAATAATAATAATAATAATAGAAGAGATTCCCTGCTGAACCATGCCTTTGAGGTTTCAATCTCATAGCTGTTACTTTCCCTTTATGAATGTATTTAACAGGGTTGCTGCCTTTAAAAAACAAAAACAAACAAACAACAAACATCGCTTCTTTTTAATGGCAACACATTCATCCAAACCTCAACAGGAGTGCCATTCCTGGCATGCTAGAATGGGTACATCTGTTGGATTTCTTCCTATTGTGCTGCTGTTTAAAAGACAACAAGCCTGGGAGCGTGGGTCTCTAACTGGTGGTTCAATACCAACAATTAGTGGATAGCTCAATGAAGATGTCAACTCAGCGTGCAGCCACCATGAAAAAGGTGAATTCCATGCTAGAGATCGATAGAAAAGGGAGCTGAAGTAAAAGCTGCCGATATCATCAAGCCAATATACAAATCTATGATGCAACTGCTTTTGGAATACTGTGTGCGTTTCTGATTGCTGTGCCTCATAAAGGATATTGTAGAGCAGGAAAAGGTGTAGGAAAGGGCAACCAAGGTTATTGTGGCAGGAAGAACTCCCCTGTGAGTAAAGGTTACAATATGTAGGACTTTAGAAGTGTTTTCCCCCCCTTAATGAATGTGGACTCATGTGCATGAACTTGCAGCTGGCATGCTATCACCACACACCACATAGTGAGCCCCATTGAATTCGGTGGTGCTTAATTCTGAATAGACATGCTTAGGAATGTGCTATGCAGTGTTCTGCCATGTAACACTCACAGCCTCTCAATACCTGTGCTGGAGAGGCTCATTCTGAATGGCTGTTAGCCAATTGCAGGACTTCTTTAACCAAAGGAACAGAACACCTGCCTTGCTTTTGAAACAGCACAGAGCAATCCACTTCAGGGTGAATGAATACAGCAGCCAGCAAGCATGGCATTTTTTCAGCATGGAAACTAAAGGGCTCAGGCAACAGTCCTTGGTGTAAGAACTGGGATGCGATGAAACCTGCTCCTGTTTTCACCTGTGAAATGTTAGAGAGTATGGCATCTGTCTGCCCCGGGAGGCAATGGAGGAGTGTGCCTTTGGGGGTGAGGTTGGAGGGTTGCAGTGCCTGCTGTGGCTGTAGAGACCGATGTGGGAGAGACATGTTTTGTTGCTGCAGCTGGGGCAGGTGAAGGCAGGTGAAGGGGGTTTGGACTGGGTGTCCATCAATATGCAGATGATACCCAGCTCTACCTCTCTTTCAAATCAGAACCAGTGAAGGCGGTGAAGGTCCTGTGTGAGTGCCTGGAGGTGGTTGGAGGATGGATGGTGGCTAATGGATTGAGGTTCAATCCTGACAAGACAGAAGTACTGTTCTTGGGGGACAGGGGGTGGGCTGGTGTAGAGGACTCCCTGATCCTGAATGGGGTAACTGTGCCCTTGAAGGACCAGGTGCGCAGCTTGGGAGTCATTTTGGACTCACAGCTGTCCATGGAGGCGCAGGTCAATTCTGTATCCAGGGCAGCTGTCTACCAGCTCCACCTGGTACGCAGGCTGAAACCCTACCCACAGACTGTCTCATTAGAGTGGTGCATGCTCTACTGGAATGCACTCTACATGGGGCTACCTTTGAAGGTGACCAGGAAACTACAACTAATCCACATTAATGTGTGACATTTTAGTGTATTTTTTGTCTTTGTTGGAAGCTGCCCAGAGTGGCTGTGGAAACCCAGCCAGATGGGCGAGGTACAAATAATATATTATTATTATTATTATTATTATTATTATTATTATTATTATTATTATTAATTACCCAGTTGTGCTGCTGCAGATGCACCATGGCATTTCCTCTGCCTGTGCTCCTCCCAGTGGTCATTCCTCCTCTGATCACTGCTGTGGATACATGACTTGTATGCCTGTCTCCAGGCACTGTGGTCATCCGCAAGAGATTGACACATGGCAAGGTGGATTTTGCCAGCCTTCATGTCATGTTTGCAGGCACCTTTGTAACTCAGAAGAAAAATTAGGAGAGAAAACTGGCAGAGAGTCAATCTGCACATGGTCAGGAGTTGCAGAAGGGAGGACTTGCACCCTGAACTGGTTAGGCCGTATCATTTCTTATTTCCCAGGCTTTAGCGCTTCATTGTTGTCATGTGGTTGTGGGGGGAAAACAAACCCAAGAACTCTTTAGGGCAAGTATGAGTGGCGGCGCTGGGGAATCAATCATTTTGTAAGTATTGTGTGGAGATGAATGACTTAACATCATTTGAGGGGTATTGATCACGCTACATAATAAGATTCCGCATTTCAATTGCTTGAAGATTGATGTCGCGAATGCAGATAAAGCGAGGATTAGGGACGCTAAATTCGATCAAACGAGGACCAGATTAAGTAAAAGCCTGCCAGTGTTCATTAGGAAGTGGTGTCTCAGACAGAATCCAGGGGAAATGGGAAGAGATGCCCATGCTTGCTCAGGGGATCATGGTCTATTCAAAGAAAGCCCGCATGAAAATAGGGGACCATGAATGAAGCATCTGGGGCAGAATCCAAATGAAATACCATAGGGCAATAATAGCCTTCCCAGGGGACTCAGGTTAAGCCCCAGGGATTTGTGGGCCTCTGGGAAAAGTCCTGGGGTGGGCCAGCACCCTCCTCTCAGTGGGCCTTCCCTTTACCACAGTACCCCTGCCACAGTGGAGTGTCGAGCATCAGAGAGTGCAGTGCAGGTAGGCAAAGATTTGCTTCTCTCTCCCTGCCACCAGACCAGCAATGAAGGTAGGTGCAGGATGGAAGACGGAGAGATAGGCAGGTCTGTGGGTGAGCAGGTGCTAGATGCTCACTGGAGCTTGGGAGAGGGAACAGAGTCTTTCACGTACCCAGTCATTTAGTTTTCAAGCCCAATGTGGGAGTCTGCCTATCACTGATCTTATGATGCCCCCCCTTCAAAAGTTGTTTTGGTCAATTGTAGTCCAGGAACATTTGGGAGGGCACCAGGTTGCCTAAGGATGTCCTGGGATATTGTCACTTGTGAGGCAGCAAATAATGTTCCTAAATTTCTTCTACTTACTGCTTATAGTTTTAATTCTGTACAGTGGTACCTCAGGTTAAGCACTTAATTCATTCTGGAGGTTCGTTCTTAACCTGAAAGTGTTCTTAACCTGAGGTACCACTTTAGCTAATGGGGCCTCCTGCTGCCGCCGCGCCATCGTTGTGTGATTTCTGTTTTCATCCTGAAGCAAAGTTCTTAACCTGAGGTACTATTTCTGTGTTAGCGGAGTCTGTAACCTGAAGTGTCTGTAACTTGAATCATCTGTAACCTGAGGTACCACTGTAAATGCAAAATGCTTGGGGCCAAAAACACAAAAACCACCCTCACAAAATTTACCCATTCTTTGCCATTTGGGTACTTTTTTGTCTCGGCCAATGTCCCATGCTGGGTCCCTCCCCAACCTGCTTTTTTGAGGAAAACCCAACCCAAAGAAGCAGATAAGTGATCGGCAAGTCCTAGGCTCTGTGGTTTAACCCACAGCACCACCCGTGTCCCATAATGTACTGAGGTTAAAATACAAATAGCTATTAGCCCCTGAAACTATCGAGTTTTTAGTTTTCCTGGATGAAGGTTAAGATGAAGGAATTTAGGGCATCACTCAGCCATTGCCGGCATTAAGATTCCACACACTATTTCCTGAACAGAATGTATATATACACCATTGGCTGGCTTGGAACTGATATATATATGTGTGTGTGTGTGTGTGTGTGTGTGTGTCAAATGCATAATATTAGAAGAACAACAATGCTTCGATGGTCAGAGGGGAAAACACACACATCCTATATATGGATCCTTCTGTGTGGGTGGACATTACGGTTTCTAGGAAAGAAGCTTAAAATTTCTGGCCTGCCAGCCTGACAGTGGGAAATACATCTTGATTGAGATATTAAGGGTACATTTAGTAATAAAATGGAGTTTAAGATTTATGAGTCAGCCTAGATTTATGAGATGTAAATAGCACAAGGCAAATATGCTGTTTGGCTTGGAGGGAAGCAAAACAGATCAATAGCTGGATGAATCTGAAGTCTGCCATCATGGGGGGGGGTACAGGGATTTTAAACCCCCCAATTGAACTATTTTAGGGGGAGCCCCTCCCAATGCACTTGACCCAAAAGCCACAGTCTAGTTTTGCCAGATATCCTGTGACTTGTCTATATATTGGGTTCAAGATACCTGAAATATTGCTCCACCCATTGTTTACTGGGGCTGTGCCTGGGTGGGTAGAGTCACCTGCCCTGCCCTGGATTCATTCAGTTCAGTTCAATTCATTCAGTTTGGAGACAGGGCTAATGGTTTTTTAGAAGGTTTTTTAAAACCTTTAAAAGCTTGATTTCAACCCTATTTTAAAATTGGTTCAGGAGGGGAGTTACACTGCTCCTTAGCAAGTGGCTTCCCCTTTGTGCAGGGAAGTTGCTCGCGAAGGAGATGTACCATGCACGGACCAATTTCCCTAACCATGGTTTATGCTCTGTAGTACATGTGAACGAGACCATTAATTAAAAATAAAACAGGCCCTGCGTTTGCAACCTAATCGTTCACAGCACTTCACAGGGAACGTTGTCTCAGTGATCGTTAAAGCAATTCTGAAAGGTTCACCGGTATTATTACAGGTAGCTGTGAGGGGAAGGAGAGCTTTCCTAAGGTCACTCAGTGACTTCGTAGTCAATAATGGCTGAGGGAGACTCTGCTAGTTCTCTTGACAAGTGACAGGAAGTTTTTGTCTGTGATTGTTCTGCAATGGGAGTTTCTTTGGAATCTCAAAGGCCATCTGGCCTCACCTACATAATTTCCTTTCTGGCATCTTTTCTGCATTGCATGAGGCAGTCGGAATCCTTGTGACTAAGGCTTCCTTGTCGTTTGAAAGTCTGCCTTTCGGATCCAATTATTCCGGCTAGAAGTGCCGGCCGGTTTTGCACCTCGGCTTGAGACGAGGCTGCGATACCTGCTGGAGGGGATGAGCGTTTCTTGATCGGTGGGAAGCCTGTTTCTGATAAATCTGTCTGGAAAGGTAGGAGGCTTTCTGCAACGCCAGAAGTGGGACAGAAAGTCAAGGAACATTGAGGGTCTGGCAACTGCTGAGTAACATCCCTGTATGCTCCAATGCTCCCACATCACAAGTCCAGACGGCTGGCCTTTAGCAAAGGAATCTCAAATCACATTGTTGGAAACTGTTTGCGTATCGAGGTCCCCAGGGCCACCCCAATAACTCACACATCACACAGAATTTTTTGTTTAAGATTTTTGGCATAATTTTGGCCACAACTTTATTAAAATACAAATTTGTGAGTGGTTGCTTAGCCATTGGTTGCGACTGTCTGCCCCCACCATGGGGGACAGACTGACATTCCGCACGATGCGAAAGTCAGAATAGGGGAATACACTTGGGGGTAGCGATGGAGCAGGGAACCTGCCCTCACCCCAAATGCAACCAGGAGCTGATTGCTATGGCCCGAGCCCCCTTGTCGGAGTGGACAAGCAATCGTTAGCCCCCAATTCCTTTAACGGAATCCCTTGCAACAGCAGCATTAGAGGGGTAGGCACAGCCAATCCATGCCCCTCAACCAACCAAACCATAAACCAATGCCTAACCGCAACCTTACAAGTTGTGACGATTTGCTACGCAGTAGGCAAAAACCAAATGGCCCCAGCCAATCAGCCAGATGGACAAAATTCCTACCAGGCCCCTGCCCCAAGAGCAGAAGACCCCATGGCAGGCATAGCAAGGTCAAAGCGAACAACCCTAATTCTAGGGGGGGGATGGGCAATCCAATGCACAGGCGAAAAGAGGAAGCCCTAGCCTCGTGCAAGGAGTTTTAGCATTAACTTCTTCCCAACAACAAGGGAAGCCCCAATTGCATCAGTGGCCAACGATCAATTAGCCCACCCCCAACTTTGGAGTGTCCTGGCGGCCCCCACCGCAACACATGCTCTTCATGAAGGAGGACACGCTATGTCAAGGAGAGAAAACTTACAGTAGTGCAACACTGGTTAAGCCTTTTTCTGCTGAGGGAGTTTGTGGTAGTTGAGGCTGGTTGAGTCCTTGCTTTTAGAGGGAGGTTAGTCAAAGCGAATTGAAACTGCTTGAGGCCTGTTTTTGTGGGGAATTGTGGCAACCAGGATTGGCTGATGCTGTGTATGTGTGTGCTGTTGTTGAATTTGATATAACAAACCCACTCAAACCCTTACAGACCCTCCAAGTGTCCCTATAGTCCAAGGACAGTTTTGGATTTACAGAACCCGTCCTGGTTTTGCATTTCATCCCACAATGTCCTGCTTTTCCTTAGAATGTCCCTATTTTCATTGGATAAACATTGGAGGGGATGACCTTAAAGGGTTCACAAGAGCACAAGGAGACTTCAGCTGCAGAGGAAGAGTTGTGGGCACCTGCAAATGCAATAAACATCTTCCATTCTTCTTTAAATTCGTTGCCGTCTCTTCCTCTTAGTTGCATTGTCAATTTTGCCATTTCAACATATTCTATTAATTTAACTTGCCAATCTTCTTTAGCTGGGATACCTTCTTTTTTCCCATGTTGTGAAAATAAAATCCGTTCGGCCGTAGTTGCATACGTAAACAAATTCTTTCAGGGACAAAGGTCTTGACTGTGAAGTCTGTACCTTTCATTGCTAGCTTTCTAACTCCAGAGAGGTTTGTTGTTTTGTTTTTATTTTTGGCATAACTATTCATTGTGAGAACCCCTATCACCAGACTAAAGCAGTACAGTCTCTTTTACCACCCCAGGGCTCTACCACTTCATTCCGCTGTGTTTCGTTGACAAGGCCCTCATCCAGCCCATAAGTGGAAGTGTCCCCAAATAACAGCCCCTTGTTTTTGTGTCAAGCTAGAGTGATTCCCCCCTTTGAATGGAAGGGGGACAGCTAGCACCGGCGTTTTATCTTTTATCTCTCCGTAGCTGGTATGAGGCTGCTTTCTGAACATTCCTTCCTGCCGCGGTCATGCTGTTATGCTTTATAGGCGCCTTGCTACATCCAGAGACAGCTAAGTTCCACTCAACACCATCACACCCAACATCTAGCTCCCTGGAGGTGGGGGAATGGTTGGGAAGAATACAAAAAAATAGAAGCTGTTTGTTATTGATTATGAAACAATGCAGCTTATCTGGAAGCAAGTTGCTGTTCAGCTCCCTTTGTATTATTCATTGCTGAGATGACTTTCTTTTTTTTCTTTATAGCAGAACTTTCAGCTCAAAATGAGTGTGCAAAAGATTCCCGGATTTTCTTTCTTGTTCATTTCACTTGCATCCCAGCATTTAGTCTGTCGAAGGCCACCATTTTTTGCATGAGTGAGGGCAGGAAGTTTAACCCTCATTCTGCCCGGCCCCAGGAAGGCAACCCATGAAAGTGTAGTGTTATTCTGAAGCCAGTCAAGAGCGAGGGATTATTTTTATTTTTTTAAGAAAGGCGAGCAAGGACATTGCTCTCAGGTTGGCACCACCATGCAACAGCGTTCTGAAGACAGAATGAGGGCAGGAACTCCTGTCCTCACTCCGCTGGGGGGAAAATGGCAGCTGTTATCTTTTAAGATGCCAGGAAGTGCTATAGGAAGTTCACCCCCTGCCCATTGCTCCCCTTCACTCCCCCCTTAAATATTGTTCCTGCAAATAGATGGTGAAATATGGAGAGATAGCATTTTGGCTTAGCCCTGACTAGTTGGTGATGGAAGTCATGGGCCAGAAGAAATCCTTAAGAAATGTCTCTGTGGGCTTTTGTTTGTTTGTTGCATCTCTTGACTATGCTGTGAACACAAGGGAAAGCCAGATATTTCCAAACGTAGGCGCGAGGATGTGCGCGAGGGATGACACCAAAAGCAGAACTCTCTTTCCCTCTTTCTTGCTCTTCCTTGGTTGGGCAAATGTGGTGCCAGGCGGACCATTATCTTGTATTTCATTTCATTTCACTTTTAATTTGTATGCCGCCTTTCTATATTACTACACACAAGGCAGTTTACAAGCTGAAGAAACAACAAAATAAACAGCAAAAATCACACGCCTAATAACAATCTGATCCGATACAAAAAAAGGTCACAATAACTTTAAAATAAGCAACTCATATCAAATAAAGCAATGTTCAATAATCCATTAGGATATAATAATAAACAGTAAAATTAAATATAGCAAATAATACAGTGGTACCTCGGGTTACATATGCTTCAGGTTACATACGCTTCAGGTTACAGACTCCGCTAACCCAGAAATAGTGCTTCAAGTTAAGAACTTTGCTTCAGGATAAGAACAGAAATTGTGCTGCAGCAGCACGGCGGCAGCAGGAGGCCCCATTAGCTAAAATGGTGCTTCAGATTAAGAACAGTTTCAGGTTAAGGACCTCCAGAACGAATTAAGTACTTAACCCGAGGTACCACTGTAATTGAACAGTTTACTCTTAACAATTATAACAAAGAATTACTAAACTATAATCAGTAAAAATAACGGCAAATCACAATGCATAAAATACCACGAAACATGCAAAATCATGTAAAAGGATCAAGGTGAGAAACAAGGATGCACAGCTTATAAATTTGTTTTTGTTTTTGTTTAATAAATACCCATGGACTCCCTTCTTCCCCACTGCTCCTGCTGTTCTCAAAGTCATGGTCTGGGAAAGGCTCCTAGGGCTGGAATGGGTGGGGAGAGGCAGGTGGAAAAAGCCTTTGCCTGATGGATAGCACAAGCCTTTCTCCCCTCACTTGTATACAGGCCTCACCTTTGCTTCCAATAGAAATCCAGCTCCTCTCCTTATCTGCAGAGCAGCAGCATGAGGAGTCTGTGTGCAAGAATCTTATGCAAGAGGACGCCACCTCCATGGGGGCAATGGACTGGGAACTGTAGTTTGGGGAGGATGCTTAGTTTAGAGATTGCGGCTGCTGCCTTCATAAAAGGGACTGCCCAAGGTATAGGTTCATAGGGTTGACGTTGTGGTATTGTTTTCCTATGGGCCTCCATGTTGACAAAATGCAACCTTGCATGTAGAAAACTAGTACACCTGGGTGAAAGATTCTAGCCCAGTGCTAGCCTTCTGTGTCGCAAGGAGTTTTTGCACCATTCTCCACCTACCGTAACCAGGCCAGGGAAAGATCTCAATTTCTCCCAAGCTCGCTGCACCTTTTGTGAAGGAAACGTGCTGGAAATAAACGCAGACTGTCTTTGTGTTGCAGATAACTACTTCAAAAAAGAGGGCACCATGGACGCACTACTTTGTGGCAACAGCACAGATGCTGGGTAAGTAATATTTGGTGATAGTTAAGCAAAACCTAGCATTATTACACCTTTTTAATGAGGTAGCACTTCATAGTTTCTGCGTTGGCACCGGCATTCCTTCTGTCTAAATTATGTTTTTAAAACAGTAAAATACAGCCTCTTTAGGAATGTTGTTAAGAACAGAGCTAATGAAACACCCATGCTAGGGCTTATTTATTTTATAATATATATATTTATTTTGCCCCTCTCCCCCTCAAATATAGTTATTAGTTCAGCTCTGTCCTACTTACAGGAGAATGGAGATTTCCCCTTCTAAGGGTCAGCAATAATAGACATGGCGGTGGTGGTGAATCTTTCAGGCATGATAATGCAATTTTCCAAACAGTGGGGGAGGAAGAGTGATGTGTCTTGCCAGTTCAAAGCCGCATTCTTTCGGAGTCTTATTACCAGTTCTTTCTTTAGCCGTTCATTTCTTTTTTTTTCCTCCTGGAAACTTGATAATGTGTTTGATGTTGTGGATTAGTGCCTTTTTTAAAAAAAAAAATGAAAATGAAAAAAATATGAAAGAAAAAGAAAGGGGGGGAATAAAAGTGAAATGTGGGAGTGAGACATCAGAAATACAAGGGAGAGACTGATTGATGATTAATTCCAGTGTTCTCCCTCGGGAGATGAGGGAACAGGCTTGTGTTCTTTGGAAATCACTGAAATGGCATTTGATTCTGGAAGTCTAAAAATTGTGGCTGCTTCGGAGACTGACAGGTGCCCTCTTAGGAACATAGGAAGCTGCCATGTGCTTAGCCAGACTGCAGGTACTAACCCAGAGTTGCCTACTCTGACAGGCAGAGGCTATCCAGCGTTTCAGGCAGCAAGCTCTGCCCCTAAGCTACAGGCACCTGAGGCTCGTCTGCATGTTCAGTGAAGGAACTTTTGCCCTCACCGGTTCTGGAAGGCTCCTATAGAAGAGTCCCGTACGAAACAGAGACATTGTGCCTGCCCATTAGGGGAAACAGGAAGCCCCGAACATATATTTTTTAGATGTCTTTTTTATGTTGAGATCCATTGATCCTTTGCTGAAGAGGCTCTCCGATCTTTCAGACAAGTCCAAACTTAATTCTCTCATCTTAGGCAAAGATCACAAGATGACCTGGCTGGTAGCCAGATTCTGCACCCAGATTTGTAGGCACTGCTCATCCTCTAGAATAAAATAGCTCACTAGGGAAATGCTGAAGTTGCCCTTTGGGGTGCCTCAGGGTCAATTTTTTATGGTAGCCCAAATCTCAGTTGTACGGGTGTATGTATATATCTCAATTTTAACTCATGAGCTTATTGCTGCAATCTGCTCCAATTGTATATTTTATCTTTATGAACGTTGTTTTTATTGTGTTATGTTACATGAGCTGGTCTTTTCTATCAATCAGTGAAGGAACTTAGCGCAAGGAAGCATTGCAGGAGCAGACTCTGTCCTCACACTACGCATGTTCCATTCAAACATCTTTAATATGTCTTAGTATATGTGATGCAATTTCATTGGGGTTGTATTTCACAAAGAATGGATGGTACTGGAGAAAGGAGGTGGCAGTTGGCAATTGGCAGTTGGGAGTTGACAGTTGGAAGTTGGCAGTTTTTCCCGTTAGCTCTATCCTGACTATGAAGATGAGAGCAGTTTGTAGATAATACTTGTTGTTCAAGAGTTGGCAGCCTGAAAAGTAAAGATTTATTTTCAACCATTTGCGTGTTCAGACCCAGAGACCTCCCCCCTAAACAAAGACACATTTGACTCAAATTTTAGTTTTGGTTTTTGGCAGAATTTAGGCCACAACTTTATTGCTTACAGAAAAGTGAATGGTTGCATAGGCTCTGGTTTGACTAGCTCCCTACACCCTTGCAGGTAGCACTGACCCAGAGCTCTATCATAGGTCAGCCAAGGGTGAACACCTGAGGCAGGTGAAAAGCCTGGGAACAAACTCTGTTCACTCCCCAGATGCTCCCCTGGACTCAGGCACGGGCACAACCCCCTTTCGGGGGTTCACCAAAACAAGTTGAGTCCCTGGATTCCTTTAACGGAATACCCTTCACGTAGGGATGGCGAGACTGTTCTCCCATCCCTATCACCTGAACCAGAGCCTATCTGCAACCTTACAAGTTGTGACGATTTGCTACGCGGCAGGAGAAACCCAACAGCCAATCAGCAACAGCCAATCAGCCAAATGAGGTAAATTCCTGCCGTGCCCCTGTCCCAACGACAGACAACACACAACGGCATAGCAAGGTCAATCGCAAAATGCCCTAAAATTAGGGAGAGGTGGGCGGGTGTTCCAAATGCATGCGCTGAAAGAGGAAGCTTTGGGACACGTGCATGGGTTTATATAGGTCCCTGGATCCGATTAGACTGTACCCCATTGGCCAGATTAAACCCAGCAACGAGGGACCTACCAATATGGTGTTGTGGCTATCCAATAGACCCACCCACAACCAGGAGGTCAGTCTCCAGGTCTCACAGCAACACGTGCCCTCTTTTAGGGAGGACACGATTTTCGAAAGTCTCCGTTGACAAATGTTTTGGTTTTCAAACGCCATAAACCCCGAAGTAAATGCTTCGGTTTTCAAACATGCCTTGGAAGTCAAACATGCCACGTGGCTTCCGTATTGAGTTTCCCATTTTGAGGCTTCCGTACTGAGTTTTTGGTTTATGAATATTTCAGAACTTGAACAGTTTTCCGGAACTGATTACGTTCAAAAGCCGAGGTAGCACTGTGTATATTTAGAGTGGTACCTTGGTTCTCAAACTTAATCCGTTCCAGAATTCCATTCTAAAACCAAAGCGTTCCAAAACCAAGGCACGCTTTCCCATAGAAAGTAATGCGAAATGGATTAATGTGCTCCAGACTTTTAAAAACAACCCCTAAAACAGCAACTTAACATGAGTTTTGCTATCTAACGATACCATTGACTCATAAAATGAAAGCAATAAACAATGTGCTACAGTCACACAATCAATCAATCAGTAGCTGAACTGGGTTCCCCACAGTCACAAAAACAAAACAAAAAAGAGCCACAGAAACACAAAACAAATAGCAAAAACAGACAGACCTCAGCGTAACGCTCAAAACGGAAGTACGGCACTCAAATCGGAAGCATAACACTCAAAACGGAGCACGTTCGGCTTCTGAAAAATGTTCGCAAACCAGAACACTTCCGCGTTTGCAGTGTTTGGGTTCCAAGTTGTTTGAGTACCAAGGCATTTGAGATCCAAGCTACCACTGTAATCACAATTAACTAGCATTATATGCTTGGCACCTCCCTTCCTACAGTCAGGGACTACCCTGCACAGATATTCATTGTAATGAAATGTGGTACCTACACCTATGAAAGAGCACATTTAAAAAAGTAAACAATATGTGGATTTCATTCATGACAAGTCTGGCCCCTCAGGGTTGCCATCTTTTCTGTGGCAAGGCTCCTGGGCCTTTCACAGCTACAGGGCACACAAAAATGCAACAGGTGAAACTCCCACTGGCATGCCTGCATAGCTCAGTTGGTTAGAGTGTTGTGCTAATAATGCCATGGTTGCAGGTTCTGTCCCCGTATGGGACAGCTGCATGAATTCATGCATTGCAAGGCGTTGGACTACATGACTCTACAGTTCTACGATTCTAGGTTTTTGGCTTCTTGCCCGTTTTGCCACGGTTGAAAGTGCAGGAGTGCGGGAGGAGAATGGCAACCTGGAAACCTGTTTCTATGGGCACTAGAGAGGCCTTTGCCGTCTGCCTCTTCTGAAATTGTCAAGAAAGCTTGGTTGGCAAATCCCAAGGAAAGAAATGAAGCCACGGGGGCAACTTGAAGATGTAACACGAGAGCACCTTTGGCAACGGCATCCTAGCTATGGTTGCTATAGAAACCTTAATTGCCATTATCCTCTCTTGGACCCTCATTTTCATTTATAGATTGAGACCAAAGTAAATTTTATGTTCTATAGGATGGAAGCATCTTTCTTCCCCGGTTTCAGATGTATTGTTTCACCTCAAGTCTATAAATACGAGTAATTTAGAAGGAGAACGAGGCCTTAGAAAATTCTCCAGTGAACCTCAACGTTATTTTTAAAACCTCTTTAGGGAACTATTTCTGTTGTTGTTGTTGTTGCTGCCGCTGCAGCGTTTCATTAGGAAATCCCTATTAGCACATTAGAAAAAAAAAATTCAGGCACCTGTTAGATGCTCTGCAGAGGTAGAATTAAAGAAATGCTTTTTGCAGTTAGCACTAAAGCCCTCTTGGAATATGGTGTGTAACGCAAAAGAGAGAACCTATTTGTTAAGAGTAGCTAGCCATTGTTTCATCGGATTCTGGTGCCTGGAGGCAGGTGGAAGGGTAACTTAGCGGGTGGAGCTGGGCGGATTCAGGCAGGTAATGTGGCTAAGGATGCTTGAGAATTCGTTCTTTGCAAATTCCAGCGTCCTGTTGGGTCCATCACATTCTGTTCCTGTTTGTGAATCCCAGTCAGGTGCCACCAAAGAGCTCACAAACAGGGAAACTGCCGTCCCCTCCTGTTTGCCCCTTGTGGTACTCGGAGATACAGTGCGTCTCAACATGGAAGTTCCACTTCGCTATTACGGTTAATGGCTATTGAGGAACACCCTCCATGAATTTGTCTAATCCTTTTAAAAAGCCATCTCAGCTAATTATGTTTGCCTCATACAGTAGAGGTTGATATCAGAGATATACAATCTCTGTTGCTGATTTGACAAAAAAGCCTTTAAAAATAAATAAATGGCCATCCCGCATTGTTGAGTACAGCCTGATTGATGGGTGGGCAGATTGATGCTGTTAACTGTCCTTAATCAATAGCACTGTACTTTTTTATTGTGATTAATCGTATGGTGTCCTGTGGATGTTCTTCTGGAAAGATCCTAATGGAAAAAGTTCGCATTGGCACTCCTTGTATATCAGAAGATTTTGATAACGTGACAGGCTCGTTCCTTCCCCCATGGCGTATAAATTTTCCAGGGTATATTTGCTAGAAAATCCAAAAGCAGAGACTTGGCTACATCCTTTTGGGTTCTGTAAAAAAGAGCAACAGTTTTCCAGCTGTATTCCAGGTAACCTAGGGCTTTTGCAGAATCTTTTTGAGGGTTCCTCAGTGGGAACATGATTCCTGAAAGGCAGATTTCCCAGCCTCACACTTTTCGAAGCAGCAGGATAAGCAGAACACAATTAACCTTTGAAATTCATATTCTCCAGATTTTGCAGCACAGTTCTCCAGTCAAATATTGTGTACAAAAATTTATATATTAGGGCAAAGTGTGTATAAAAATGCATACATTTGAGAAAATAACATACAAGATCCATTATATTAGGGGATATGGCTTGCAAAAAAAATGTTGGGCGTTGGCATAAATTCTCACTAAAATGCCGATCAAATTTCATGACAAAAGACGTAGTCACAAATTGCTACAGAAATGTGGAGAACTGAGTTTAATATTGGGGAAATGAAAGAAATCAAAATGGGCGGATTCATATGTGACCTGAGTGATAATGTTCTAGGGGCCTTGGATAGAAAACAGATCACTAGTTGAGAGGCAGTAGAAAATGATGTGGTATCATGATAAGATGAAGCCATTGTTACATACATGTCAATTCAGAACTCTAGCAGGGGAGGGAGGAGCGATATCTTTTCTAGGACTGTCCAGACCATGGAACCTGGGGGTGGCAGGTTGGTTCAGGTGGCAGCATTTAGGGGACAAGGGAAGTCAGGAAGTCAGGAATTGTAGTTGCTGCAGCAAGACAGAGAGTTGTTGCCTCTGGCATGGAAGGATGAGTACCAGTTGCTACACAGTTTTGTGTGCCAGTCCTGTCCATTTTTTATTTATTAAAAAACCCCAAAACATTATTCAATGACTCCGTTGCCATCAAACTTCCAAACTGAGCTGAGAAAACTTCCCCTTTATTGCTTATTGCTTCTCTTCCTGCAGTTCATGTCCGGACAATTACATCTGTCTAAAGGCTGGTGACAATCCTGACTTTGGGTACACAAGCTTTGATACCTTTGGCTGGGCCTTCCTCTCCTTGTTTCGCCTCATGACGCAGGATTGCTGGGAACGCCTCTATCAACAGGTAGAAGACTGATTTGTCTGGTTGCTTTTGTTTCTGGATAACGTTCTCCTTTAACACATCACAGACTCTGTGGGCTTTCCATTTAGGAAAGGAGGAAACTTGTCTCCCAGGTACAAATTATTATTATTATGCTATTTATCACCCATCCTTCATACTAAGGTGGGTTAAAACAATTAACACACAATATAAAAAACAGTTTAAAGCAGCTTACAATCACAAAAATAAGGTGGGTCCTAAAAATATACACTCCAGGTGTCAAAAGCAGTGAGCCTTTAGCCTTTGCCAGAAGCTATATAATGAAGGTGCCACATTAACCTTCCACAGCTTAGGGGCCAACACAGAAAAGGCCCTCTCCTGGGTTGCAGTCTCCCCTTCAAGCTTATGAGGGTGGTAGAACAACCAAAAGAGCCCCCCCCCCCCCTGATCTTAACATCCTACAATCTGAAGGGAAGGAGACGGTTGTTTAGGTATTTGGAGCCTAAGTCGCTTATATCATGTCCTAGGAAAGTTGAGACTGGGGAAATACCTGGAGCAGGAAATTTTCTCCATTTCTGCCATACGAACAACGTCAAACTCAAATATGAATTTCCCGACGTAGTTTGAGGACTACATTTGTTGTTCCTTCAGTATCATTTCCCACAAGATAAATCCCATGGTATATGTTCTTTCCAGCCCTTTATTTTGACTTGTTGACTCAGTCATAACAAACATGAAACCATATTGTGTCGCTTCATCATAAGACTGGAAGATCAGGTGCATTTAAACCTATCTTATTAACCAGCCTGTAAATTAAATCTGAATTGTTAGCTGCAATGTGAACCCTTGAATATTTGAAGAATCGTTTGTTGACATGTGACATATAAAGTCATCATCTTTTTATAGTCCCCTTTATAAATTGAGAAGGAAAAGGCACAGTGGTGAACTCAGTCGGCTTTGTGTGTTTGTCAAGTCATGAATTGGCTCCATTACAGGGTCACAAGGTTGCAAGGGCTGCTGGTTTCCTGCAGTGTAACCCTACGTGGCTCGATGTGATTGTCACAACCACATAAGTGGAGACAGTCACGTGGAATTTTCCTATTTAATCAGCACCCACCTAGGATTAAGGGTGCCAGTTGGGTGAGAAAAACCCATTAACCCATATAGTAGGATTGTTCATGGGGAAATGGCTCTTTTTGAATATTAGCACAGGAAGCAGTCCATATGCCAGGCTTCACTGAACCTAAGGACCTCCATGCATACAGCTATTTCCCTATTTTATGCACTGGGGAATATTTTGCACACACAAAAGTGAGGCCTCAAGCATACGTGATAAATGGACCAGCTGCGAGAGCAGAAACAACAGAATAGAATAGAATAGAATAGAATAGAATAGAATAGAATAGAATAGAATAGAATAGAATAGAATAGAATTTATTATTTATACCCCGCCCATCTGGCTGGGTTTCCCCAGCCACTCTTGGCAGCTTCCAACAAAGTATTAGAATACAGTACAGTGGTACCTCGGGTTACATACGCTTCAGGTTACATACGCTTCAGGTTACAGACTCCGCTAACCCAGAAATAGTGCTTCAGGTTAAGAACTTTGCTTCAGGATAAGAACAGAAATCAGGCTCCTGCGGCGCGGTGGCAGCCGGAGTCCCCATTAACTAAAGTGGTGCTTCAGGTTAAGAACAGTTTCAGGTTAAGAACGGACCTCCGGAACGAATTAAGTACTTAACCCAAGGTACCACTGTACAGTAGTCTGTTAAACATTAAAATCTCCCCTAAACAGGGCTGCCTTCAGATGTCTTCTAAAAATCTGGTAGTTGTTCTTCTCTTTGACATCTGGTGGGAGGGCATTCCACATGCCTTCTTTCACACCCATGGAGTTCCATGTACATACCAGAGCTCTGCAAAATGTAAAGTTGTGACAACAATAGATACACTGATTCATGAGAGCAGTTTAGTGTACACCGCTGGCAAGTCTTGGGCACATCAGTGTTAAATTCCCTTGTGAGCATTGCCATGCCTAAGTGAGAGGCCCCACCTCTGCGAGAGCATCTGCTTTGCACACAGAACATGGCTTGGAAAGATCCATGGCTGAAATCCTGGCTAGCTTCTACTAGCCATTGTAGACAATATTGACCTATATGGACTGATGGCCTAACTCGGTGCAAGTGAATTAGTGGCCAACGTTCAGACCATGCTGCCTTCACCGATACCTGCCAGTGATTGATGCTTTGTAAGCAGAGGCTAAGTGGATTTGCTTGTAAATAAACGTTCGTGTTCCTGTGGAAATAATAATTTCACTTCCTCAGTTTTATCCGTGTCTTACTGTTCTTTTGTTTCAATAAAATATTTTTAGGCTGCCTGTTTGAAAAAAAGTTTTCTGGTTGGCTTGCTAGAAACATTAAAACAAGAAAATATACAAACCTGTAAAAATAAATGCAATTCTGCCTGTGCAGCTGACATTCACTTCAGAAAGCTTTAAACAAGCAAAGTGGCTGGGTTGTTAGTAGTGACATGTGATTCTATAACCAGGAACCGATCCCTAAGGCAGGGGTGATGGAACTCCAAGCTTGCGGGGTCTGCTTTGTATTTTCTTAGACCACTAAGGCCCACCAGAGAATCATGGGATTGTAGAGTTGGAAGGAACCATGAGAGACATCTTGCAATTGTCTGACGTGGGGCTCGAACCCACAGCCCTGAGGTTAAGAGCCTCATGCTCTACTGACTGAGCTATCCCAGCCAAGTGCAAAATATTGGCTTAGAAAGAGAGGCAGGCATAGAATTCATCAAGAGGACACACTGGAGTGCCTTTCAGCTCAGGACGCTACCAGAACTGAGCTACAGTGTTTTGCTCCTCCTGACTTGCCATATAATGAACTTCCTGAGCCAATCAGGCTAAGGAGGACCAATACATTGCATGGACTCTTGACCTATCACAAGAACAGAAATGAAACACTGCTTGACCCTCCCACCAACCAAGCCTTCTTCATTTCAGCAGCCTTATCTGAGAATGCGGGAAGAGTTGCTTTTGATAAACACAAAGGTTCAAACTAGCAATTCATTTTAATAATGAACTCCCCCGCCCTTCTCTCTTGGTCTTATTCAGACGCTTAGATCTGCTGGCAAGATCTACATGCTGTTTTTCATGCTGGTCATCTTTCTGGGCTCCTTTTACCTGATCAACTTGATCTTGGCTGTGGTGGCCATGGCGTACGAAGAGCAGAACCAGGCCACCATTGCTGAAATGGAAGCGAAGGAGAGGAAGTTTCAAGAAGCCATGGAGGCTCTCAAGAAAGAGCAGGAGGTCTGTAATCATTCCAGGGGGTGGTCTTGGAGGAGCCCATGTGGTGGTGTGTTCCCTTCATCTTTCTTTTGACAGATGAGTTACGTAATTTGCAAAATCACGTAGTTCCAATCCTTCCCAGTGTGGTGTAGTAGTTCAGAGCGGTGGACTCGTAATCTGGGGAACCGGGTTCGCGTCTCCGCTCCTCCACATGCAGCTGCTGGGTGACCTTGGGCTGGTCAAACTTCTCTGAAGTCTCTCAGCCACACTCACCTCACAGAGTGTTTGTTGTGGGGGAGGAAGGGAAAGGAGAATGTTAGCCGCTTTGAGACTCCTTTGAGTAGTGATAAAGTGGGAAATCAAATCCAAACTCTTCTTCTTCTTCTGCCCCTTCATTCAGCCCCTCCTCCCAGTCTTCTCCTCTGACCTCTCCCACCACCAACGCCCAGGCTCTGAGCCTTCCTCCTCTGGGGTTTCCCTTTGGGGTACCCCGGTTGGCACCTCCCACCACTCCTTGCCATCCAGCCTGCCCCTGACAGCACTCTCCCACATGCAGGCCTCGCTCTCAGCCATTCCCACCAACCTTACCCACAATAACATAGTTAATTCCCAGCCGACCGCTTGTCACAAAGCAAAGTCTGATCTACAAAGAATCCCTGGCAGCATTAAACGTAATTTACAGCTATTAACCCACCTCCACCTGAAGCAATACAAAGCTGTACACACAACAACATAAAGCATGCCTCCCACCCAGATTGGGCCTTTCTCTCTTTCTGACAGTTCAGTCTCTCAGCCTGAGTGGTATTGAGCATCTTTATAACATGCACAAACCTCACAACCCAGACTCCCTCACCCTGGGCTTTCTTTCCTATCTGTGTGCAAAATATGTCGCCGGTGGAAGCGGCTCTCAGCATCCCACTACGATGCCATGTGTTAATTGGCAGTGTGTGTGAGTGTGTTTGTGTGGAACACAATCGGAAAGAGCCAGTTGGTTTATTATTATCATCATCTTTAAAGATATTCCCATGCTCAATGGAAGGAAATTAATGGCTCTTCATTCAATATTTGCTGCCCTCACCATTAGTTCAAGTTAATTAGCATTCTTTTTAGATTTGCTGTATTGATCTTGCAACTTCAAACAGCCATTAGTATCCCATTATTCAACAAGTGGAATAATAGACGGGGGGTCAGCTGTTTAAACACTGCCAATGCTCTTCTTGTGCAAATAAAGAGGCTCACTAACTGTAGGCCAGGAGCACCGCTGCTGGGTATAATACTACAATGGGCCTGATTAGCATGAATGAAGCTGGCGTCAATTGTTGTGGGGTGGTTTGCCGTTTGTTCCTGTGGCTGCTGTGGGTGGCTGTTAATTAAATCTGATTTCTCTCGGGGGGGGGCGGGGGGCAGAATCCCTCAAACCTTGGAGGTGAGAACATATTCAGTGGATCAGATCATCTTTCTGAAGATGCAACTGTCCTGAAGACCCAGTTTGTGGTATTATGAGGTACAGTCATACCTCGTGTTGCATTTGCTTCAGGTTGAGTGTTTTCAGGTTGCGTCCTGCGGTGACCCAGAAGTACCAGAAAGGGTTACCTCCGGGTTTCACCACTCGTGCATGCGCAGACGATCAAAATGACGTCACACGTATGCACAGAAATGGCGAATCGTGACCCGCAGACGCGGGTTGCGTTCTGCTCATGTTGCGAACGGGGCTCCGGAACAGATGCCGTTCGCAACCAGAGGTACCACTGTACAGTGGACGCTCGGGTTGCGAACGTGATTCCTGCAGGATGCACGTTTGCAACCCGCATCTGCGCGTCTGCGCACACGCGGGTTGCGATTCGGCACTTCTGTGCATGCCTGACCGCCGAAACCCGGAAGTAACCCGTTCTGGTACTTCCGGGTTTTGGTGGTCCGCAACCTGAAAAAACGCAACCTGAAGCAGCTGTAACCTGAAGTATGGCTGTACAGTGGTGCCTCGCAAGACGAAAAGAATCTGTCCTGTGATTCTCTTCGTCTAGCGGTTTTTTCGTCTTGCGAAGCAAGCCCATTGACGGATTAGCGGATTAGCGCTATTAGCGCTATTAGCGGCTTTTAGCGGCTTATCTGCTGATCGGATCAGCTGATAAGCGGCTTAGCGGCTTAGAAAAAGGGGGGGAGGGAAAAAAACCAGCAGGAACTCGCAAGACATTGTCGTCTTGCGAAGCAAGCCCATAGGAAATTTGTTTTGCGAAGCACCTCCAAAACGGAAAACTCTTTCGTCTAGCGAGTTTTCCGTCTTGCGAGGCATTCGTCTTGCGGGGCACCACTGTATAGCCCTTTTGAGACTATTACCACTTCATACTTCAAATGAGTGATTTGAATGTTGCACCACCTTAATTTTGATATCAGTTTGGGGGTGGGGGGTCATTCTAGATGTAACCCTGATACCCTTCCAGTTCTCAGGATCCTGTATCTGTGGGTAGAATATATAAGAGCAAGCTTGCCAAGCCAGGTTCTTTTGCCAAGGTAATGTGTTTGGGCTGGCTAATTAAGTACCGCAATTCGGCATAACCAAAGAGCTGCGTTAAACCTGGATTCAAATCCCTGCTTAGCTGTAAAGCTCATGGGCGAATTTTGGCAACCTCTTGGCCTGACCTCAACACACAGGATTGTTGTAAAGATGAAATTGCAGTGAACGTGATGTTTAGGGTGGTGGGTGATCATCACTCTGAGCTCCTTGCAAGAAGGATGTAATAGGAAAATAAAAATAGGTCCCCCTCAACAACAGACAAGAGGGTACAGTCCAGAATGGTGCAATCTCTGTCTCCCACCTCATTTTACATAATGGGAACATTGGTGTGTGACTGAGTGGGGGGCAGGGGGAGGGATATGACACAGTTAAGGATGCAGTGCTGACCTCTAGCCCAAATGCGCATTTTATTGTCCTTTTCCTAGTTATTGGCTTCCTTTTTCATGATTATCGCGAGGTGGAGGAGTTGGTTTCGTTTCCAGGCTGAGTTGTAGCAGCAGCATTATTATTATTTTTACTCTCTCTCTCCCTCCCCCACCTAATTTGGCTTCTGCTCCATTTCTAGCACCTCTTGGTGTTATCAGACTTTTCCTGCAGCGATTTCTCCAGATAGCTGGCGCAGAGGGCATGCTGTCCAGGCATGCAGAGGAGAAAAGTCTATCTTATCTGTGTATTATGTACGTGTGGGCTGGCGTGTGTGTGTGTGTGTGTGTGTGTGTGTGCTTTAAGCCCATGGTTTGTGTTTATCGCTCTGGATCCCTGGTCACAGCAGGTTCTGTCACTTTGCAGGATAAGATTTTGCTCGCAAAAAAAGAAAAAGAAAAATCTGTATCAGCAGAAATAACACGGGCTGTTGCTTCTGCTTTCTTGGGAGAAGCAGAGATTTCCCAGAAAGTCCAACTCCATTGCCCTCGTGGTAGAGAGCTTTGCCTGTGCTCAAATGCCTCAACATTATCAATGTTGGCTCTAGACTCTTGAACATGTTTTTTTTTGGGGGGGGCAGTCTGCAATGCCTCACACTTGGGAATCATGGCAGTAGATGATGGGATGGAGTCAGGATTCAAGTTCCGGCCAAGACACAGGTTTTTTGAGTGCCCTTGGTCATAGTACCACTTCACCCAGTTCAGACCATTATTGGGCCAGTGTGGGCCGGTTGTGTTGTCAATGAACTTTGCAACTCTCACTGAATTTCAAATTGAAAACTCAGCTCAAAACTAAATTAGGTTTCATCTTTAATATGTAGGGAAACGTTTTCTAAGCACTATTGTGATTTAAGGATTCTGTGAAACCCACTGTGGGGGGGGGGGGGAATCACCAGCATGTTGAATCGTGTTTAGTTTTCTTCAAGTTTTGCTAGGCGAGGAATGCTGAAATTAGTTTGAACGAGGCTAACACTATAAGTTAAAGATCTCCCTCCCTCTCTCTCTGCTATATATATAAAGTGTTATATGCTTTCGTAGATTTTCACGGGTACAGGAATGCAGGTTTTGGTGTCTTCGGGTGTCTTCCCGTGTAAGAGTTGGGGTGTCTAGGCGACGTTTCGACGAGGTCTCACTCGTCATCTTCAGGCTGGTGCTTTCGGCTTCTTGTTACTAGAACAGAGCTCTGTTCTAGTAACAAGAAGCCGAAAGCACCAGCCTGAAGATGACGAGTGAGACCTCGTCGAAACGTCGCCTAGACACCCCAACTCTTACACGGGAAGACACCCGAAGACACCAAAACCTGCAAAGTGTTATATAAATATAGTTTTAAAGGTAGCATATTTCTGTTTTGTTCCTCTGCCCCTTCCAGGCATTAGCCCGAGGAATTGATTCGATGTCACTTAGCTCATTTGAAATGTCACCTTTGGCATCGAAAAATTCCAAGGAACGAAGAAGTCGGAGAAGAAAGAAGAAATCCTCAGCGGGAGAAGAGGATGGGGAAGATCAGAAAGGTCCAAAATCTGAATCGGAGGATGGTCAGCAGAGGACGGTTAGTCTTTCTAGGGGTAAAACTAGGCCTTATTTCACCCAAGTCAAAGACCCAGTTTGGCACCCCCTCCCCCCACAGGCTGGGAGCCTCAATGGTGCCCCTCTGGAGGCTTCACCTGGGGCAAAAAAATCCTGGCTAGCCCCCTTCCCCCATAGCTACAGCTCTGAGTCTTTCCCAAAAGTGGCAATGAAGGGGAAACTCCTCTCGAAAAGGAATCACTCATCATGGAGATAGGAAAGGATTTCCCTCCAGGCTGGATCAGTACAAGGATTGCCAGCCTTTCTAGGCCTGTGAGCATGTTTGGGTTTTTCAGCATGCCCCCCCCCTTTGGATCTGCTTACTTTAATCCTTGACCTCCAGGAGAAGGACTTTGTCACATACAGTACAGTGGTGCCCCGCAAGACGAATGCCTCGCAAGATGGAAAACTCGCTAGACGAAAGAGTTTTCCGTTTTGGAGGTGCTTCACAAAACAAATCTCCTATGGGCTTGCTTCGCAAGACGAAAATGTCTTGCGAGTTCCTGCGGGTTTTTTCCCCTCCCCCCCTTTTTCTAAGCCGCTAAGCCGCTTATCAGGTGATCCGATAAGCCGATAAAAGCCGCTAATAGCGCTAATCCGCTAATCCGTCAATGGGCTTGCTTCGCAAGATGAAAAAACCGCTAGACGAAGAGAATCACAGAATGGATTCTTTTCGTCTTGCGAGGCACCACTGTATCAGGAATGGAAAAGACCATTGTCTGCCCGGGGCCCTGAACAGCTGCTTCCACCCACAGGAGACTGTACAGTGGTACTTCGGGTTAAGAACTTAATTCGTTCTGGAGGTCTGTTCTTAACCTGAAACTGTTCTTAACCTGAAGCACCACTTTAGCTAATGGGGCCTCCCGCTGCTGCTATGCCGCCAGAGCACGATTTCTGTTCTCATCCTGAAGCAAAGTTCTTAACCCGAGGTAATATTTCTGGGTTAGCGGAGTCTGTAACCTGAAGCGTAGGTAACCCGAGGTACCACTGTACTAGGTGAGATGGATTAGTGGTGTGATTCAGGATCAGGCCACGTTCCTGTGTTCATATCCACAGTCCCATAAGATGAACCTGTGTGGTATAGATAGCGCTGTGAGACAAGCAGAAAAAAGAAGAAAAATCGCCATGCTCTGACGTGTCATAAAGACCACTGTCCCAGCGAGTTTTAGAAACTCCCCTTGCTGCGTATCCATCTCTTTCCCCAGGTGTTCCAATTTTCTGAACTGGACAAATTAACAGAGGCAGTATGTGTAAAATATCCAGATTCTTGGCTGTTAGTGGAGTTAGCACTAAAATCGATCGGCATGCTGAAAGCCCTGCAAATGTTGGACATAAATTTGATAAATAAGCAACACACGCACACGACTTTGAAAATGCACCCAGAACTACTGCTCTGTCTGTGATATATGAATGGGTTTTTTTCCCCCCACTGTGTTTATTTTTCGAGAGCCTTCATTCTTGTTGCTTAATTGAGTGGGTTGCCTCACTAATTACAAGGTTGTTAAAGCCAAAGCGGCTGCGTGAGCTGCTCTGCTCTGCTCTGAATGGGTTTTTGGCATGCTGAATGCAAAAAAAGAGAAAGGAAAAAAGAGTCAGGCTGGACGTGAAACAAAGCAGCACGTTTCTCAGCATGTTCCTCCGACTGATGAGTCGTCTTTTTCATTCTGCATCCAGCAATTTGTCATCTAAGCAAAGAACACGACAAGGAGCAGGGCTTACAGTGGGCATTTCCTTTGCGAATGGGTCCTCAGCACCTTTTGAAAGGGGTGAGGACAAGTTGTCTTAGTGCAGATCAGTTCTGACCCACCCCCGTTCCCCAATCGTACTGGCAAAAGGAGTGAGAACCAGATTCTTTGCCCCTTAACAACCAGAAAGATTGACTTCTGCTTCTATGTCATCCTTCTGTTTCATTCCCTTCCCCCTCTTACTTCATTGCATCATGGGACCAGTTCACGCAGTTGTGTTGGCCACTAAATTTTCACCAACTATTCCATGCATACCTGCAGATGTGGAAGTAAAACAGCGCCTGTTGCCTTATTAGAGAAGAGCCAAAGTTTCTCTGAGACAATGCCTGTGGTTTTTATTTTATTTTTTCGTCAACACCCCCACCCCCCGTTTCCCTACCCTGGGTATTCTTTAATGTCCCCTTGTGTCAATTAGTCTTGACTCCCAACAGGATGTTTTCAAACCTGATTACATGCAGAGGATGGGGAGATGAGGGAAGCCCCCCCCCCCATGTTCTACGTTTGACCTACTGGCTGGGAATTGCCCACCCTTTTGTTCTAAACCAGTGGTTCTCAACCTGTGGGTCCCCAGATGTTGTTGGACTACAACTCCCATCATTCCTAGCCAGCATGACCAGTGCTCAGGGATGATGGGAGTTGTGGTCCAACAACATGTGGGGACCCACAGGTTGAGAACCACTGTTCCAAACTATAGCGGTAGAATTAGACACCCTCTCTGACTCTATGTAAATGCGTAGTAACATTCGTTCCTTTCTACTCCACCCCTTGTATTTCTTTCCTTCCTCCGCCCTCTTTGGCTCCTTCAAGACTGTGCTGGGTTTTACTTCTGGGTCCATGGAAAACTCCGTGAAGCGCAAGGCCAGCCACGGGAGCGTCTTCAGCTTCCGGCTGCGCAGCAGGGACCTTGGCTCGGAGGCGGACTTCGCCGATGATGATATCAGCACCGTCGGGGAGAGCGAGAGCCAGCGTGGGTCGCTGCTGGTCCCCAGGAGCGGGAGGCGGCTGAGCGTGCAGAGCCAAACCAGCCACAGCTCTCCAAACTACACGCAAAATGGCAAGAGGAACAGCTCGGTGGATTGCAATGGTGTGGTTTCACTGATTGGAGGAGGAGGAGGAGGAAGCGCGGACCCAACGACTCCGACAGACGTGCTGTTGCCACCAGTTATTATGGAGAAACCTGGAACAGGTGACACGGTGGGTCTACTTATTATTGTATGTTGTGTTCAGATTTTCTTTGTCATCCAGTTGCTGTGTTGCAACTGCTTGTCACGCTGGCAGCAAAAAACCCCAGGAAGTTTCTGAAACCTTTGGTGGGACACCATCCATGGCTGCTAAGGTGTATTAAGCTTGATGGACCAAAATATGTCAGCAATTAAGATGCAGTCCTGGGCAATGTGTTACTGCAGCTACTAGGGGTTGAAAGTGAGAATTCCAATGGCCTAGTATCCCCAAACACACAGCTCTGTTGCAATGGGCCCTAGGCCCTTAGAGTAGCATAAGCCAATATGGTGTTTTCCAGATGTTGTTGGACTCCATCAGCCCTAACTAGCATGGTCAGTAGTCAGGGATCATGGGAAATGTAGTTAGCCCAACAACAACATCTCAAGGGCGTCATATTGGTTGCCCTTGCCTTAGAGATATTTGTGAGCTTGGCTAGGATGACTTGGGGATTAGTGGCTGCCTATGCTAAAAAAAATTCTGAAGCTTACACTTGAAGTGGCAGCTCTGAGGGCCAAGGATGCAACATCCAGTTAAAATAAAGTCCCTCTTAGCATCCTTTTATCCAGGGTACCTTCTGTCAGGAGCCCGTCCTACTCTGGAGTAGGACCCTGGTAGAGACACATGCCCGACTGGCATGTTCTCTCCCTCCTGGTCGATCGTTCAGGAGCTTCAAAAGCTTTCTTCAGCCTGAACATCACAGCGACTGATGCCAACAGACATCAGCACACTTAGGGATCAGCAGAGTTTGCGCAGAACTCAGTAGCTCAGCATTTGGCTAATCTACATTTATTTACATATAAAACACTCGGAGCATTCTGACTTAGCTCCTTCCTCTTTCTCATCAGACAGCAAAAGAGAAAGAACAAAGGACAATAGTCCCACTTCACGGAACACAGTAACAAAACATCCTGTCTCCATCACTTCCCACTCTGTGGAGTCGAAACATACACCGTCATGTGATAGACAACAATCCCATGACTGCAGTCACGGAGCAGGAATCTTAACACCTTCTGCTTGTCTTCCCTGGCGTTTCCTCTCTTACTTTGCTTTTGGTTCTGTTCCATCCTTCAGCTGATCTTGCCAAAGTTTAGCTTCCGAGCTCTGATCTTATAATGCCTTGACAGGCTCTGTCCAGATTGATATTGAGTGTTCCAGAATTTCTTTCTTCTTGGGGGCTAGGGCTGGGGCTGGCATTGAGAAAATTATTACTTATAAGTTCCATCAGGATTGTGAGCTACTTCTAGTTATTCTGTTGCAGTTGCTGTTATTTAAGAAAAACTTGGTGTTTATATAAACTTCATTGGAAGTGCATCAAAATTAAAGCGCTCATGCTCTGTGTCTGTCAGGTTCCATATTGACTTATAGCACTCATGTCAGGCCTGGGACTTGGCTCTGTAGCTGGATGCAATGGATCCTTAGTCTGACACAAACAGGTGATGGCCAAATGGTCCAGAGGCAAGAGATGTGGTCAGGGTTGGCCTGGAGTTCATGTACTGGGCTAGGCAGACAGGAATCAAGAGCTGGAGTCAGGAGACATGGCCATGGGTGGACTGAGGTCAGATACCAGATCTAGCAGGCAAGTCCCTGAATTTCTGTTGCTACTCAATGCAATGAATTATTGAGGAGTTGGCTTAGAAGGAGGTCTTACAAGCCTTGGTGGGCTCCGTTGGCATGTTAGCTCAACAGGGATCAACTGATGGACCAGTACTGAAGCCTAGGGGCACCTGTAGTTCTCAGAGCCCAAGCTGACTGAGGGACTAAGGCAGCCTTTCCCAACCTGGTGCCCTCCAGATTTCTTGAACTGCAACTCCCAACAGACCTAGTCATCATGGCCAAGGGTCAGAGACTGAAGGAGTTGTATTCCCAAACATCTGCAAAAGGCTGGATTAGAGCCTGCTGGCAACTCCCTCTGTCTGTGAAGTTTGCTAACAACTTATGAGCCATCCTTTATTTATTTGTAAACTCATTAACACAGTTTCTGAACCATATCTGAAGAATGCAAGCAGCTTAGCGATGGCAATGACAGTTCTTCAGTTTGCTCATTTACTGCTGCTGTTCCTGAAAGCTGAGAGTGCTGCTCTCGACTCCCACTTCAGTCAGCAGGAGATGAGAACACTCAGCCTTCCCAAAGAGGTATATTGGTCTAAATCTTGCAGAAGCTGATGGGAAACTTCCTGCTACTTTTCACATCAGCCCTATCCATTCCAGACCTTGAAACTATTGCTTCTCCCCTGGTGCTACTTTCTGTAGCATCCCCCCCCTTTTTTTTACAAATGTCTGTTGAAAATTGGAGTGGGCAGCCAGCAGAAAACACTCTTGGCACCTCTGTGGTCGTCTAGGAAATTTCACCGGGGCACTATAGCAACGGATGCTCACTTTGGTGATGCAGAAGGAAGGGTGTTCTTGCTTCTACGAAGCATGTTTGGAATCTAATCTATTGAGGCCGTGTGAAATGAGCTAAGAGCTGCAAGCTTGTGACTTTGTACAGTTACTCTTTTTGGAAAGATTCAAATAACCCTACTAAAAAAAGGAACACATGAGTGTGGTTCAGTGTTGTAGCAGTTGTGGTTGAATTGTTTTTAAGGACTTTCTTCCACACTGGGCGAGCTCTCCAGATGTTATTTGATTACATTGTCTATCGAGGAGTAGTGAACATAGTGCTCTCCAGATGTTGTGGACTAGAACTCCCATCACCCTTTGCGATTGTCCCTGCTGGCTAAGGCTGATGGAATTCACAGCCTCATTTGCTGCCCTTGATCTTCATTCTACCCACATCAGTTTCATACTAGTTGAACCATCATGACTTTATATCACTTGAACCGTCATGACGTTCTCCAAAGAATTATGGGAATTGCAGTGTAGGTAAGAGTGCTAAGAATTCTCTGTTGGGGATCTCTAGAGCTCCCAGGGATCCCTGTAGAGGGCATTTTATTCATGTTGTTGTTTAGTCGTGTCTGACTCTTCGTGACCCCATGGACCAGAGCACACCAGGCACTCCTGTCTTCCACTGCCTCCCGCAGTTTGGTCAAACTCATGCTGGTAGCTTCGAGAACACTGTCCCATCATCTCATCCTCTGTCGTCCCCTTCTCTTTGTGCCCTCCATCTTTCCCAACATCAGGGTCTTTTCCAGGGAGTCTTCTCTTCTCATGAGGTGGCCAAAGTGTTGGAGCCTCAGCTTCAGGATCTGTCCTTCCAGTGAGCACTCAGGGCTGATTTCCTTAAGAATGGATAGGTTTGATCTTCTTGCAGTCCATGGGACTCTCAAGAGTCTCCTCCAGCACCATTATTCATAATTTTATTCATAGAATCATAGAAATGCAGAGTTGGAAGGGACCATGAGAGTCATCTAGTCCAACCTCATGCAATGCAGGAAACTTTCACCCAACATGGAGCTTGAACCCATGACCTCGCGATTAAGTCTCATGCTCTACTGACTGAGCTATCTTGAATATTTGGAAGCAACATTTTCACCACAAAGATTCTAGACTGCTGCGGCTGTTTGAGTTCTGGGAAGTGATTTCATAGACTTTTCTCGGGCGAAGTTGGATGATTGTCGTCTTGGCATGAGTCTTGGCAAATTCTGTGATTAGATGATTAGAATAAGCTCCAGTTCTTGTTGGAAATGTTCTACTGCATGTAGAGCACATACAACTGGAAGCATTGGATAGTTGCATGGGAGTGTTAAGAGAAGGGTAATTTCCACCTGGGACTTAACAAGGACAGCCTTGGCACTTTTGTCGCCTGAAGCAAAACAATGCCACTAGCCTCACTCCCACAGCCGATCCTCTTATTTCTGCAGTGCGAAGGTGCTCCATTTTGTTCTGCTCTCTCGGCAAAGGAGGCCATGACAAGCCTAGAAGAGGAGAGATGTCAAGCCAGGTGAAAGCTGAAAGGGAGTTCCCCAAGTCTCATCATTAGCTCCTGGGTGCTAAAGGAGCAATTGCTATTCACAATTCCCTGTATGATCGCTGTGCTGAGTTCCCTTCCACTTCCCTGTTGTGTGCAGCTATTGAAATATGTGCCATAACATCATTATATTGCATGTTGCTCCGCCTTTGACTGATGGTTGCCAGTTTTGTGGACTGGAAGAGGGTATGGAGTTGCTGTTTCTCAGAGGCAGTCCTGCGAATTTTATCATGTCTAAACGGGGGGGGGGGTGCAAAATGTTTTTCTCTCCCCCTTTTGTTAATTTAATTTCATCATTAGATATTTCAGTTTTCTTATTTATTTGTTCCAGTCCAAAACTTTTTGGTACTTACCTTTTAATCTGTTATTTTGCTTTTATTCCTTGTGATAGCAGTAGCAGAGCTGATTTTAGCAGGAGCTTCTGGCAGTGCCCATTTTATTTTTCTAGAATACTCTTGACGTTGGACTGTTCTGGAGCATTGTATTGTGTGTGCATCATGGGGCGAGGGGATAGCAGTTGGCACTAAAAACGCCACCCCACCGCTGCCTGCTCCCATTCTATCCAGAAATGACCTAGAAAAAATACAGTGTCCAGGGCATTCTTTCCCCAGATACCATGCTGGTAAGCTCTTCGTTCTTTCTGAAACCAGATTTGTAACCATAATGTCTAATTCCATTCTGAGATTTCATTTATGAAAGACCCAGGAGCTTGGATTCTAATGACATGCACAATATATTCTTTGAAAGCTCATTCTGGATTCAGAACATTTGTTGGTTCTAATATGAGATATTATTTTCCTGACCCTGTGAAATTTGTTAAAATGGACCAACAGTATCTGATTTTAAGTCACGCGTAGAAAAAAGAAAGAAAGAAAGAAAGAAAGAAAGAAAGAAAGAAAGAAAGAAAGAGCGAGCTGTGGGATGGGGGACATTTTTCACATAACCCTGGATCAGTCCATGTCAGACCCCACCCCCTGAATTTGCTGAAAGAATTAGCACAGTAGTTCTTCACAATTCCTCTCTGCATCTACATGTGTTTGGGTGGCGCTGAGCCTACCCCCAAGCTGTTCTGCCAGTTAAATGGTCAGCTTCCTTTTGTTACCCCAGGAGTATCACCTGCTCTGCCAGGAGCCTGTTCCTTTGTAGAATCAAAACTTGCCCATCACAGATTTGTTCCTACCACGGTCGCACCTGCCGGTATCTCTGTGTCCTTTAAAAAACATTAACGGAGATCCAAACAAGGAAAAACAAAGCTTGCTGGCTTGCCTAAGTTGACAGATGAAAATGTTCAGCATGTGCGGCAGGAATGTCCATCGTCAAAGCCACACATGGAATGGAAGCAATGTAACTTACCTCACTCACCCTCTTCGCTAATGACTTCCAGAGGGGTAGCCGTGTTGCTACAAAAGTTAAGCCCATTGGTTTCAGTGGGTTGACTCTGTGACTAGCGTTGGGTCTCACCCAAAGAGTCTTGTAGAACCTTGAAGAAGAAAAAAAGATTTATTGTGGCTAAGTGTCTGTGGTCTGCAGCATGTCTCTTAATGGGTTGCTAAGGATACATAGTGGCTTGCCTAATGGGTACCCTCTTCTGAACAAGAGCCTTATAGTGTGAGACTTGGATGTTTTGCTTTCTTTTGGCATCTTCTGATTGGAGTAGTATGCCCTCTGCTCGCAGAATATATTCTGGATGGGGTTGTCTTCTGTGGATAAGTAGTCTAGCCTTTGACCAGGAGACTGAACTTTTGGTTTTTCTTGCTCTGTAGCTAGGCAGGCTGTGTGTAAGACACGTGTGTGTGTGTGTGTGTGTGTGTGTGTGTGTGTGTGTGTGTATAAAACTACTGCTACAAATTGGAAGGATCCAGCATCATGGCTTCTGCACTGCCAGTGCTGTGAGTCAACAGCTATTCTGGCAGATTGAGCTCTGGACTTCTGGGGTAGCACCTGGCTCTGGAGGCCAATTCCTCTTTTCGAGGTGCTATTTATGTCCCCCAATCTTGTTCCTCAGTTGGGCAATTTGTTTCACTGGAGAGAACCTCACTTGGCCAATTCCCCTCTCCCTATAGTGTTGCCCTTCTGAACCCAACCCCCTGGTTGCCTGCCTTGGATTCCACAACCTGCCTCTGTCCATTTGAACCTTTTAACGGCTGCCTTTGGCATGTCACCGCTTGCCCACCTTGGGGCAAGTCCTAACAGGAGCAGTTGAAAGCACTGGGTCTGCTTAGCTTGGGGAACATAAATTTAGTGGGGGAGAGACGATACTGATCTTCAAAAATAAGAAGGGCTGTCATGAAGAAGATGGAGGAGGCCTGTTCTCTATTGCTGTCGGGGGCAGGATTAGACAAATGAATGGACTGGATGGGTCATTGGCCTGATCCAGTAGACTCTTCTTATGGTCTTATGACTCCTCTTCCTTGTCACCCCCAAGGCTTCAAGAGCAAAGGAGGAAGGATTTCAGACAAGAGCTTTAGGCAAAGTACTGGCTAGGTGTATGTGCGTCAACTTGGGAGGAGAGGGAAACTCATGTGAACACTTGCCTGGATCAGGACCTGGATGAAAGCCTGGTAGAGGTGGGGTCTGCATGTCCTATAAAGCTCTCAGTCTACACAGAAACAAAAAAGTGCCAGGCTCCACTACAAAGCCTTTCCTGAACTGGGTAACAAACAAGTTGCCATTAGATGTTGCCCCAAGCAAATGGAGAGGGTAAAAGTTTCAGAAGGACTTAAGGACAAGCAAGAAGGGTTTTGATCCGGCTGGCAAAATTTCTCAGTCTTGGGTTGGTGCTTCATTTCTTTGCAGAGAGAACTCCCAGGTGATGACATTCTGGGATATAATCCTCCATGTTCGAGGCCAATAGTTCATTATGCTACATCCCGAGTCTCATCAATTTCTGGTGCTTGTGTTGCATTAGGTCTGTCATTTACATTGCAGCCTGCTTAAGCAATCTTTAATGCTTTAAAAGCTCCCAATGTACATGGCAAATTAAAGCTTTGTCACTGATGGGCGAGCTTTACCTGGCTCACCTCATAATGACTTTGCTTTTTCTGAGCTTTCTTGGAAAATTCCCAGAAAATGCTCAGAGTCTTTCTGAGTTCTGGAAAACCGAGCTCAGAGGAGGTTGAGCTCCCAGCTTCCCCTTCTAGTCTCTGCACAGTGGGCATTGTTAGACTCATCCTTAGGGCTTGGTGCTCCTTAACATGCTAATAATAATAATAATAATAATAATAATAATAATAATAATAATAATAATAATAATAATTTTATTTATACCCCACCCTCCCCAGCCAGAGCTGGGCTCAGGGCGGCTAACAACAGTAAAATTACAGTAAAAACATAATGGGGGGGGGGGGAACCAATTTAAAATACAGGTTAAAATGCAATTTAAAATGCAGCCTTATTTTAAAAGTAGCCCATAGATCAAAACCATAAGGGGAGGGAAACATAAGGGTCAGACTGAGTCCAAACCAAAGGCCTGGTGGAACAGCTCTGTCTTGCAGGCCCTGCGGAAAGATGTCAAGTCCCGCAGGGCCCTGGTCTCTTGTGGCAGAGCGTTCCACCAAGTCGGGGCCAGTACAGAAAAGGCCCTGGCCCTAGTTGAGACCAATCTAACCACCTTGCAACTTGGGACCTCCACAATGTTGTCATTTGTGGACCTTAAGGTCCTCTGCGGGGCATACCAGGAGAGGCGGCCCCTTAGGTACGTGGGTCCTAGGCCTTCCTAGATGTGTGGAAGTTGTTGTTTCCCATGCCTGCCTGTTTAGTGGATTGTTCCAGGAATGGTACTGTGTACCCTTGTAGCAAACGATGCTGTTGAAAAATCCCCCGGATATCCATGCCTAAGTTTTATCAGTCCTCCCCAACACCACTCCCTGCTTTCGTAAGGGAGGGCTGGCGGGTAGCAGTGTTGAACCTATTATGGCTCAGACCTGAGCTTCAGAGGCTCATAACGCAGGTGAGGTCTACAAACTGCCACTCTTCTGAAATTTGCCGCCACCCCTAAGATGCACCAGTGCCCAAATAGCTTTAGAGTGCAGCCTCTCTCCTTGTTGCCGTACTTTCCAACCGCAAGCTCTCAAAAGACAGATGCACTTGATAGTGCTATGGATCTTCATTTACATGTAAATTGTAAAGCAATTTATTTGTCTCCATGGTATTAGACCAATTCAAGTGGGAAACGTTTTCAATCAGTCCAAATGGAGAGAGATGTGGTCCACTCACTCCCTGGTGTATTCCCCCTCTTCTAGCTTCTTCACACTTTTCCTGCCTAGGTTTTTAGTCAATCTGTAGGAGGCTAATAGATGAAGCAATGCACCTTTGGCACATTTTCCTATGCCAAGAGGCAACAGAACTCTCCCTTGGGACCTGTGGGCCTAGTTTAATTCCTAGGTCATGTTTCCTTCCTTGCCCTTCCTTCCTTAGATGTATATCACACACTCTATTCCCATCTGGCTTCTGGTCCATTTCCAAACAAAATTGGGAGTGCTGGTGCTTACCTTTAAAGGCCATAAACAGCTGAAAGACTAGGTTCTCTGGAGGAACATCAGCTCCCATATCAACCAGACTTTGTGCTGAGGTCATATTCAGACCTTATTCTGCCAAGTGCTACCACTATCCAAAGTAAGGCAGGTGGCAACCAGGAAGACAGAGCCTTTTCAGTGGTGGCAGCACTCTTTGTGGATTTCCCTCTCCAGGTAGGCCTGCCTGGCACCAGCATGGTTATCCTTTAGGCACCAGGCATAGACTCTCCTTCCAAGCTTTATCAGGTACCTTAATGTATATCCCCTCCCGCTATCAACATGTTGTTGTACACAACTGCAGCTGAAAAGGCTAAGTGATCACTGTCTTCCTTAGAACTCATAGAATCGTACAGTTGGAAGGGGCCGTACAACACCCTGCAGTGCAGGAATCTTTTTGCTCAAAGTGAGGACTTGAACCCACAACCCTGAAAGAGTGCACACCCTGAAAATGATCTCTTTCAGCTTCTGCCTTCTGGAAGAAAGTACAGGGTTCTAAAGACTAGGACTAGCCGCCTGAGAAACAGTTTCTATCCAAATGCGATTTTGGTTTTAAATGCAGTGTAAGGTAGTCTCTATGGGAGTATATTGTATTTAAAAATGGGGTATCAGAGTTTTTAGGGGACTAACCAGGTTGGGATAGCTGAGATAGCAGGCTTGTTGGTTTTGAATGTCTTATGTAGATTTTTTTTCTTCAATTTCATTGTTCTGTATGGGACAATGACAATAAAGATTATTGTATTTTTGTAAGAGTCTCATGCTCTACCAACTGAGCTATCCCATACGATAATAAAAGGCTAGTCTCCTCTAGTATATCTGCTTCTTTTGGAAGGGCCAAAAATGGAAACCAACCGGCAATTTAATAAAACAGTCGGGATTTACATGTTGCTAACTGGGTGCATTTGTTGAAACAGACCACTCCATCTGAAGAAGTGAACAAGAAGCAGCTTCTGTCACCCCACCGCCTTTCTGTGGATCAATCTGAGGAACGTTTCCAAAGGCAACGAGCTGTGAGTGCTGTCAGTATCATTACCAGCGCCATGGAAGGTAAGACGTTAAGTCCAGCTGCTCTCTCTTAAGTACACTCAGAGAATCTTGAGAGAATATACCTAGCATAAGTGAGTGGCAGGTTAAAATGATAAATTATGCTGAGCTTGATAGAATATCAGGAAGATTAAGGGACCAAGACGAACAGAAATTTCATGATAATTGGAAGAAATATTTAATGTATATGGAATCTAAATCTCAGGTGACACTGGCGGGGTTGAAATAACTCTAACAGCGGGAAAGGCCTATGTAAAAGAGTTAAAAAGTACGCGACTATATAATTTATTCGATACTTACCAAAGGAGTGGAGGGAAGTCCAAGGCTCAGTTGAGACTAACTCAGTTATATATTTTATTTATGATTTGTGAAGTGGATATAATTTGTATAAGGTATGTGGTGGATTTTTTCTTTATGTTTTTCCTGTATATATGTGCAAATATGAATAAAAAATTATGGGGGAAAAAGAGAGAATCTTGAGAGAATGGCAGGCCGTGGTCCATCTAGCTCAGTTGCTTCGCACCGTATAGGACCTTTGATGTGGGAGCATCTGCAAGAGATGCCCGTGTAGCTTCCCCTTTTAACTTTCCATAGAACATTACTGTGGTTGCGTTTTGAACTTCCTTCCCCTGACCAGTTCTAAGCCTTTCCCTCCCACACTCCCAAATTTGAAGGCATACTCCTACTTCTCTCAATTCCATGGAAACCTGGTTTGGGTACTTGGCAGTGCAGTCCTAGACACGCCTTCTCAGAAGTCAGTGGGTTCACAGCCAGGCTGTGGCAATTTATTCATTTTTATTCATTTATTATATTTCTTTGCCACCTTTTGCTCACACGAGTCACAAAGCGGCTTACATGCAATAAATAATAACACAGTGGAACATCACAATTACAACATAAATCTTACTAACAAATCATCCGTAAAACAACCACCTTCTATTAAACACTGTTAACAGAACAGTTTAAAAACAGGCTAAACAGCACAACCAAAAGAAGAGTCATGTTATGAAATTCAAAAGCATTACAGCACTCATAATCTGCAAAACAATATTAACATTAACAAACTAACAGCCCAAAACAAACTAAGCACTGTGGAATACACACACTCCACACCCCCATGATTCATCATCATCTACTCAGCTCATCAGAAGACACATACATACACACATAATTTAGATCCCATCATCCTTAGTTAGTAGGGCCAGTGGTCAGGAATGATGGGAATTGTCCTCCAAAAACAGCTGGAGACCCAAGTTTGGGAAACCCTGATTTAGAGCTTAAAGGTTGTCCAACCCATTTTGGCCAAAAGTCTTCCTTGTGGAGGCAAAATGTCTTCAAAAATATATTTCTTACACCAACCGTTTTAATTTAGGTATCAGACGATCCTTCCTTTCCTCTTCCATTTTAAATATTATTTATTGATTACGTCTGTCTGCATTTCCTGCCTACATCTCCTGCCCAACTTTGGGTGCAAGGATTTGCCCTCAGAAATCCTCCTCCAAGGTTTGCTTTTCTGTAGAGGGAGCTGATAGATGTGCTGTGCTATCAGCGCTGCATGAACACTGCTAATTATGAACGTACGAAGGGAAGAAGCTTTGCACACCCACACAAAAATCTCCAAAATGGAATCTGGCTAAATGTCTGAAATTTCTGCTATTATTTGGAAGTTCTTGTCTGAGGCTGGTGTGTGCGGTGTGCGTTTTATAGTGGACTGCACCAGTTCAAACACCATGTGGGGAATAAAACATTTATTTATTTATCTTCTTAACATTTACATCCCACCTTTTACCTGCAGAAAACAAACATATAAAAAATGAATATGGCACAGAGAAATGTTCTCATCCAGCAGTTTGCCTGCTCTGCTGGCTTTCTATTTGCAAGATTTTGGGGATTGGTTTTAATTTGGGAACTTATTTAAAATTGTGACTGTCTCAACCCTCCTCTCTATATTCAGAAATGATGCAGTGCATTGCCACCTTAGTGTTCTGCTACATATGCTGGATCAGGCCTGAGAAGAAGATGGTGTGGTTTGGGGTTGGGGGATTTTTATCTAAACAATCCAGTGATTCCTGACCTTGCTCTGCTCAAGAGAGAGAGAGAGAGATCTTGTTAAATTCTATATCAACCACCAAGAAGTGTAAGATGGCAGTGGCCCAAGCATTTCTGCATGGGTCACCTTTAACAAAGGCTGTCATGACTGCCGTGGCTTTCAGAAACTAAAGCTAGTAAGGAACAGACATATAGCTGACGCGGTTATTTGCCATGTCACACTGTGGTGCCAAAGTTGGCCAAGCGGCAGGAAGCAAGGTCATTTGGACAAGGTTGAATTCCGCTTTCGTTTACAACAACCAATAGTGGAATGCAGGAAACTGCCGTCGTGCATGTCAGACTGTTTGACCATCTCCTTTGACTGGCAGTGCCTTTTAGGGTTCCCGACAGAGGTGTCTGGCTTCACTGCTGGCTGGTCTGCTCACTTGGATGCACCAGGGTGGAAGCTGGACTTTCTGCTTCCAACAGATGTGCTCTGCAACTGAGCTATGGCTCTTCTCACTGTATTATATGTCTGTGTTGTTGCTTATAGATAATAATAATAATAATAATAATAATAATAATAATAATAATAATAATAATAATTTATTAATTGTACCCCACCCATCTGGCTGGGTTTCCCCAGCCACTCTGGGCAGCTTCCATAGAAACCAAAAAACACTAAAATATCATACATTAAAAACTTCCCTGAACAGGGCTGCCTTAAGATGTCAGGTAGTTGTTTATTGCCTTGACATCTGATGGGAGGGCGTTCCACAGGGCGGGCGCCACTACCAAAAAGGCCCTCTGCCTGGTTCCCTGTAGCTTTGCTTCTCGCAATGACGGAACCACCAGAAGGCCCTCGGTGCTGGACCTCAGCGTCCGGGCAGAACGATGGGGGTGGAGACGCTCCTTCAGGTATACTGGGCCGAAGCCGTTTAGGGCTTTAAAGGTCAACACCAGCACTTTGAATTGTGCTCGGAAACGTACTGGGAGCCCATGTAGGTCTTTCAAGACTGGTATTATGTGGTCTCGGTGGCCGCCCCCAGTCACCAGTCTAGCTGCCACTTTCTGGATTAGTTGTAGTTTCCGAGTCACCTTCAAAGGTAGCCCCACGTAGAGCGCATTGCAGTAGTCCAAGCGGGAGATAACTAGATAGATAGATGATACATATAGATAGATATATGATAGATAGATGATAGATAGATAGATAGATATACTCCAAATGGGTGGGGTATTATTATTATTATTATTATTATTATTATTATTATTATTATTATTATTATATAGATTAGACTATATGCGACTGATCTTGCATGTCTGCTTCAAAAAACTATATTTGCTGTCTTTCTTTGGCTAACGCTAGCAGTAATTCATGTCTACTGCAAAGAATGAGGTCATAGAATTGTAGAGTTGGAAGGGACAACAAGGATCAGGTAGTCCAAGCATAGGCAAACTCCAGCCATAACAGGACCAGTGGTCAGGGATGATGGGAATTGTAGTCCCAAGCATCTGGAGGGCCGGAGTTTGCCTATGCCTAAGTTAGTCCAGCCCCTACAATGCAGGAATATGCAACTGGCCCATATGGGGATCAAACCTGCAACCTTGGTGTTATCAGCACCACGCTCTAACCAACTAAGCTATCCAGGCTCCAGTCCAGATACTGCCACAATTTTAGCCTTCTTTCTTGCCAATGGATGCTTTGGGGTGGTTTTGCCTCCATTCTACTGAACTGCAGAGCAAGTGGCAGGCTTTTGAATGTCATTTCTTTAGTATGATTCTGCAGAGAGCTATTATAGTCTCTGTTTACTGTATTTTCGGCAATGTGTTTGTTCTAAGGTTCTTTGTAAATATGGGTGTTTTTTTAAAGTATGCTTCTGTTGTAAGCTGCCAAGTGTTCTATATCGAAAGCGGGGCAGAAATGAAAGCAATTAATGAATAAATGAATCAAGCATGTGCTCTGCCACTTGCTGTGGAACTTAGCAGACAATATATTATTATATATATTAATATTTGCGTGGTGGCGGCAGTGGCAATAGCAATAGCAGATGATCGAAATGAAGAAACGCACCTGAAGGTGTAAGTTGTCCTTTTGAAGAAATATAAAAGGTAAAGGGACCCCTGACCATTAGGTCCAGTCGTGGCCACCTCTGTGGTTGCGGCGCTCAGCTCACTTTATTGGCCAAGGGAGCCAGCGTACAGCTTCCGGGTCATGTGGCCAGCATGACTAAGCCACTTCTGGCGAAACCAGAGCAGTGCACGGAAACGCCGTTTACCTTGCCGCCGGAGTGGTACCTATTTATCTACTTGCACTTTGACGTGCTTTCGAACTGCTAGGTTGGCAGGAGCAGGGACCGAGCAACGGGAGCTCGCCCCGTCGCAGGGATTCGAACCACCGACCTTCTGATCGGCAAGCTCTAGATAGAGCTTGCCCTTTGAAGAAATATAACTGGGTTTAAATCAGAGGTTCTGGGCCTTTGTAAGCCTGGTGGCTGCATTCCATTTTGAGCAGACTTCCTGGGGGGCACTTGCCAATGATGGTTAGGGCCAGAAGCAATTGTGAGCAGAGCAACAGACATAACTCCTACTTTGACTTATGTAGGCTGCATTGCAGCCATGCAGAATTCAGAGCTCCACCTACAGCCACATCCCCACAGTTCAGGGACATAATATTCCAACCGGGCGAGAAAGCACTTGTGGAAGGTGCAGAGCCATGGCAGCTTGAAGGACGCGGCCTTGGCGTGGCTGGATGGAGAGGCTTGACAGCCGAATTTAGAAGCTTAAAAGCTTAATGGAATGTGTCCATTTCCTTGCTTGCTTGCCATTCTCTGACCCCTGCATTGTGTGCCTTGCTCCTTCTCACTTAGAGCTTGAGGAATCCCAACAGAAGTGTCCCCCCTGCTGGAATCATTTTGCCGTCCGCTTTCTCATTTGGGAGTGTTGCCCGCTGTGGCTGCTGATCAAGAAGAAAGTGAGGTTCATCATCATGGACCCATTCAGTGACCTCACCATCACCCTTTGCATTGTGATGAACACACTTTTCATGGCCATGGATCACTACAAGATGACGGAGGAATTCGAGAACGTGCTCAACATCGGTAATCTGGTAAGAAGATTCATCTCAACATGGATGCAGTGCATTCAGGCAGGGGGAACCGGAATGACAAGGGCCTGTCCAGCCTAGCATCCTGCTTCCAATAGTGCAGGCATAGGCAACCTTTGGTCCTCCAGATGTTTTGGTCTACAACTCCCATGATCCCTAGCTAACAGGACCAGTGGTCAGGGATGTGGGAATTGTAGTCCAAAACATCTGGAGGGCCAAAGATTGCAATAGTGGTTGGCCAGTTGCCTGCGGATGCTCATCACTTAACACAGTGGAATCTTGAAGTTCTTTTTAGCTAACATGGCTAATGACTGTATGGCATCCAATCTTATGTACCGTATTTTTCGCTCTATAGGACACACTTTTTCCCCTTCAAAAATGAAGGGGAAATGTGTGTGCGTCCTATGGAGCGAAGACGCCATAGCCCCGCGACCCTCTCCCGGCTGGAGAGGTGACGCACGGCTATGGCAGGAGCCTCTACAGCCCCGCGTCACCTCTCCAGCCGGGAGAGTGCACGCGGGGCTAAAGCAGCCCCCCGCGACCCTCTCCCGGCTGGAGAGGTGACGTGCGGCTAGGGCAGGAGCCTCTCCGCTGCACCTTTCCGCTGCTCCCTGACCTGCTCTTTGGGGCTGGTGGTGGGCTTCCCCCCGCCAGCCCCAAAGAGCAGGTCGAAAGGAACCTGAAGCCTGGAGAGCAAGAGGGGTCAGTGCACACCGACCCCTCTCGCTCTCCAGGCTTCCAAGGTAGCCGCCTGAACGGAACCTTGTTTTAGAGCGGGAAAACAAGAGGGGGAAAGTTCTCCCCCTCTCTGCGCAGCGCCTCCTGCCGCTTCACTGAAGGGGCGCTCGGCAGAGAGGGGGAGATTTTTTTTTTCTTGTTCTCCCCCCTCTAAAACAAAGTGCGTCCTATGGTACGAAAAATACGGTAAATTCTTTACTTACTTCACCAAACCATTTTTAGGCATTGCAAATATAGGCCATAAAAACAACAACACCCATATATGAAATTTTAAAATATATACAAATAAGCAGCTATGTAAAAATATGTAATAATGAGGATTTTCATTGGAGTTTCTTCCCGCTAAAAAGTGCCATTCAGCACTCTTAAGAAATACTATTGATAAAGACTATTTTGTTAAAACCCTCTAAGACTTAGTCCAGCCTTGCATCAAAATAAAGTGGCAGGATCTTGAGGTGCTAGACTAGACTGGACTGCTTTTAGCTGCAGGTGGCATTATGGGCTGGGATGCCATTGTGGAATGCAGCAGGGCATAGGTCATGTCTCATTGAGATGCAACATATGTTCTTTCCAGAAGGTCTCAAATTTCAGCCGTGCATCCCTGAACCGAACCCTTTTCTACCCCCACTTCATGCTTTTGCATGTGTGGAGTGAGCCCAGAAGGGACCCAGTTACTCTCACAGAATTGTAGAGTTGGCGTGTGCCAGGAGGGTTACCTAGTCCAGCCCCCTGCAATGCAGGAACCTTTTGCCCAATGTGGGGCTCACACCCTTGCCCCTGAGATTAAGAGTTCATGATTCAAACAGCTCAGATGTTTGCAGGGCCGTCTTAAGCATATCTGGCACTGTGGTGCAAAGATCCCTCTGGCACGCCCCCCACCCGGCAACTTCAAAACAAGGGAGGGGGTGGTGGAAAATGTCCTCTGCCTCCCCCACGGCCCCGATCCCCAGTGTGACGGCGGCAATCAAGCAGGAAAATGTGCTGGCGGACATGCTCTTCCATCTAATAATAATAATAATAATTTATTATTTGGTTTTTTTTAAAAAAAGATATTTATTAAAGTTTTTTAAAATATAACAATGAAAATGAAAAATAAAAAGAAACAAAATACAAAATACAACATAAAAACAGTTAAAAAACAAATAATTTTCCAGAACATATCTTCCTTACACTTATTTCCCCAGACCTCCTCATACCTCCCTTCTTTGTATTCCACTTCAATTTGTTAGTTCAGCAAATCCTTACCATTAAGCTTTTACCCATTTGTAAACCTTTTTTTTTCATATCTCCTAAAGCATTGCAGCTGGAAACCCCTTAGTTTCTATCCAACATCCTTCTAGCATTCATTAATTTTACAATATTTCTGTAAATAGTCTTTAAATTTCTTCCAGTCTTCTTTCACCATCTCTTCTCCCTGGTCTCGGATTCTGCCAGTCATTTCTGCCAATTCCATGTAGTCAATCACCTTCAATAATAATTTATTATTTGTACCCCGCCCATCTGGCTGGGTTTCCCCAGCCACTCTGGGCGGCTTCCACGGAGACCAAAAATACACTAAAATGTCACACATTAAAAACTTCCCTGAACAGGACTGCCTTAAGATGACTTCTGAATGTCAGGTAGTTGTTTATCACTTTGACATCTGGTGGGAGGGTGTTCCACAGGGCGGGCGCCACTACCAAGAAGGCCTAGGTTTCTGCGGGGATCATTCTCCTCCTGTGGAGGCTTGTGAAGGAAGCTGCTCGCCCGCCAGCCATATAGTTGGCGGGGCGCAACTGGTGGGCGTGCAGGGAAAGGGGAGGCTGCCGGCAAAGTCATGCAGCTCCCCCACTCGCTAGGGCGCCCCTGAGAGGCCGGCACCCTGGTGCAATGGACCACTAACCCCAATGGGAAAGACGGCTCTGGGTGTTTGTCTAAAACTGTAAAGTTTCTATCGCCCTGCGGCAGGTGGGAAAGGGAGTTTTGGGAGGAAAGCACCCCTCTTCCTCCAGCTGTGCTCTCATCATTGCGGGGAGCCACCTGTGACAGGAGAAGCCTGCTTACAGCTTAGCATTCTGTTCCTTTCCACAGGTCTTCACTGGGATTTTTACGGCTGAAATGGTCTTCAAACTCATAGCTCTGGATCCCTATTACTACTTTCAGCAGGGCTGGAATATTTTTGACAGTATAATTGTCACGCTAAGCCTGATGGAACTAAGTCTTTCCAGCATGGGAAATGTGTCTGTGTTACGCTCCTTCAGACTGGTAAAGTATTACGTCTGCTTGTCTGTCTGTCTCTGTCTTGCACACCCATTGCAACACCTTTTACCAGTTTTTAGAGGGAATTTGTTTAATCACACAACTCTTTCACCTGAAAACTGCAGCTCTGTCGTGCATTATTTAAAAAATGACTTCTTGTTTCTCTTTTTCATAATAAGACTATATGAAAGTAACAATTTTCAGACTAAAGGGTAACCTGCTATGGCTAAGCTGAAACAGCTTACTTATGTTTGGTGTCTACGTTCATATACATTGCACCATGCCTTCCTTTGGAGGCTATTTCTTGCACTTTTCTGAGGAGCATATTCATGTTGCTTTGATGTGCTTATTCTCAGCATTATTTTTCCATTTTCCTACATGGCACTTGCAGTCTTTGTCCTCAGTTGTCCACACTGACATGTCACCCAATTGGCTTGGTTGGTGACCCACATGACTTTGCCAGTGTCACACAACACCAGTGTGACGATGTCTCAGAAGCTCAAAAAACAAGAACCTCCACAGCCGGACCTCGTTTGTGGGCAAATGACGCCGAGGTTTCTGAAGGCATAGAAGAAGATGGATAATAGCACCGAAAAGCAGCAGCACCCATAGGGCAAAAGGGTGCTGAAATGTACCTAAAATGTACTTGGCAAGATTAATAATTTATTTGTCTGTTTGCTTTTTTTCAAAGTAAATATCAACACTGTGGCGAATAGTTGGGACAGTTATGGAAGAGCCAGTAGCTTTTGCTATTTGCTTTAAATATGCTGGGGGCACCAGAGGCAGGCCATGACATATAAGTAGCTAAGATTTTGGGCCCCTGTTAGTTTGCTGGGCTTCTTGGGTCCCTCTCTCTTGCCCAAACACATATATTCTCTTCTGTAATAGAAGATGCTCTAGAACTCTGGCCCTCCAGATGTTTGGGACTACAATTCCCATCATCCCTGACCACTGGTCCTGTTAGCTAGGGATGATGGGAATTGTAGTCCCAAACATCTGGAGGGCCAGAGTTTGCCTATGCCTGCTCTAGGACTAATTGGTTAAGGGGAGGGGGGGTGTTTCTGCCTGTTCTATTCTACTCTCTAAAAACCTTCCATTGCACCGAAATCAACCCAACTGGTACATCAAAAGTAGTCAGGCAGCCCATTGTATCTCTTTTGTGAAGTAACTCGTTGGGTTCTCTGCTCTGTGTTGGGTGTGAGGAACATCAGAAGCTGCCTTATAGAGAATTGGAACATTGAGCCATATATGTCTAATATTGTCAATATTAACTGGCAGCAACTCTCCAGGGAATCAACCTGAGATCTTTTGCAGGCAAAGCGTATCCTCTGCTGCTGAGCTGCAGCAAAAGTGTTTCAGCCTGGATCCCAACCCAGTGGGTTTCTAGTCAAATCTCCTTGTGTGGTTTGCCATTTTGAATGCATCCCTCTGTGTTTTTCTTGTCCAGATGCAGAATTGTCTTGTGTGTTTGTTTGTCTGCAAGTTCTCAGTTGTTGGCTTGTGTTTTTTTGGTTTACAGCTGAGGGTCTTCAAGCTCGCAAAGTCTTGGCCGACCTTAAACACTCTCATTAAAATCATCGGGAACTCGGTGGGTGCCCTGGGGAATCTCACTCTCGTCCTCGCCATCATCGTCTTCATTTTCGCCGTGGTTGGCATGCAGCTCTTTGGGGACCTGTACTACAAGCACGTCACGAGAATCAGCACCACGGATCGGTTGCCCCGCTGGCACATGAACGACTTCTTCCACTCCTTCCTCATCATCTTCCGCATCCTCTGTGGCGAATGGATCGAGACCATGTGGGACTGTATGAAAGTGGCTGGGCAGCCTCTGTGTCTTCTGGTCTTTTTACTGGTCATGGTGATTGGCAACCTGGTGGTAAGTACGACAAGGCATTTTCTTCTTGTTTCTCTGCCGCCATGCCATGTCCTCCCACTCACAGCAACCGCTGGTTTTCAGGGTCTCCAAGGCTCATGTTTAGGACATTGTGCCTTTCGATCCTGGAACCTAGGCTAGAAGGTGTCCTCCACATGTGTTATTCCTCTTGCAGATTCATTGTGTGTGTCGCAAGAAAACCTATCGGAGAAGCTCACAAGCATGAACTCCTCCAGTCGACTGTGTGCAAAGTTGATCAGAACAAAACTCAGCCCTGCTCATAGCCTGTGAGAAGCAAACAGATTAGAGTTGTGTTTGCAAAGACCCTTGAGTAGCCTCCATTGCTGCTGCCTCCTTCCTTACTCTTCCTCAGGGAACACACCTCAGGTGGGGAAAGGCAGAGATGATAGCAGTGGACACAAAACGCTCTGTGCACCAGGACACTGAGACAGAAACCCTCGGGGGCCTCTTTTCAGTATCCTCAACACACAGCACAGGAGCTTGTCTTGGCAGGAACTGGAAGACTACAGTCATCTTCTAGCTTCAGAGGGTGGTAGTGCATCTCTTGTGTTGCCTTTTCATGTGATAGTGGTATGGTAGGGAGTTGGGGGTCCATGAATCTCCTTTCAGGTACCATGGTTCAAAGGCTTGCGCTCTTGAATTGGACACTCTGTGTTGTGTGCCTGAGACTGAAACATAGCATTCGCCTGTGTGTGTGTTATAGCTCCTGCTCTGGAGATTTTTGTCGTCTTCTGTAGTCTTTGCCCAAAGCTTGGAACGCCAGCCTTCATACACACATGCAACCACATGGAAACAGCTTCATCGGAATGGTATCTCGTGTGTGTGTGTGTGTGTGTGTGTGTGTGTGAGAGAGAGAGAGAGAGAGAGAGAGAGAGAGAGAGAGAGAGAGAGAGAGAGATGGAACCATGTGGGCTACCACCCAAGTTTCTCATGCAATTGTACCCATGCACATCATTGCAGAATTCACACACTCACCTACCCCACAGCCATGTAGGGTAGCGCTAAAGAGAAGCCGCTCACATGTAATTGTATGTTTGAGAAGGAGACCTTACAATCCTCTATACTGGCACCCTCCAGATGTTGTTGGAATTCAACTCCCATCAGCCCCTGCCAGCATGGCCAATGGTCAGGGATAATGGGAGTTGTAGTCCAAAAACTTGGAAGGCACCCAAATGGCAATCCTTGCTTACCCAGCCTTTAAATGTATTTCTCTATTGAGATCTATAAGCTGGTTGTGTTTCTACAAAGCTCTCCTACTAGCTAGCCAGGCCTCAGTAGAATACTTCCAGTATAGAATAACTTCATATTGGCTTGAATTTAAGATATGGGTGATCATCTAGGTGTTAACATTTGTAGCTGGAAAAGCATGTCAGCGATTCCTGAGCCTTTGGCATTAATTCATACTTCCTGAAATGCATTCTGGCACATTGCAGTACTGTGGCGAGGCTGCCAGTTTCCCATCAGGTTGTGTTAGTCATCCCTGTGGAATTGAATATCTTGACCACGGCCACCAAATTAGGGTCTGCATAGCTCTCTTTAGCACCGTTATGATGCACAACTGTAATCTCGTTGCATTTGGAGTGTCATTGACAAATGCCGTCAAGGGTCTGATAGAATCAGGGAATGGGTGGAATGAGCCCCACACACTCGCGCCGAAACGGTTTCGGGACTATCCACCCTTGCATAATGATGTTTACAGTTAGATCTTGCAAAATGGCTTGGCGCATTTCAGATGGAAATGAAGGTCATGGGGTTAATACAGCAAACTGTGGCTTGGCAAGTTATTAAGGAACGATGGAGTGTCTCGTTAACGGCACTCTGTCAGGAGTCCCGGCAATTGCCAACAAAATGTAATTGTACCCTTGTTGCATCATGTGAGGTGACACCAAGGAACCATGTGATGCCACCTGTCACTCAGAGGGGAGTTTTGTGGTGTGATTTTGAAAATTCCTAACATGCTTGCTTGGCAGAACAAATCTTGCTGCCAAGAGGGAGGGAGAGAAATACATTAGGAGCTCTGACCTCTAAACAGCTATGCTGAAATTTCGACCCTGAGATGCAGGGCTTGTGACCGCATTGCTCACTTTAGTTCTGAACAAGACAGTAGATGAATCAGGTCACCTGATACATTTATCACGAGAGAGAGCCTGGAATTTTCTGTGCCACCACTGAAGAGATATTCACGCGGTTTCATACCTTACTGGAAGGTCAGATCCCAAAGGCATCCCAGCTAAGTTGCCAAGTGTGCCCCTTGCAGAAAAGCCACGCAAGAGCAACCAGCAGCCAGCTATCCATGTTATCTGGTGATATCATCAGAATAAAAGATCTGGATGCTGTGTCAATGTATGGTCCCAGGGGTCTTGAGCCAAGGACTTCAGAAGTAAAGCCCAGGCACTGTTGTCATGGCAGGAAAGGGAGCTGCCAGCCTGGTCTCCACTATTCATCAGGACTGTTGATGACCAAGAGGTGGTATTGCTGGCATCAGCTCAGCAGGTGTCAGGTGACGCAGTGGACCAATAGGGTTCCATCTTGTCTTATAACCCTGCTGATCTTAGTTCTTCAGTCTTCTCGTTCACCATCTATCTCTGGGCCTGTTTCATCACCACCCTGCTTTCCAGACAGATCACCACCTCCGTCTCCTGAAATATGGAGCAAGCATTTCCAGGCCTCTTAAAGGCGCAACATGTTTTTAGTTTGTGATGGCTGAATGGTACTCTGCTTCATAAGCTCAAGAGTTCAGAGATGTCGAGGGCTGAGCATCTAGATTTGGTGAAGATGAGCACAAGAAGTAAAAGAACAAGCTTGGGACAGCGTAGATTAGCTGAACTTGCCAGGCACTTTTTAGCTCAGAGAGCTATAGAGGACAGTGCAACCATTTATGGGCAATGTGGTTTGTAAAGTAGCAGCCTCAATCTGAGAGATGGGTTTCCTCCTCTGCCTAAATCACCATATGGGTTCATTAGTGCTAGTGGGACAGGGGCACCCATAGACCCTGATTTAAATGCTGGGAGCCACTCCAAACCATTTATTTTAGATGAACGATAAGGACCATTCACTTGTGTGTGTGCATGCGTGCGCGCACACACACTCCAGGTTAGGAAGCTTGTGGAATGTGTTCAGAATTCTAGATTGTGCTCATGGCATATAAACAGGACAACTTACTGGTCATTTGCAGAGAGCTCCCACCACAAGCAGACATGAAAGGAAAACAGGGAACAACAGTTCAGGGAGATCTGGAACACAATGCAACACAATGAATCTCTCAGCAAAGCCAGTAGAGGAGGCACTCAGTGGAGGTTGAGTCTTTAGGGCGAACGAAGCAATGCCCAACCAACTTCAGTCTGTCCTCAGCCAGCCCCCTACCTGCCTACCATCTTACTTGCAACCAGTTTAGGAGGCTGTCCTGCATAGCAGCTTCCTCCTCCTTAATCTCTGTACAACTCTGTAGGGAGGAAGATGGGGACAAAGCTAGAATTTGTTGACTCTTCCTGTCACTGGTTCTGGTGCCTCCTGTTGTTGGTCTCCCTGGCTTCTGCCCTGTCAGCGCCCAGTGGCACTGGACAACAGTACGTCCTTTTCTCTCCCTGCAGCAGCCTGACGAAATGTCTGCTGTCAGGTGGCAGCTGAAGAAGGAAAGGCCCAGTAGAATTGGTCTTTTAGCAGAACTGATAGAGTGGACTGGCCTGCTTACCCTCTGCTGAAGCCTGACAAAATTCCTGCTGGCAGGTGACAGTTAATGTGAAAATAACCAAGAGTCCAGCAGTTACATTTTTTTTTACATTCATTGTAGTTAAGAGACACTCTTTTATCAGGGGCTAGGAGATGCTTCTAAAATTCTCCGCATTGGAATTTCTACCCAGATATTGGGATTCCCCAGGTTAGCTGGTCTTCTTTTTTCAGGGGAAGCAATGCACTCCAAGGTTACAGTTTTAATTTCTGAATTTCAGACACACAACTGTGCATAAGCAGTTTGCTGAAGCTTTCAGTTCATTCATGTCTCCTTCCATGTCTCTTCTCATGCCCCCTTCTTTATTGGGGTGCCTGAGCACCGTGATAACTCCGCAAACAACAACAACAAACTCCTCTAAATAAGGTTGCTGTACTTACGACTGCGTTAAGCTTCTTGTTGTGCTGTGTTTTATCAATGCCCAAGAGCGGACGTACACATAAATAGGGCACAAAAAGAATTCTGATGGAGTCATGTGTACAGCTCACTGATTATGTGATCCTACTCCCCTATACCTATGTGGGGCCAGATAGGATGTTATCCAAACTCAGCAAATACTGTAAAGAGGAGCAATTAACCACAAACTGTTTGAAAACCAAAGTGCTGGTCTTTGGAAAGAAGCCTCTCAAATTTCACTAGTCAGTAGATAAATCATGCAATTGATCAATGTCAGGTCTTCAAATACCTCACAGTATGTTTCAGTGAGGCCCTTTCTTGGAAGGCTCATACAGAGAAAACTAAAACTTTCACCATGCTAAGGCTGAAATTCTGCACACAGTGAACAAATAAGTCCCTTTTAATTTGACAGGATTAACTTATTGTTGTTGTTGTTCATTATTACAGTGGTACCCCGCAAGACGAACGCCTCGCAAGACGGAAAACCCGCTAGACGAAAGGGTTTTCCGTTTTGGAGGCGCTTCGCAAAACGAATTTCCCTATGGGCTTGCTTCGCAAGACGACAGCCCATAGGGAAATCTCAGGGACAGCGGGGAAGCGCAGCGCGTCTTCCCCACTGTCCTCGGACCTCCTCCCGCCGCCGGCTTCGGAACGAAGCTCCAATGCCGGGCGGCGGAGGGGGAACGTCTCCTCCCGCCGCCCGGCATCGGGACGAAGCTCCGATGCCGGGAGGGGGAGGGGGAAAGCCTCCTCCCGCCGCGCGGCATCGGAACGAAGCTCCGATGCCGGGCGGCGGAGGGGGAACGTCTCCTCCCACCGCGCGGCATCGGGACGAAGCTCCGATGCGGGAGGACACCTTCTCCCGCCGCCCGGCATCGGATGGCTTTCCTGAAGACTTGGGGTGGGAGGAGGGTTTTCCTTCCCACCGCCAACATTCAGAATGCTGTTCTGAATGTTGGCGGTGGGGAGGAAAAACCCTCCTCCCACGCAAGCCCCGGGAACAGAGGGAAAGCGCTGCGCCCCTTCCCCTCTGTTCCCGTACCTGTCCTGAAGGCTTGCGGTGCAGAGAAAAGCCCTTCTCCGCACCGCCAGCCTGGCAAGCGGTTTCCCTAGGAACGCATTAATTGATTTTCAATGCATTCCTATGGGAAACCGTGCTTCGCAAGACGAAAAACCCGCAAGAAGAAAACACTTGCGGAACGAATTAATTTCGTCTTGCGAGGCACCACTGTATTATTATTAGTATTAGTATTAGTATTATTATTATATTTATACTCTGCCTTTTCCCTGTCAGGGACTCAAGGCCAGTTAAATATAAAATAGGAATAGCTAAAGACACAGAAGAAAATAATAATTAAAACATTAATAGAATAATCACACTAATAATAATAATAATAATAATAATAATAATAATAATAATAATAATAATAATAATAATAATATTTCTACCACACCCAACTGGCTGCGTTTCCCCACTTTGGGCAGCTTTCAACAGAACATTAAAACCAGAATAAAATTTCAAACATTAAAAACTTCCCTAAACAGGGCTGCATCCAGATGTCTTCTAAAAGTCAACAACAACAAAAACAGCATGGCACCAGCCCCCTCATTAAAAGCAGCCAATTCCAAAACCCTGCTAGAACAGGAAAGTATTCACCTGCTGGCAGAAGGACAAGTCTAGATTCTCTAGCAAGGGAGTTCTAATGTCTGGGAGCAACAACTGAGAAGGCCCTCTCCTGTGTCCCCACTAAGCACCACCTCAATAAGAGAACATCTGTCTCTACCGGAAACACTGGGTTCCTCTGGAATTTTTATTCCTTATGGGGCTTCTGTCTCCAAGGAAAACGAGAAAAGCCCATGTAATCCTCTTGCAAGGATGCTAACCTATTCCAGTTTTGAAAATGTCTCACTGTCATGCGTTGTATTGTTGTTAATGTACTGGCAGAAAGATGATACATTAAGGTCTGCTGTGAAATAAAAATGTTGGCGAATATTCGAGGAGATTCATGCTTGTGGCTGTTGAGAGGTTGTGGGGTTGCTGTTGTTGTTTTGCATAGCTAAAAAGCTTCCAGCTGAATTTTGTAAAATGCATAGCAGAGAGGCTGCAACTCAGTGGTAGAGCGTCTGGCTTGCATGTAGAAGATTCCTGGTTCAGTTCCTGGCATCTCCAGGTAGGACTGGGAAAGACTTCCTGTCTGAAACCCTGGACAGCCACTTCCTGTCAGTGTAGACAATACTGGGCTAGACAAACGCAACAGTCTGACTCAGTAGAAAACAGTTTTCCTATATCCCATCTAGACATGTAGGCAAGGCTTTTCAGGAAGGCCAATATGATTACCATCCAAGCTGATGCTAGCATCTAAATATAAATATTTTCCCCACAGGAAGCAAGCCTTTTGCAAACAACAACAACAACTTTGAAATACTAATTTCCTTATAATTTGGAGAGAGGGGCGAAAGCAAAAGCTGCAGTTTTTAAACATTGTATTTCTGCTAACCGGTTTCCCCAAAGTGGATGTTATTCTTTAATCAACAATATCCTCTGGCTTCTAAATATTTATCAGACACAAAGTAGTTTAAGAGTGTATTTATTCAAGAGATCAGGAGCATTTTTTTTTAACAAGCACAGTTAACTACGAGAGGGATTAGCTGTTGGAGGCAGGAAGTTCTTTCACACTCGGATAAATAAAACATCTGAACTCTGCAGTGTTATAACCCAGGAAAAAAAACCAAAATTATTCCAAGGATGAGAATGCACGTCAGCCTCTGTGGTATCCCAAAATCCCATAGGAGTGCAAGATTAGAATGGGGCAGTCGGTGCAGCCTCTGCCTTCTTCAGAATCTCACCCTAAACACACACACATAGGGAGATGTTTTTAGTCCTCACGATAACAGAAATATTCTGGAAAGCATATAGGCAATGGCCTGCTGGAATTTCAAGGCCGCAAAGGTGGCTGAATAAGATTTTTGGTGGTTGTAGGTGAAGCTTCAGCATCCTTGCCCCTCCTATAGCTTGCAAAACCACAATTTTGTTGTTGTTGCTTAGTCGTGTCCGACTCTTCGTGACCCCATGGACCAGAGCACGCCAGGCACTCCTGTCTTCCACTGCCTCCCGCAGTTTGGTCAAACTCATGCTGATAGCTTCAAGAACACTGTCCAACCATCTCGTCCTCTGTCGTCCCCTTCTCCTTGTGCCCTCCATCTTCCCCAACATCAGGGGCTTTTCCAGGGAGTCTTCTCTTCTCATGAGGTGGCCAAAGTATTGGAGCCTCAGCTTCAGGATCTGTCCTTCCAGTGAGCACTCAGGGCTGATTTCCTTCAGAATGGAGAGGTTTGATCTTCTTGCAGTCCATGGGACTCTCAAGAGTCTCCTCCAGCACCATAAATCAAAAGCATCAATTCTTCGGTGATCAGCCTTCTTTATGGTCCAGCTCTCACTTCTGTACATCACTACTGGGAAAACCATGGCTTTAACTATACGGACCTTTGTTGGCAAGGTGATGTCTCTGCTTTTTAAGATGCTGTCTAGGTTTGCCATCGCCTTTCTCCCAAGGAGCAGGCGTCTTTTAATTTCGTGACTGCTGTCACCATCTGCAGTGATCATGGAGCCCAAGAAAGTAAAATCGCTCACTGCCTCCATTTCTTCCCCTTCTATTTGCCAGGAGGTGATGGGACCAGTGGCCATGATCTTCGTTTTTTTGATGTTGAGCTTCGGACCATATTTTGCGCTCTCCTCTTTCACCCTCATTAAAAGGTTCTTTAATTCCTCCTTACTTTCTGCCATCAAGGTTGTGTCATCTGCATATCTGAGGTTGTTGATATTTCTTCCGGCGATCTTAATTCCGGCTTGAGATTCATCCAGCCCAGCCTTTCGCATGATGAATTCTGCATATAAGTTAAATAAGCAGGGAGGCAATATACAGCCTTGCCGTACTCCTTTCCCAATTTTGAACCAATCAGTTGTTCCATATCCAGTTCTAACTGTAGCTTCTTGTCCCACATAGAGATTTCTCAGGAGACAGATGAGGTGATCAGGCACTCCCATTTCTTTAAGAACTTGCCATAGTTTGCTGTGGTCGACACAGTCAAAGGCTTTTGCATAGTCAGTGAAGCAGAAGTAGATGTCTTTCTGGAACTCTCTAGCTTTCTCCATAATCCAGCGCATGTTTACAATTTGGTCTCTGGTTCCATTGCCCCTTCGAAATCCAGCTTGCACTTCTGGGAGTTCTCGGTCCACATACTGCTTAAGCCTGCCTTGTAGAATTTTAAGCATAACCTTGCTAGCGTGTGAAATGAGGGCAATTGTGCGGTAGAATCATAGAATCATAGAATCATAGAATCCTAGAGTTGGAAGAGACCACAAGGGCCATCGAGTCCAACCCCCTGCCAAGCAGGAAACACCATCAGAGCACTCCTGACATATGGTTGTCAAGCCTCTGCTTAAAGACCTCCAAAGTAGGAGACTCCACCACACTCCTTGGCAGCAAATTCCACTGTCGAACAGCTCTTACTGTCAGGAAGTTCTTCCTAATGTTTAGGTGGAATCTTCTTTCTTGTAGTTTGGTTCCATTGCTCCGTGTCCGCTTCTCTGGAGCAGCAGAAAACAACCTTTCTCCCTCCTCTATGTGACATCCTTTTATATATTTGAACATGGCTATCATATCACCCCTTAACCTCCTCTTCTCCAGGCTAAACATGCCCAGCTCCCTTAGCCGTTCCTCATAAGGCATCGTTTCCAGGCCTTTGACCATTTTGGTTGCCCTCCTCTGGACACGTTCCAGTTTGTCAGTGTCCTTCTTGAACTGTGGTGCCCAGAACTGGACACAGTACTCCAGGTGAGGTCTGACCAGAGCAGAATACAGTGGCACTATTACTTCCCTTGATCTAGATGCTATACTCCTATTGATGCAGCCCAGAATTGCATTGGCTTTTTTAGCTGCTGCGTCACACTGTTGGCTCATGTCAAGTTTGTGGTCAACCAAGACTCCTAGATCCTTTTCACATGTACTGCTCTCAAGCCAGGTGTCCCCCATCTTGTATTTGTGCCTCTCATTTTTTTTGCCCAAGTGCAATACTTTACATTTCTCCCTGTTAAAATTCATCTTGTTTGTTTTTGCCCAGTTCTCTAATCTGTCAAGGTCGTTTTGAAGTGTGATCCTGTCCTCTGGGGTGTTAGCCACCCCTCCCAGTTTGGTGTCATCTGCAAATTTGATCAGGATGCCCTTGAGTCCATCATCCAAGTCGTTGATAAAGATGTTGAATAAGACCGGGCCCAAGACAGAACCCTGTGGCACCCCACTAGTCACTCTTCTCCAGGATGAAGAGGAACCATTGATGAGCACTCTTTGGGTTCGGTCAGTCATCCAGTTACAAATCCACTGAGTGGTAGCATAGTCAAGACCACATTTTACCAGTTTCTTTACAAGAATATCATGGGGCACCTTGTCAAATGCCTTGCTGAAATCAAGGTAGGCTACATCCACTGCGTTCCCTTCATCTACCAGGCTTGTAATTCTGTCAAAAAACGAGATCAGGTTAGTCTGACATGACTTATTTTTCAGAAATCCATGCTGACTATTGGTGATCACAGCATTCCTTTCTAGGTGCGCACAGACTGTTTGCTTAATGATCTGCTCCAGAATCTTCCCTGGTATTGATGTCAGACTGACTGGGCGGTAATTATTTGGGTCCTCTCTTTTCCCCTTTTTGAAAATAGGGACAACATTTGCCCTCCTCCAGTCTGCCGGGACTTCGCCTGTTCTCCAGGAATTCTCAAAGATGACTGCCAGTGGTTCTGAGATCACATCTGCCAGTTCTTTTAATACTCTTGGATGCAGTTCATCTGGCCCTGGAGACTTGAATACATCTAAACTGGCCAAGTATTCTTGTACTATCTCCTTAGTTATTCTGGGCTGTGTTTCCTTTGCTGAATCATTTGCTCCAAATTCTTCAGGTCGGGCATTGTTTTCCTTATCGGAGAAGACTGAGGCAAAGAAGGCATTGAGGAGTTCAGCCCTTTCTGTGTCCCCTGTTTGCATTTCACCATCTTCTCCTCTGAGTGACCCCACTGTTTCTTTGCTCTTCCTTTTGCTACGAACATACCCATAGAAGCCTTTTTTGTTGCTTTTAACCTCTCTAGCAAGCCTGAGTTCATTCTGTGCTTTAGCTTTTCTGACTTTGTGTCTACACGTGCTGGCTATTTGTTTGAATTCCTCTTTGGTGGTTTCCCCCCTTTTCCATTTTTTGTACACATCCTTTTTTAATCTTAACTCAGTTAAAAGTTCTTTAGATAGCCACCCTGGCTTCTTTAGGCACCTTCCATGTTTCCCTCTCATTGGTATTGCCTGACGTTGTGCTTTTAGTATCTCCCTCTTAACAAACTCCCAGCCATCATGAACTCCCTTTCCTTTTAGTATTGCTGTCCATGGGATCTCACCCAGCACTTCCCTAAGTTTTATGAAGTCGGCTTTCTTAAAGTCAAGAAATTGAGTCCTAGTATGCTTGGCTGCTCCTTTCCGCTGTATAGTAAACTTCAGAAGAGCATGATCACTCGCGCCTAATGATCCTTCCACTTCTACCCCACTAACCAGGTCATCAACATTGGTTAGGACCAGATCTAAAATGGCTGTTCCTCTTGTTGCTTCTCCCACTTTCTGGACAATGAAGTTGTCTGCAAGGCCAGTGAGGAATCTGTTTGACCTTATGCTCTTGGCTGAGTTTGACATCCAACAAATATCCGGGTAATTGAAGTCCCCCATTACTACTATCTCCCTTCCTTTTGCATGCTTGGCCATCTGTTCCAGGAAGGCATCATCTATGTCCTCCGTTTGGCTTGGGGATCTATAGTAAACTCCCACAATGAGGTCCCTGTTTTTCTTTTCTCCCTTAATTTTGACCCAAATGCTCTCACTTTGGCTTTGATGTTCTAAATCTTGGATCTCTTCACAGGTATACACATCCCTGACATATAACGCCACTCCTCCTCCTTTCTTGTCTGGTCTGTTTCTCTGAAATAGATTGTATCCCCCCATTATTACATTCCAATCGTGGGACTTATCCCACCAGGTTTCAGTGATGCCTATTATGTCATATTTAGTTTGCTGTACCAAGAGCTCAAGCTCATCTTGTTTATTTCCCATGCTTTGCGCATTAGTGTACAGACATTGAAGTCCATTAATCATTCCCCCGTGTCTCTTATTTAAGGATTTTTTCCTCCCACCACTAGGTCTGCGTGCTGTTTGGAGCATTCTTTGGCACTGCCCTTCTTTGGGATTGGGATGTAGACTGATCTTCTCCAATCCTCTGGCCACTGCTGAGTTTTCCAAATTTGCTGGCATATTGAGTGTAGCACCTTAACAGCATCATCTTTTAAAATTTTAAATAGTTCAGCTGGAATATCATCACTTCCACTGGCCTTGTTATTAGTAGTGCTTTCTAAGGACCATTTGACTTCACTCTCCAGGATGTCTGGCTCAAGGTCAGCAACCACACTACCTGGGGTATACGAGACATCCATTTCTTTCTGGTATAGTTCCTCTGTGTATTCTTGCCACCTCTTCTTGATGTCTTCTGTTTAGTCGTTTCCGACTCTTCGTTAACCCATGGACCAGAGCACGCCAGGCACTCCTGTCTTCCACTGCCTCCTGCAGTTTGGTCAGACTCATGTTTGTAGCTTCGAGAACACTGTCCAACCATCTCGTCCTCTGTCGTCCCCTTCTCCTTGTGCCCTCAATCTTTCTCAACATCAGGGTCTTTTCCAGGGAGTCTTCTCTTCTCATAAGGTGGCCAAAGTATTGGAGCCTCAGCTTCAGGATCTGTCCTTCCAGTGAGCACTCAGGGCTGATTTCCTTGAGAATGGATCGGTTTGATCTTCTTGCAGTCCATGGGACTCTCAAGAGTCTCCTCCAGCACCATAATTCAAAAGCATCAATTCTTTGGCTATCAGCCTTCTTTATGGTCCAGCTCTCACTTCCATACATCACTACTGGGAAAACCATGGCTTTAACTATACGGACCTTTGTTGGCAAGGTGATGTCTCTGCTTTTTAAGATGCTGTCTAGGTTTGCCATCACCTTTCTCCCAAGGAGCAGGCGTCTTTTAATTTATATTATGTAAAATAGCAAAGATGAATCAGTTATGCGAAGTATGCAGTGTGGTTTACACTGGTCTCATAATTCAGATTTTAAATTGCAGGCCAAGATGTGTCTTCCTTCTGGTGCTGGACATGCACATTTCAGTTCATAATTGAGAAACGTTGAAGTGCAATGTTTGGGAAATCTTTATTCCTCGCCCTCCACCATGTGTTGGGCTGCTCCCTGGGTCGCCCTGACCCCCATTAAAGTTTAGAGTGTGGAAGCACACAGTCTCCTTTCTGTTCTTCCATCGCAGGGCTGTAATTGCTTGACCTTGTTACACTCTTTTCAAAATACAGTATTAATCGCTTGCTTCCAGGGCAAAAGCCGCACCAGCATTTGACCCATGTGGGTTCTGCTCTTGAGTCAGACCGCATATTCCTCCGGTGCCTGTGAACAATATTCTGTGTTATGCGAAAGGGAAAATGGCAAAGGCTTTATAAATGAAGGGCTTCCCTTCTATTCCAAATACATTGTCCCATACCTTGATATGAGGACTGCTAATTCTAGGGTGACAAGATGCAAAAGAAGTTAGGGCTTCTGGACCTTTAAAAGCTGTGCAGAACATGTCCTGAAATACAGCACAGCAATTTCCCCCTATAAAATTGAGCAGTAACCATTCATTTATATGGGAGAAAGTAAATGAGTACATCAGGGATATTTGGGTGTGAGGGTCAACAAACCTCCCCTCTAGCAGCCTGCTACACATTGAGACTCAATCCTGATTTGATCTGCATGGACCCACGCAATATCTTGTTTCTCTTGGTCACGCTAGAGCATGACAGGATGTTAGGAAGGTAAGGGGAGGGCTTTTTCCTTTTTAGACAGACAAGACAGAATTAGGGCAGAAATGTAATTTTTTTTTGCAAACGTGTAAACTTTGCAGATGAATTATATCTATTTATAGAAAGGACTTTAGCTGTCCCTTTACCTACTGTGACTAAGGGCTTGTCCACACTTCTGCCTGTCCCCTAGAAAGCACAGGTCTGAATGGTTTCCCCCTTGCCCTGCAGCTTTCCCAGGGAAACTCCACTGCTTAGTTCTGAGTGGGAGCAAATGGCAATTTGTGGAGAACCCAATTGCTGTTCACTCTGATTGAGTGCTAAAGAGTGGTTTTCCGTGGGGGGAAGCAGTGTAGATAAATTCTAGGAGCAATTCCTATGTTCATGGCTGTACCCAGTCCCCCTTTTAGAGCCATCAAAGCCAGTGGTCATTGCCAAAACTTGTGGCCATGAGTTCCATACATTAAGCAAGCACTGGGTGAAGAAGTAACCCTCTTTCCACAAAGTGAAACCTCCAGAGTTTTATACGGCTTTGCTAAGCTGCAGGCTCATGCACGGTCAAACTTATCTTTACTTTCTTAAGGACTAGAGGCTTGCTTAGATTTTTAGAATGAAAAGTGCAGGTTCTTGTGATGCTGAATATTGGGCCCCGGTTCCAGTGTTTCAGCTTATCCTGGCATGATTGCAGAACAACACACGCACACAGCCATAGCTCTAGGAAAGCGCCTTAGAAAGAAAGTTGGGAAGCAGCCAGGAAGCCCAAGGCAACGTCTGAGATAAGGAGAGAAAAGTCGGAGTATATTACATCACCTTGGACACCTCATTAAGCAAAGTGAATTCATCTCCAGACACATCCTGCTTAGCCAAGGAGAGAGAGGAAGCTCTAGCAGATGAATAAGCACATTCTGGGACACAAGCGAGCACAAGAGACTCAAAACAATTGTCATCCCATTTGTAAGCTTGTTTGCTTCTGTTCTGCTTGCGAAGATGCTAGCTAGTGCTGTGTTAAGGTTCGGTTTTAAAGTTCCCCACCCCCAGTTCCTTCCAAATTCCTTTTTTAAAAGAATGTTTTAGAGAGAGCCAGTGGTTTTGTAAGTTGCACTTAGACCATGGAGATCTCGATTTCAATTCCCCCCAGTCAGCTGAAAGCTTACCTTATCCTTTGACCGCTAATTGCCTCTCAACTTTACCTGCCTCACACAGTTGTTATGAAGATAAAATGTGGGGTGGGATGTACATTGCCCTGCGGGAATAGGCCTAAGAGATGATGAAACAACTTTACAAAGCAATCTACAAAATTTAACGGTGCATAGATTTTAGTACCGTAGGTTGAAAGTGGGCAGGATGGGGGTTAGTAGCGAATTGCCCACCAAATGGCAGGACTGTGTGTTGTAGCTGAGTTTTAAAGATGGGCTGCAGTGGAGCTTGAGTTGCTGTTTCTTCTTATCTGCTGACACCTTTTGCTTTCTTTCTTCCATTTTGTAGTTGCGTCCTCTAGGGCTGTCCCTCTTTTTGTGGCAGGGTTCCTGTGCCTTTAAAAAGTGTACAACTGGGACTATAGCTTGACAGTTCCAATTTTCCCTATCGCTGTATCTGTATTCTTTGAAATGTCACATTTGGATGGATCTATAGGCTGTTGCCGCCACACCAGCCCTCAACTCTGCATTGAAAGAGCCTTTTCCGTGCTGCTTTTTCGAGGAAGAGGGAGTATTCTTCTTCCCAGGTGAAAGGCCACAGGCCATGACTATTATCTCCCCCTCCCTCGACTTTCTGGTGGTCCCTCTTCTGCTTGTGTCAAGTAAAGAGATTCAGGAAGAGGGATAACATTATTTCAGAAAGTTGCCACAGCAATTTACAAACCTTTTTGGAAGCCTTACTTCGTTTTTACAACAGCAGTATTAAGCAGGCTACTACAGTTAAAAGTATAAGGGACGCGGGTGGCGCTGTGAGTTAAACCACAGAGCCTAGGACTTGCCGATCAGAAGGTCAGCGGTTCAAATCCCTGCGACTGGGTGAGCTCCCATTGCTCAGTCCCTGCTCCTGCCAACCTAGCAGTTCGAAAGCACGTCAAAGTGCAAGTAGATAAATAGGTACCACTCCAGCGGGAAGGTAAACGGCGTTTCTGTGCACTGCTCTGGTTCGCCAGTCATGCTGGCCACATGACCCGGAAGCTGTACGCCGGCTCCCTCAGCCAATAAAGCAAGATGAGCACTGCAACCCCAGAGTCGGTCACGACTGGACCTAATGGTCAGGGGTCCCTTTACCTTTACCTTTACAGTTGAAAGTATAGTGGTACCTCGGGTTACAGACACTTCAGGTTACAGACAATTCAGGTTACAGACTCTGCTAAGCCAGAAATAGTACCTCAGGTTAAGAACTTTGCTTCAGGATGAGAATGAAATTGATGGCAGCGGCGCAGCAGCAGCGGAAGGCCCCATTAGCTAAAGTGGTACCTCAGGTTAAGAACAGTTTCAGGTTAAGAACAGACCTCCGGAATGAATAAATTTCTTAACCCGAGGTACCACTGTAATGAACTGGGTTGAGGAACTGAAGCTGAGGGAGATAGCTGCCTGCTGTTGGATTCTCAGAGAATGCTTTCAAATAGGTGTGGATGCATTAAATTTATTGTGAGGGGTTTTTGCAGCTCAGGGTGGATAGGGGAGTCTGTTCCTCCAAAAGCATCTTTTCCAAAGTCTCCTTGCTCTCTTTCTGTACCCAGGAAGATCTTAACGTTGAAGGGTCTTTTCATCAAGTGAGACCCTCTGTGCCTTCTGAGGTGCCACAGTTCTGTGAGAGGACTGTATCAATTGATTTCTGTGTCTAGAACAGCTTTGCAGCAGAGGAAAGATACAAACCCGAGACCTTATATGTCGGAGCACAACTTTCTATCCACAGGATCACACTGGCACCAATCTATTTCTTGTCAGTACGAATGACATCAAATTAGAACAGCCGTAAAGCCCAACTGGGAGAAAGTGAAGGGGAAAGTTTCTGAAAACCAGATGGATACAAAATTAAAAGCGAGCCCTTTCCTCTCTCCTTTCATTCTCAAGGAATTCCCAAGTCGAATGTGTTTAATTAGAAAGAAAAAAAAATCCTCGCTGTGGCTGGCATTCTTATTTAGACTTATTTATTTCCAGGTGAAATAAAATCTGTTTCAGTTGTAATGTAATAAAAATACTTTCCATTTACTTGCTCGCTGAATATTGGCATATATAGCCTCAGTAATACAGTGGTACCTCAGGTTACATACGCTTCAGGTTACATACGCTTCAGGTTACAGACTCGGCTAACCCAGAAATAGTGCTTCAGGTTAAGAACTTTGCTTCAGGATGAGAACAGAAATCGTGCTCTGGCAGCACGGCAGCAGCAGGAGGCCCCATTAGCTAAAGTGGTGCTTCAGGTTAAGAACAGTGTCAGGTTAAGAACGGACCTCCGGAACGAATTAAGTACTTAACCCGAGGTACCACTGTATTGGTCTCATCTGCTCAATCCACCTGAGCCTGTCTTCACATGCAGAGGAAGTCCCTAACTCACCGAGGGTTTGATACCCATTGGCTCCCTCACCTGGTTTGGTGGCCCATTGAAGCCATTCCAGGGATGTGGCTGCTGTCACATGCTGACAAATTGACTTGCCCATGTAATTCAGAAGCTCGCCACGCTGCATATTGACCATTAGCTGTCCTCATCATGAAGTCTACGCTTGCTCACTTCCCGTTCTTTGAGGTCACATCAGCGTTTCGTTGTTTTGACTTCAGTTCTCAAAAGTTCTACGGCCACGGTGCCCATTTAAATTCAAGTCTTGGCCTTTTGCTTCGTAGCTTAACCCCATGTCTGTCATTTCCAAAATAGGCAGGGGAAAACCTTGCTGTGGAATCCAGAGGTTCTCTGAAGTGGAGGACCGAGAGAGCCATCTCCTTATTGGGGCTGGAGATGGCTGTGGTCCATGCTTCTCTGCATTTATAAAATGTTTACAAAGTGAAGGAATTTGTTATTGATTTCCAAATAGCATTATGAGAAAGAGGACACTATGTTCTGGAGGTAACACAGCGTGAACCAAAGCAGTGGGGTTTAATGTTAGCTATCCCCTAAAGCGGAGCTCAGATACATTTCACAATGAAAAATAAACCAGTTTCCTCTCTTGAGAGTGGCTGCCCACTGTTTCTTCTTAGCCCTACGCTATCTTCAAGCGAAAAGCAGTGATTGCATTGCTTTAAGATAGTTGCATTTAAGCAGCTTGCTTAAGACATTTGCAGGGCTATGTTGCAGGAATAGGGGAGGAATTTACTTGCTTTGTGTTTTATTTGATCCACACACACCCCAAAAGATACGCAAACTAAAACTCAGCTATCCTTTGAAATTTGCATTTCTCCGAATTTTGCGATGCTGTTGTCCAGCTAAAAAGTGTACAGACACATGCATATTAGAGGGAAACATGGATAAAAATGCATATACTAATGGGCAAATGGGCAGTTTTTCACTAGTAGTACATGAATATCAGTGAGATTGAATGCAAAAATGTGTGTCTTGGGAGAAATGCATGCTTTTTACCATATGTGATAAAAAGTTAAATAATGGATGCCCAAATGTATATTTTGGGTTTAAAGATGGCCCCTGCATCTGAAAATGTTGAAGACCACTGTTGTAGTCCACAGCCCAACAAGAAAATAGCGTCATAATCTCTGGTTAAAATGTAGTCCTCTGAGAGTTCACAAGCAACATCCATGATTATGATTGAGTTGTTGTTGTTTTGTTGTATTTGGCTTACTAATCACTCACAACTTACACCCTTGATGTGGATTGCGCTATGAATCACGGTGTCCACCATTAATTCTGGTATGTGCTAATATCCCCAGTCAGCAATGTACAGCTATGAAGGCATACTGATATAAGATGTTAAAACCCTGAACAGGATTCTGTGTGATAGAAGAGGCTGTGTCCCCGATTCAATGAAAGTTAATTGTATCTCATTGAAATCAACGGGAGACTGTTAATCATAATGGGAGTGCAAGTTCAGTTTTAATTTTATTTATTTATCATTTGCATTTATAATTTGCCTCAAAAAACAAATTATCTAGACATCATGGGGAGACCCTTAAAAAATAAGCTTAAAAATGCATCAAGCAAAAAGGAACCTAGAAACACCAGTATAATATTTTTTAAAAAAATTAAAGAGCTAAAATCACTATCAAATACAGGAGCTAAAAACTGCTAACCTTACCACAGAGTCTTAAAAACAAGATATTTAAAAATTAGGGAGTTTTAGAATTCCATGGGTGTTTAAGTTGGTATCAGGATTGAAGGCATCCTAAAACCTCCTAGCTATTTTGCTTTCCCTGGTCCCTGGGAATCTAGACTCAAATTATCTAGACGCAAATTATCCAGACGCAAATTAGTACAGCCAAGATGACTAAGTTTAAAGTTTGATAAACGCTTTATTGAGGACACACACACACAGCCTTGCACAAGCAGACAGAGGTGGCAGATAAAAGGTTTCTCATACTTCAAAAGACAGTCTTCTACTAGTAAAGGCAACCTGTCAGCCTCGGATCTCGCATGCTACAGAAGATAGCCCCAAAGATCACAGTCCAAGCCCAAGACAATCCCTCCAAACTTCTCTCTCCATTCCTTTTTTACGCAGCTGCTTCGTAGTCTGAACTTGTCTTCCCCTGATTGGCTCTCCTCCTTTCCCCCTTTCTCCTTAATGTTGGGCTTGATGGCTACCCCAAGCATTTGTCATTTGCACACTGCAGATGTCATCCACACGTTCTGCCCCTGAGTCAAAAGTTCCAAACAGTCCCTAGATGTGTATTTTCATTCTTACCTTTTCTGTCTCTGTTTGTGTCATGTTGTAAATGCCCATGTGCAGTGTGCCTTTTAAAATGAACTCTAAATCTCACTTTCCTTGTTTGGTTTGTTCCACACGAGAAAATATTCCCCTTTTTCTTTTACCCTTCAACAGTGTAGATGGACTCCATTTGGATGTTCTTGCCCTAGTCTCACTCCATCCTAACTGCAGGCTTACCTTAGTTGGTCTCCAAGATGCTACTGGGCAATTTCTTAATTTATTATGCAGGCTTACCTATTATGGAACACCTAGCTTCTTCCTATGAACTAACCTCCCTCTCTCCCCATTTTCTACCTTTATCAGCCTAAGCTTTGGGTAGCCATGCAATTGATACAAATTTGTTATGTATTGATTTCTCCCACATAAGCCTTGTGGCTCAGGTGAATTCTTTAGGGAATATGTGGACCCTGCTGGATCCAACCAGAGGGCAACCTTTTCCCAGTCAAGGGCCACGTTCTATAAGGTTCAATCTGCCAGGGGCCTCATGCAGATTTTGGGTGGTGCTGAAGCTAAGCAGTGCTTTCTGCCACCACCCATCCCCATCTCTGCCCAGCAGGCTTGTGAGTGAGAGAAGAACAGAGATCTTGTCAGAGGTCAGTGCAGAAGGCTTTTGAAATTAGGCCAAGGACTGCATAGAAAAACAGGCTAAGATGTGTGTTTTTTCCTGTGGGAGATGAAGGTGGGGTCTAGTGAAACAGCTGCTGGCACAGTTGTGGCCCAGAGGGACTGCGAGTTGTTGACTAAGGGAATTTACAAACAGCGGGGAGTGCAGGATGGTAAGTAGAGGAGACAGAACTCGTTTTTAAATCAGCAGCACGATATGCCTGTTTGTACACTGAATCCTTTGCTCCTTTCAGGGTCGCCAGTTACCCTTTATTTCAGGGTATATGTTGACCACTCTCTCTGAAGGGTATGGAATGAAGTAGCTTATCAAACTTGCTAGACAGGAATTGGCATTGGCTGTGCAGGTGTGTTGAGCAGGTGGGCACACCTTTGCATGTCCCAAATTGCACCTGCTTTCTCCCTCCCTGAACATTTCCTGCTCTTCAGGGTGTATGCCCTGTCACAGATTCAATATGTGGGAAGCCACCATATTAACATACCCATAAAAGTGCTCTGTTCTAGACCATGGGTAGGCAAACTAAGGCCTGGGGGCCGGATCCGGCCTAATCACCTTCTAAATCCGGCCCATGGACAGTCCAGGAATCAGCGTGTTTTTACATGAGTAGAATGTGTCCTTTTATTTAAAATGCATCTCTGGGTTATTTGTGGGGCATAGGAATTCATTCATTTTTTTCTTCAAAATATAGTCTGGCCCCCCACAAGGTCTGAGGGACAGTGGCCTGCCCCCCATTGAAAAAGTTTGCTGACCCCTGTTCTAGACAGTCATGCCCCCATCAAAGGAAATGGGCACCTTGTGTTCTAGAATTCTTATTCAGGCTTCTTGAGCCTGTGAACCACCCAAACAGAATGCGGACTGATAGCCAGATCCAAAAATCGACTTGCCACATGGAAGTGCTCCTGACCATTTGATGCACAGGACACTTCACAGCATGCACATCCTATCCCCAGACCTTTCCTTTGACTCAGATTTGGAGAAGGTAAGAAACAACAAGCATCTCTTTGAAGTGCTGGGAGACACCTGATGTTTCTTATCTTAATGTCTTAGCCAAGGGCAGTGAAGCAACATGGCTGATGAGGGACCATCGCTACTGTGGTTCCCCTTTAGTGATGCCACCTTCCACTGCAGTTTCTCAACATACACCTGAGTGGTGCTATATCAACTCTGGAACCCTGTGGGCAGTTATAGTGGTGACCACCCTGTCTGCACCCTCGCAACTCCTCTTTGGTAAACCCACCCACTCGCTTTCCCCTCTGGTGGGAATATATGGGAGGGGTGGGAGAGGCTGCCTGGCCACAGAGCGGACACCTGCTCAAGCTGAAGGTCCACTCAACCACCAGAGGTTTCTATGCCAGTGGCCTCCTCAAAGCTGCAGCCTGTCCCGGCCACAGCACAAGACCCAATGCTTCTCCCAAGCCCTCTCTCAGTATCACAGATGTACTTAAGACCTTTGCACTGGGATTTGGAGAAGGTCTGCAAGGGCAGGAGTCTCTCTGTGCAAAGGAGAGAAGTGTCTGCCCCAAGCACTTCGTACGTGATGGGGAACTCAGAGGAGGAGAAGTAATTGGTGGCAGTCACATAAGAGGTAACTAGTAGGCAAGCTGTTTATGGCTGTTAGCCATGCTGGGCTCTCTAGGAAGGAGGGCAGGATACTGGAATAAAACGGCAGCAATATTTGTGAATCTCTGCCAAAAACAAGGGGGTCCACTCCTTGTTGCTTGCCTGAGATAGTGGCATGTGGGCTGTGGTTTACTGTTGTGGTTAGGCGCTGTCCTATTCTCAAATCCTTTTCCTTCTACTTCCTGGCTTTTCTTTCTGCTCAGCTATAAGGCTCACCGCCGGCTGCTTGAAGTTGTGAACTCTCCGTCATTCCAGCATCAGCAGCATAGGATGTCAAAAGCATGGGATTATGACTTCAGCACGGGATAAAGGAGGAAGTGGGCTGGGAGGGATGGAATAAGCCTCTTAGCCCAGCACAAATAGCTGAAATGACCCAAAAGGGAACAATATAGCAGATAACTGGTCATGTAAATTGCTTTTGGGAGGAGTGCGTCCTTTTATAAACTTTACTCTGGGTTTGACAATATTACAAAAGACCTAGGAAATATACCCCTGTTACAAGGATGATTCTCTGTTGGCACAGAGGAGATGGATTAGATAGCAGAGTCTCTGGCTTCCTCTTGCAGCTGTAAGATTGCTGATTCAATGAAACTGCCTTTCAGTACTATCTCCGTTTGCAGCCTCTTTGGCTTCAGCATTTCAGGAATGAATTGATTCAGTGTTTTGCCATTCCAGAAATTAGAGAGCCATAGTAGTGTTCTCACATGGACCTTATCTAGCATATTTGCCAGGACTGTGTCTACGTTTGTACCCAAACACACTCAATTTCTGCAACACGGAAACCGGAATTCTGCACTGCGGAATGTCCAGGTTCTGGGACTGGAATAAATTATGCAAATGACTGTCTGCTGGAATCTGATCTGTTTGTGCTGGGCATAGGCAAAGTACAGGTGGTCCTGCTGGTTGAAGCTATCCCAGTCCCACGAAGTCTATCAATTTTAGTAAACCAGGCCAGATACTCAATATGTTGACATAAAGGCTAGAAAGTTTTGCTTGCCATCCACTTTCTGGCTATCAGTTCTGCTGGCCCAAGTGCAGAGTAGCTGTAGCTCAGTGACAGATCAATTCCTGGTAGTAGAAGAAGAGGAGAAGAGTTTGGATTTGACTCCCTTTAAGGAGTCGCAAAGCGGTTAACATTCTCCTTTCCCTTCCTCCCCCACAACAAACACTCTGTGAGGTGAGTGGGGCTGAGAGACTTCAAAGAAGTGTGACTGGCCCAAGGTCACCCACCAGCTGCATGTGGAGGAGCGGAGACACGAACCCGGTTCCCCAGATTACTAGACTACCGCTCTTAACCACTACACCACACTGGCTCTGTATCTAAAGCAGGGATAGGCAAGGAGGTGCCCTCTAGCCATTTTGGGACTCACAACTCGCATCAGCCCCAGCCAACATGGTCAGTGGCAAAGGGTGATGGGAGACAGAGTCCAACAGCATCTAAAGGACACCACCTTCGCCACCTGGAGCTACAGGAGCATGTGGCAGGTGATGGGGAAGACTTTCATCTGAAACAGAGGAGACATAACCTGACCTGGTCCTCAGGCAGCTGCAGAGAGCCTGCTAGTGTTTGCTCAGGGTTGGGTCCACACACACACACACACACACACACACACACACACACACACACGGCTCAGTCTTTATCTTTGAATTTCCCACAAAGCTTCGAAGAAATATACACATACAACACATTTAGAGCAATCAACCCCTCATGTCACCAGAGCATGGATGCCTGTGCCCAGGCTGTCTCTGTCCAGGAGAGACTGCAGTCAGCTTGCCAGCCTAAGCAGGTGAAAGGCACTTCTTGCCACAGGGGTTAACTAACCCTACAATAATACAGCTGAATCCTGTGCCCCCAAGCTACAAACGCCTTCCTTTGGGGCAGGAGTTGTTAGCCTTTGGCCCTTCAAATGTTATTGTACTGCAGCTCCCATCGTCCTTGACCATTTGCCCAGAAGAGTTGATGTCCCACAGTCCTGCTTTAAGAGAGCAGTGCAACCTCATCTAGTACCAGTGGAGCAAAGTCTCTCTGATCAGAAGAACCGCAGAGCTCCTCTCTTCTCAGGACTGAGTTTTCTTTATTTTTACCAGCTCACAGCCATCCCTTTGAGATGCTGCCTTGAGTCCCCCAGGCTGATGCTAGAAAGGTAGAGTGTAAACATTTCAATAAATCAACAAATAATAAAACACACCTTCAGATTTTGAGGGCACATGCCGAGCTCTTTAAAAAACATGTTGCTGCGTTTCACTCTCACCCCGTGAGTCTCCCTGAGCCAGGAAAATCCATTTTCTTGATGACACGCCTCTCAAACCTACAAGAGGATTTTCTGCCTTGAGCGACCCCAAGCAAGGTGTTGAGTGAATGCTGTCAACACTCGGTATAACCTCTATGATTTCTGAGAGACAGGGGCCTCTTGGCAGGAAGGGGAGGGGGAACAGGAGAGTGGATTTATGCATTGTTTGGTGTTGTAGTCGAGAGAGAACCTTTGTTTGAATGTAGATTTACGTTCTCTGCTGGCAAACTGCAGTAAAGGAAATGGGGAGCAAAAAATAAAATGCACGGCGATGGAAGGGTGTGGATTCAGGTTTGAAATGTGTGGTTGTACAAATAATGGTAGTAACCACAGCAACAGAGAGGTTGCATCTGCTCTGATTTGACAATGTAATTCAGGTGACAGGGCTTCTCCCCCTGCAAACTCAGGTTGTTGAACAACACCGGGTTCAAATCGCAAATGGGAAAGTGTGATGCCTTGTTATCGTGGTGGACATTGATGGACAGGAGCAGCTCTGGGTATCTCCTGTTTGTGCATTTCTTCCTGAGAGATGTCAAAGGAGCCTGGAAGGGAGAAATGGCTTAATAGCTTGCTTTTTCTTCCATCCTGGAACTCAAGGCAACATAGAGGTCTCCCATCCAAGTACTGACCAGAACCAGACCTGCTTAGCTTTTGGTAGGCATAGGTGCCTTCAGACTGCACCATGGAATCAGTCATCCTCGGACACAACTTTGGCCAGGCTTTAATCACCTGGTGCTCTCCAGATGTTTTGCACTACCGTTCCCATCAGCCGCAGCCCACCAGCACGGCTGATGAGAGTAGTGGTCCCAAACATCTGGAGGATACTGGGTTGGTGACCGCTGGCCTATTAATTGTGGCCATCCAGAAACCTTCCGGGAAATTAAATCCATTTACTCTGGGTTGATTCCAAAGTAGACCTGTGCACATCCACCTGCTGCTGGTTGTTGCTATATCAGTAGCACCATGGGAAACCCAGTGCCAATCCATTTCACAAGAACAGCAGCGTCCAAACTGCACGGAAGGTAGCGCAGGATCTGAGCGCAGGAGCTAATTCATCACGAGGCATCCCTGTATTGGAAACACAGATGCAAGCGCGCCCTGGGTATTGTTAAAGATCGTTCACATTAAGAGCAGCAGAAGAGACAATATAAGCGAAGAGATAGCAAGCAAATGGGCATTGCATATAAAATGGTTTGATCTGTCTAAACACTAGACTTCATGACTCCGAGGCAGGCTGTTCAGAAAAAGAAAAAAAAAAGCAGCGGCAAACAATGATAACTGATGTTTACTTTATTCTGGTTAAAAGCATGGACTTCTAAGTATACTGCATCTCTCTGTGTGTGTGTGCTTGCGTGCACGTGTGTGTGTTGTAAAAGGTCTATAAGAGAACGCAAATAGCCTATGATAAATGATACCTAGAATGAAAAAGTACTCTCTATGCAAGAGTGCAGGTGTGCCGGGATAAAGTTACGCAGCTATGAAAAAGGGAACACTTAAAAGACTTAAATAAGGAACATGGTGGAAAGAGATTTAGAGGTCCTCTGTGCCTAACTCGGTACCTGGGTGAAGGGGGTCACCTGCTTAAAATTGGGTGCAGATGAACTGAGTGGTTGCCTCCAGATAGATAAATGAATAGCTCTAAAAGGCTGCTGGGAGCCATAAGTGACCTTGAAGTCTGCTGTCCATGCTCACAGCAGCATTTAGTGTAAGCATGAGAAACCTGTGGCCCACCAGATGTCATTGGTTTTGGACATTATTGCAGTCAAACCAACAATTCATGTTTTGCCAGATAGGCACATGAAGGGGCTGAGGCTTACAGAGTTTTGCTAGAGAGAACTCTGTGAGATCACTTCCTTTGCCTTGGCAGGAAGCTGTAACACTCCATACATACATCCTTCCTTGGTAGCCTCATCTTTCTTCGTTATGCTTCCAAGCTGACCACATTTGCATATCTTTTTGAACTTAGATTTTGCATTTTCACAACTTAGATAGTCGTTATAAACCTGCCTCCATGTTTGCTGCTGTAACTGCTGCTTCAAGACTTAGATTATGGAAGTAAACATTGCTTTCATTTCTTCCCAAAACAATATGTGTGTGATGGTTGATTTTAAAGGGGAGAAAAGGGGCAATACCAGAAAACCCACTCCACATTAAAGCATCCTGGATTATTGTTTGTAGAAGGTTAAATCAACCTTTGCTTCCAAGTTTAAGCAATACTGTAATAACTAATCCTCTCCTAGTGTCTAAATCCATCCCTTGGATTCCAGCTCCCACTAGCATGGCTAGTGGTCAGAGATTATGAGAGCTCTAGGCGAGACTTCCGGTCGGTGCCAGCGCTTAATGGCGGTCCTGCCTCCGAGCTCCGGAGAAGGACTGCTTCGCAAGTTCGGGTCTTACCCGCTACGGCGAGCGGGGGACCCCTAAAATCTCAGGCGCTGAAGCCTGAGAACAAGGAGACTCGGTGGGCACCTTTGCGCCCCCCGGTACCGTGAAAGAGCCTTTTTAAAGGCTACGGATCGACATCGGGAGTGAGCGCGGTGCTGAGAGTCGTCACCCAGCCTGCGAAGTGAAGCCGCGTCGCCATAAGCGGAGAGCGCCGATTTCTTCCTGAAAAGAAAATTTGGACGGAATTCCCGTGAGTAGGAGCTGAAAAACAATCGGGACCCTTTAAATTCTGAAAATTGAGCTAAAAGCGGGGAGATTAAATCAAGGAAGTCTGCCTCCCCCCGACTGCATGAAAGTGAAAGCAACGGAACTTTAAACTTGCATCCGCTGAAACCCGCTCTTTAATTAACCAAACCGGGCACTTAGACCTTAGATCTCCCCTCCAGCTAGCAGGGCAGAGGGGAGGTGAATGAGACTTTAATAACTGCATGATTCACCTGAGGTAAAAATCCTCCGCTGTCTTATCTATTGAAAGTACGAAACGGTCTGCCTCTTTAGAACAATAGGTCACTGAACTGACTTTTGCCTGCAAAGTGATACTGTGACACAAAGTTTACACAGTGACTGGCTACAGTATATTACAAGAAGAAATAGCATAAACTGGGAAACTGTGGCAATCTGCAGCTACAAGCTTTTAGTAACATTGACTTTGACTGTGTTAATCTCTCTTTTTTATATCTTTGGACATTCTCCTTTGTTCTCATACTTGGATACTTTATTTTATGGCCATTTTGATTTGCTCCCCCTAGAGGGTAAAGTAAAGTTCGGCACGGCCTAGGACAGTGGAATTTTCCAACGGGAAATAGCTCCCGTGGGAAGTGACCTTGACATGAGTGGCGCACAAGAAGAGATTGTCACAAGAGCCAAAATCAGGCAACAACAACAACAGCTGCAACAGCAACAGACAAAGAAAAGAGGCTCAATTTCAGCTGCAACTCCAGGACCAGCAGGAACAACAGAACAAGAAAAAGGAGCAGCTGCCTCTATGGAAGCTGTGACAGACGCTCTGCTCAAGATAAATCAAACTCTGGAGTCTTTGACAAAACAGACTTCAGAAAATACACAAAAATTAACAGAAATATCAGTAAGACTAAACCAGAACACAGAATCTATAAATAAATTGGTGGAGGAAAACGCTACTACACGTCAAATTGCCGAAGATGCTAAAGCTGCTGCTGGAGAGACGCAAGAGAAATTAGAGCCGATTGCTAAGAAGGTTTATGAGCATGACGCAACTTTGGCCTTGTGGGAGTTACAGAGAAAAGAGAGAAATTTGAAATTAAGATCGATTCCGGAGAATGAGAGAGACAACCTTGCGGAATACCTGACACGGGAGTTTGTGGACTGTTGGGATCTGGAGGAAGACGAATTTAAAATTACAACAGCTTTTAGACTGGGTAAAAAGCAGGACAGAAAGACCCCGAGAGACTGCTTGATTACATTTAGATCCAAGGAGGAAAGAGACAAAATATTAGGACTACGTTTTGAAAAGGCCCTGCAAATTGGCAACTCAACTGTACAGATCTTTAAAGACATCCCAAAATACATTCTGGATCTAAGAAACTTCTACAAGGACCTGGTTCTTTTGTTAAAGAAAAATTCCATCCGCTTTAGGTGGGAATTTCCACAAGGACTGTCATTCGACTACAAGGCAAAGAAGGTGAAAATAAAGACAATTCAAGATAAAGACAAATTTTTGGCAAGAAATCAGGAGGACCTGCAGAAGGGGACTGTGGACGTACTTGCAGAACAGAGGAGAGCACTAGATATTCTGAATCTCTCGATTGGACAAAAACCACCACCATCAGAAGAAGAGCAACAACTTGGAGCTGTTGGAGGAGCTTTAGGAAAATAACAAGATGGCTCTGCAATTCCTCAGTTGGAATTGTAATGGGCTCAATGGGCCTTTGAAGAGAAGACAAGTATTTCATATATTGAATAGAGAACAGCTGGATTTGATATGCCTACAAGAAACTCATATAACTAGAGCCCACAGGAGACTACTTACAAACAAAAGGCTAGGACAAGAATTTGTTTCATCAGATAAAGTTAAGAAAAGAGGAGTTGTAATATATGTGAAAGAGAAATGGGCTCCAAAAATGATATTTAAAGATGAACAAGGGAGATATTTGGCAGTGGAGATACAAGTACAAGGAGAAAAACTCTTAGTTGTTGGAATCTATGCACCAAATGAAGGCAAATCTGACTTCTTTAAGAGACTTCATGAAACCTTGACGGACTATCTGGATTACAATATGATAATTATGGGAGACATGAATGGCGTGGTCTCCACTAATATGGACAAGGCACAAAGACTAACAATTAGTAAGGAAGGGAGACTTCCTAAGACTTTTTTTGAAATGACTGAAAACATGGACTTGATAGATATATGGAGAACAAGGAACCCTCTGGAGAGAGAGGGAACCTTTTTCTCCCAAGCAATGATGACCTGGACCAGAATTGATCAAATCTGGATTACTAGTGGCATGGCTCCAAAGATTAAGAAGGTAGAAATCTGCCCAAAAACTTGCTCCGACCATAACGCCGTGAAGATGGAAATGAAATTTACAACAACTGGTCAATTTAGATGGAGAATGAATGACACCCTCTTTCGAGACAAGGAGATCCTTATGAAGGCCCAAAAAACTTTAAAAGACTATTTTGAAATAAATTTGAGGGCTGACGTCGAGAAAAGAGTGATCTGGGACGCAAGCAAAGCGGTGATGCGAGGCTTCTTGATTCAACAAAACTCAATAAAGAGGAAAAAACAAAATGAGAAAAAAGAAAAGATTTTGGAAAAGATAAAGGAAGGAGAGAAAAAATTAAGAGTAAAACCAAAGTCCCAGGAGATTTTAAGAGAGATCAAGTTATATCAAACACAATATATGGAATTGATGAACCTAGAGATTGAATGGAAGATAAAGCAGATGAAGCAAAAGACATTTGAATCAGCAAATAAATGTGGCAAACTTCTGGCATGGCAACTGAAGAAAAGGCAGAAACTAAATACAGTTACAAGCCTAGAAGTGGATGGAAAGAATATATCTAAACCTAATGAAATTAGAAATTGCTTCCTGAGTTATTTTAAAAAACTTTATACTCAAGGCCCGCAAAATGAAGAGGATATAGACAAATTCCTTGATAAATATGGATTACAAAAAATCTCTCATCAAAGTAAGATGGATCTGAACCAGAGAATAACAGAACAAGAGATAGAGGCTGCCATTCAGAATATGCAACTGGGCAAATCTCCTGGACCAGATGGATTGACTTCAAGATACTACAAATCGCTGAAGGAATGGCTGATTCAACCACTAAAAGAAGTCTGTAATGAGATCCTTGAGGGAAAAAAGACACCTGAATCGTGGAAAGAAGCATATATTTCACTCATACCAAAGACAGAGACTGAAAAGACTCAACTGAAGAACTACCGCCCAATATCACTACTTAATGTGGATTACAAAATCTTTGCAGACATTTTGGCAAAAAGATTTTAAAAAGTCTTGATGGAGAAGATTCATAGGGACCAAGCAGGCTTTCTCCCTAAAAGACACCTAGCAGACAATGTAAGGAATGTGATAGACATTTTGGAAAAGCTAGAGGTGAACATAAACACTAAAGCAGTATTGATCTTTGTGGACGCGGAGAAAGCCTTTGACAATATTTCTTGGAGTTTTATGATAAAGAATCTTCATGGGATGGGGGTAGGTCAAAGTTTTGAGAATGGTATGGCTGCAATATATTCTGAACAAAAAGCTAAATTGATTGTAAATAATGTAGTGACGGAGGAACTTAAGATAGAAAAAGGAACACGACAGGGGTGCCCAATTTCCCCATTACTTTTTATTTCAGTTCTGGAGGTGTTGCTGAACATGATAAGGGAAGACCAGCAGGTTAAAGGAGTGCAGGTCGGAGCTAAACATTACAAGTTAAGAGCGTTTGCAGATGACCTAGTATTGACTTTGCAAGAGCCAAACACTAGTACGAAAAAGGTTTTAGAAATAATACAACAGTTTGGCCAGGTAGCTGGATTTAAGTTGAATAAACAAAAAACCAAAGTCTTAGGAAAAAATTTAACAGATACAGAAAAGGAGAAGTTTCAAGAGGAGACAGGGTTGACACTGGTTAAGAAGGTGAAATACCTAGGGGTTTATTTGACATCTAAAAATGTGAATTTGTATAAAGACAATTATGAAAAATGTTGGTCAGAAATTAAAAAAGATCTAGAAATATGGTCAAATTTGAAATTGTCAATGTTAGGCCGAATTGCTGTGATTAAAATGAATGTATTGCCTAGAATGTTATTTTTGTTCCAGACCTTGCAGATTCTGGATAAGATGGAATGTTTTAAGAGGTGGCAGAAAGATATCTCGAAATTTGTCTGGCAGGGCAAAAAGCCCAGAATCAAATTTAAAATATTGACAGATGCTAAAGAAAGAGGGGGTTTTGCCCTGCCGGACTTGAAATTGTATTATGAGGCAGCAGCATTTTGCTGGCTGAAAGAATGGATGCTCCTCGAAAATACAGACATCTTAGATCTGGAAGGTTTTAATAATGCTTTTGGTTGGCATGCATATCTATGGTATGATAAAGTCAATAGTGCCTTTAAGAATCACATTGTTAGAAAAGCATTGTTTAATGTTTGGATAAGATACAAAGATCTGTTGGAAAACAAAACCCCTAGATGGGTCTCACCAGTGGAGGCCAAGGCAGTGAAGAAACTCAATATGGAGGTCGGATGGCCGAAGTATTGGGAAATCTTGGAACAAGATGGAGATAAGGTCAAATTGCAAAGTTATGAGAAACTGAAGCATAAGGTACAAAATTGGTTTCAATACCATCAAATAATGGAATTTTTTAAACAGGACAGGAAAATTGGCTTCCAGATGGAAAAATCAAAACTAGAAACTGAATTGTTAGAACCCAGTATTAAGAATTTATCTAGAATGTATAACTTGTTGCTGAAATGGAACACACAGGATGAAACAGTCAAATCAGCTATGATTAAGTGGGCACAGGATGTCGGTCATAACATCATGTCAGATGACTGGGAATGGTTATGGAACACCGGTATCAAATTTACGGCGTGTAATGCCTTAAAGGAAAATATTATGAAAATGGTATACAGGTGGTACATGACCCCAGTCAAGCTGGCAAAAATTTATCATCTGCCCGACAACAAATGTTGGAAATGTAAAGAGACTGAAGGTACCTTCTATCACCTTTGGTGGACATGCCCGAAGATTAAGGCTTTCTGGGAAATGATTTATAATGAAATGAAAAAGGTACTTAAATGTACTTTCCCTAAAAAACCAGAGGCCTTTCTCCTGGGCATTGTCGGCCAATTGGTGTCAAAGAGGGATAGAATTTTTTTTATGTATGCTACAACAGCAGCAAGAATACTCATCGCAAAGTATTGGAAGACACAAGATCTACCCACTCTGGAAGAATGGCAGATGAAAGTGATGGACTATATGACATTGGCCGAGATGACAGGCAGAATCCGTGACCAAGGAAAAGAGACGGCGGAAGAAGAATGGAGAAAATTCAAAAGTTATCTTAAGGACTATTATAAACTTAATGAATGTTAGAGTGCTGTGGTTTTCAGGAACAAAGGGATACAGTGATATAAGGTCAGAATACAGAGATGACTAAGATGACAGAGGTTGGAAAGTAACAATTGGGAGTTGCTATAAAATTATGGACATTGGGATGCAGAAAGGGGGGGGTATGGGGAAGTCCCAGAAAAGAGGTTTATGAAAATATGTTATGAAATTATACGTGTATGTTTGTCTTTTTAAGTGTTTGTTTGTCCTCTAAAATTTTGTAAAACTAATAAAAATTTTATAAAAAAAAGAGATTATGAGAGCTCTAGGGTAGATGCACACCATACATTTAAAGAACACCAAGCACACATTTAAAACACATGATTTCCCCCCAAAGAATCCTGAGAACTGTAGTTTGTTCAGGGTGCTGTAAATTATAGCTCTGTGGGAAGAAAACTACTGTTACCAGGATTCTTTGGGGGAAGTGATGTGCTTTCAATGTGCAGTCAATGTGCTATAAATGTATGGGGCGAATCTGCCCCTAGGGAAAGATCTGGATGGCTGCAGCCAGTGATTACTGCCTTATCCTTCAGGTTTGTTATGAGACAAAGATCTCTGAGAAAAAGTAACACCAGTTTCCCTACCAAAATTGACAGGACTGTCACTGTCACCCTGTTCTCACCTTTAAAAAAGCCTGAGCAGACCAGGAAAGTTAACAATGTTGTTGTTGTTTAGTCGTTTAGTCGCGTCCGACGCTTCGTGACCTCATGGACAAGAGCACACCAGGCACTCCTTTCTTCCACTGCCTCCCGCAGTTTGGTCAAACTCATGCTGGTAGCTTCGAGAACACTGTCCAACCATCTCGCCCTCTGTCGTCCCCTTCTCCTTGTGCCCTCCATCTTTCCCAGCATCAGGGTCTTTTCCAGGGAGTCTTCTCTTCTCATGAGGTGGCCAAAGTATTGGAGCCTCAGCTTCACGATCTGTCCTTCCAGTGAGCACTCACTCACTTCCAGTTAACAATAGGTTCTGGTAATTGCTATCAGTGGATGTAGTACTGTGATTGAGGCATTTTGGAATATGAACGCATGTACCACAAAAGGGTCCTCTCTCAAAAGTTGCGGAACTTTCTTTTTTTTTTAAGCTTTACCTGTTGGTGAACTTTCAATGTAGAAAATTCGGGGGTTCCTGGCTTTTCTTCAGAGATGGTTGAAATTCAAGTATAACCGCCTTCTCTCCCTCCTCTGTAAGAAAGAGGCGACTTCATTTGCTTCTCCCCCCCCCATGCCATAAAGCTGCGGTGCCTCCTCTGTTCCTTTTCCTTACAGAATGCGCTTGGCATGGCAGAACCTGAAAATGTGGGAACTTGAATTCCTGGGGTGGAACGGAGCCAGTCACTTGTGTTGTGTTCCACATTATGCATGTATTAGGTGGCTGCTCACTCTTGTACCCGTAATGCCATCCCTGCTGTGAAGCCATTCTACACCGAACATGAAATTTACAGGGATTGAAAAGGTCACTTTACTATTGTGAAATTTGCTTTTTCCGTGCCCCCCTTTTGGATTATGCTTCGGCCCCATTCATTGAACTGAAGCAGCTGTCTGTTCAGTTCTGAGGCCGACGGAGGTTATTTCGGCTGGACAATGGGATATGTGCCATTGATGCCAAAATGCATTCATGCTAATCATGGTGATTACGGTGAGTGCCTGATGGATTAATAATGACAGGATACTTCAGATCGAGTGGTAGCGGTGTAATTAAGGTCGTGCTGGCTTGCAAGAGTTCTTAGGCACGGATTTTCGTAATTAAACCGAAAGAGACCAAGAAATGCCAGGAACAGCAGTCTTCTGTTCTACAGGCATGGAATGCCACATGGAATTTGGTATTCAGACACCTAAGGATCTCTGCTTTTGTAGACTTCACGGTTCAGGGAATACCTGCAAAATATATTGTCCATACCTTGTTGTTGTTTAGTCGTTTAGTCGTGTCCGACTCTTCGTGACCCCATGGACCAGAGCACGCCAGGCACTCCTGTCTTCCGCAGCCTCCCGCAGTTTGGTCAAACTCATGCTGGTAGCTTCGAGAACGCTATCCAACCATCTCGTCCTCTGTCGTCCCCTTCTCCTTGTGCCCTCCATCTTTCTCAACATCAGGGTCTTTTCCAGGGAGTCTTCTCTTCTCATGAGGTGGCCAAAGTATTGGAGCCTCAGCTTCAGGATCTGTCCTTCCAGTGAGCACTCAGGGCTGATTTCCTTCAGAATGGAGAGGTTTGATCTTCTTGCAGTCCATGAGACTCTCAAGAGTCTCCTCCAGCACCATAATTCAAAAGCATCAATTCTTCGGCGATCAGCCTTCTTTATGGTCCAGCTCTCACTTCCATACATCACTACTGGGAAAACCATAGCTTTAACTATATGGACCTTTGTTGGCAAGGTGATGTCTCTGCTTTTTAAGATGCTGTCTAGGTTTGTCATTGCTTTTCTCCCAAGAAGCAGGTGTCTTTTAATTTCGTGGCTGCTGTCACCATCTACAGTGATCATGGAGCCCAAGAAAGTAAAATCTCTCACTGCCTCCATTTCTTCCCCTTCTATTTGCCGGGAGGTGATGGGCCCAGTGGCCATGATCTTCGTTTTTTTGATGTTGAGCTTCAGACCATATTTTGCGCTCTCCTCTTTCACCCTCATTAAAAGGTTCTTTAATTCCTCCCCACTTTCTGCCATCAAGGTTGTGCCATACCTTGGTCACCTCCAAACTGGACAGTTATCACGCACTCAACATGGGGATGCTTTTGAGGACTGTTTAGAAACTCTAGCTCAATCTCCCTCAACCTGGTGCCCTCCAGATGTTGAGGACCATGGTGGTGCTGGCTAGGGATGATGAGAGTTGTAGTCAAAAACATCGGGAGGGCACCAGGTCGGGGAAGGCTGCTGTAGCTGGTTCAGAATGTTGCAAGACAATGACTAACTGTGGTTAACCTCAAGGACCATATTATTTAATATTATTTATTTATTATATTTGTTAGTCGCTTTACCTTGTCCAAGGCAACTCAATGCAATTTACAGCCGGATTACAGCTATCCTAAAGAACTGCCCTGGGCCACCCCTGGCAATTCCAGGTGCTGATGTTTAAAGTCCTAAATATGCTTTGATGTCCCAGTCCAGCCCAGGTGGAGACCTTCTTAAGCACCACAGTTGCTTGCTTCCACATGACCCAAGGCAAAAGGAAAGGACTCTTTCTGGCAATCTCTCAGTTAGCAGACACACAGAACAGTGGCTTGCAACAAATTAGGCACAGCTGACATAAAAAAGATAATTGTGGTATACTTTTAAACCCATATTTTTCTGCCACTGGAACATAGAGAAGTGCCTTGGTCCATCAAGCCCGCTATCATTGACACTGACTGTTAGCAACTCTTTGGGATTTTAGATGGGAAATTTTCTACAGCCCTCAGTAGGTGCTCTGAATAGATAAGTAAATGCTCTCCATAGATATCCTTTTAGCATAATCCAGTGTGTGCCTGCTCAGAATAAAGTCAAATTGTATTCAGTGGAACTATTAGCCAGGGAAAGGTGTACAGCAGGGGTTCCCAAAATGGCTGGTGGACCACAAGTGGTCTATGAGCTTCATTCAGGTGGATTTTTGGTAGAAGACAGGAGATGGCATTGCATATTCATAGTTGTTTTTAATTGTGTTTTTATTGCTACTTTTATTTCTTATATTGTATTTTATTGTCCTACAGTATGAATTCTGCAGGATTTCATATTTTGTGGGCACCTTGACTCCCCTAAGTTCCTGGGTGCCAGATCCCCCCCTAAGTTCCTAGAGTTTAATCAATGTTTAGAGTATTAAAATGGGCTGCCAGATGCTTAGCAAGGTGTTAAAATACAGGCCAAACCAGTTTCTGGTTCAGGAAATCACCAGGGAGAAGAGCCATTATGGAGAACAAAAGGCAAGGTGATGAGCCATTAAGAAGGCAAAGTCTATGCCAGTCGGCAAAGGGTAGGCCCCCTCCCCTCAGCTCTGGGTTAGTTGGCAGGATAAATGCCAGAGCTGGAAGGAGAGTAATTGTTTAGGGTTGCAATTCGCAGGGATGTGAGCTGAGAGAGAAAAAGTGGCAGCCTGCAAAACGCAACAAGCTGGAGCAGAGAGTCAGGGAGCCATGGCAGATTTCCGTTTGGATCCAAGGCCACAGCCATGGGAGAAGCAAGGCCCTCTTGGAGTGTTAATGCTGTGAGACCCTCCATCAGAGGTTCAGGTTATATATGTGTGTAAATAAACCGTATCTTGGAGATTGCAGTGGCTTGCAGCAATACATAGGAAATAAAAGAAGCAATAGAAATGCAATTAAATGCCATACAACATGTGGCACAGTGCAATGCAATTGCTACAACAGGCAGAAAAATCATTAAGTGGTCCATCAAGACCTTCAGAAATTTTCCATGGTTTCTGCAGGGGGTGGGCTGAAGTATAGGATTGCAGCATTGCAGCATTTTGCTTTCCTGCAACTTTGTCTTCTGCCGTTTGGGTCTCTCTGGAGAGTCAGGTTTCATCCCTTGCCAATTTTCGTCTGAATTTTCTTCTAGCAGTTGGTTGGAAGGCTGAATCAAGAGCCTGAATCAGAAGCTGATACCCTCTTTTCCTCCAGCCAATGGCGAGTGGAAGTTTAAGTTGGCGTTTCTGCCGGCTAGTTGAGAAGGAAGTTAGGGCCACCTCTGACAGCTTGGACAAGGGGGTGGAGCAAAGCTGATGGTCTCCCTTCCCCAATCTCTAGTTAGACCCATGGCTAATCCGATCACTTCTATGGAAGGAAGTAATGAAACTTCAGCTAGGGACACAGTTGAGGAATGTGTGGCTGCTGCTGGTAGAATTCCCCAGATCCAGTGATTTCAGTGTTAGGGGAAAATGTCTTCCTAGCTATGGTCTGCTTTGATGCTATAATAGGGGAGATGGGCTCTGCTTCTCAAGATGTGTGAAAAGAACAAGGGGACATTCTGGAAGTCCCTCCCATCTGGACTCTCTTCATCTAAGACCTTTACATTGAAAATCCAGTAGATCCGAAATAACTCATTCCAGATAACTGCACATGCATTCATGTCGTGAGATATAAATATAACAGAAACAAAATGCATCTTGCCCGCCTTCCCCCTGCTCTTTTCTTTTAAATCACCTAATTTTGGAGGCACTTCTATTAACTCTGCAAATTAAGAATGAGCACAGTGCGAAAGGAGGAATATTATTGCAGTGGTCGAAGGCATTCTCTTGCCATATGTCAGGGTTCCCCTTAAAGTAGGTCATTCAATTCCCAAAATGAATGAAGCTTGGGCAGGTTTTCCCTTCTCCTGTGTGAGCAAATGAGTGTGGGTGAGGTGTGTATGTATTCTGTGTGCTGTGATAAAATCTGGGCTTGCAGCATGGAGGGTGGGCTCAGGAAGCCTGTCCCAAACTGTTGTTGGACTACAACTCCCATCATCCCTTGTATTCAGGATCAGTGGTCAAGGGGGATGGGAATTTTAGTCCAACAACACCCAGAGGCCCAGGTCTAAGAAACGCAGTGTCTATCACTTGAGCTATGGCCATTTCCCAAACAAAATGGCTGACGCCCCTTCCTTTCCTTTCAGGTGTTGAACCTGTTCCTTGCCTTGCTGTTGAGCTCCTTCAGTGCCGATAACCTTTCTGCTCCGGATGAAGACGGGGAGATGAACAACCTGCAGCTCGCCTTTGCGCGCATCAACAGGGGGCTCAATTACGCCAAACGCGCCATGTGGGATTTCTGTTGCAGCGTCCTCAGGCAGCCGAAGGCGACGGCTGAAAAAAAAGCCATGATGAAGCTTGCGGCTCAGAACCCAGCCGTCGTCCACAACTGCGTCAACAACCACACGGGCATGGAGTTTGGCAAGGAAGAGGACCACCACAAGGAGAACCACACCGGTGGTGACGGGGTTGAGGGAAACCGGGAGAAGCAGCAGGTGGACCACAACGATGACTTCATGACCAACCCAAACTTGTCCATCTGTGTCCCCATTGCTCCGGGAGAGTCTGACATTGAGGATGATGAGCAGAGCACATTTACGGAAACGGACCAGGTAAGCTGCTCATCCTTCAGTAATTCTTTGATGTGGTGAACAACTTTGGGGGGCCTGGAGGCAGTATGGTAGACATTGCTATTGTAGCACATGCTATGTGGCTCCCCACGCTGTGGGGTGGAGGTTTTCTCTTGTCTTCTTAGCCCTGTTGCTAGAAGTGGTGCAGCACTGGCGGAAGAGGCTGCAATTTGATCCTTAATCTATGGTAGCCTCACAAACCCAGGCCTACACCACAAGTGGCACCCAAACTGCAGGTTAGACCATGGGTACGACCATAGCATCTCCCTTGGCTTGGTATTATAGTATATTTGAAGTATATTTGAAGATGTAGCTGGATATAATTTTTTAAGTTAGTTCTTGATTGCTCGTGCTTGATTAACTTTGTTTGTTTTTGTATGGCTCCATTAGCAGATTTACTTGTGTTTAGTTCCTGGCAGTGGGAAGAGGCGGGCGCAGAGCCATCTCACAGAACTGCAGGAGGAGAAAGAAGTGTTATCAGAACGGAGAGCCTGAAATGTTTGTTTGTTTGTTTGTTTGTTTGTTTGTTTGTTTGTTTGCTGAAAGTATTTACCTTCTGCTCTATTAGTCTGAAGACTTTCAGAGCGGCCTACAATAAGACCTTCTTAAAAGGCATAAAACAAAAACTGTTTTCAAAACAGCCACAGCAGCGCTCTGTCCAATACAGCGGAAACAGGGCTCTAGATTAAAACAAACCTGAAAGGTGACAGAAAAAAGACTGGGTTAGATGAAAAGGCCCTTTCAGCTGCCACCACTACAACAAATAGATGCTAGGCAAGTTTCCTTGGGGAGGGGATTTCAGAACAGAAGGAGCCCCGGTGGAAAATGTCCTTTCCTCCATCACTGCGTTCCTTACTTCAAAGGCAGGAGAATGCAGAGCAGACCATCTTAGGACGATCTTAATGTCCAGGCATATTTGCGTGGGAGGCGCTGGTTCTGCAGTTACCCAGGTTTTCAGCTGTTCAGCACATAAAAGGAAAGAACTGTCATTTGGGAGAGTGCTTGGAAACAGGCTGGTATCCAGGGTAACTGTTTCAAATCTGTCATGATGTGCTCCCTTCCACTGGCCCTGTTAGAATGGTAGTTGCCGTGTATTGTAGTAGCTGAAGTTTTAGGCTAGTCTTCAAGGGCAGCTCCTCTTGCAATGCATCACAGTAGTCCCACGTTACTGGAGCACGGGTAACTGTGGGAATGCTATCTCTGTCTAGAAGAGGATACAGCTAACTTGCCAACCTTAACTGGTGGGAAATGCTCCTGGCCATGGGAAGCCCCATACAAGGCTCCAAATTTTGTGATGCAGGTTCACTTATTTTCAGCCTGATGGCAATATGCCAGTGGCAGGAGAGGGCCAGAGGCAAAAGTGAGCAGAGCAATAGATGTGACTCTTACTTTTGCACCTTAGGGAATAATAATAATAATAATAATAATAATAATAATAATAATAATAATAATTATTTATTTATTTATACCCCGCCCATCTAGTTTCCCGAGCGACTCTGGGCGGCTTCCAACAGAACACTAAAATACAATAGCCTATTAAACATTAAAAGCTTCCCTAAACAGGGCTGCCTTCAGATGTCTTCTAAAAGTCTGGTAGTTGTTTTTCTCTTTGACATCTGGTGGGAGGGCGTTCCACAGGGCGGGTGCCACTACTGAGAAGGCCCTCTGCCTGGTTCCCTGTAACTTGGCTTCTCGCAGTGAGGGAACCGCCAGAAGGCCCTCGGCACTGGACCTCACTGTCCGGGCAGAATGATGGGGGTGGAGACGCTCCTTCAGGTATACTGGACTGAGGCCGTTTAGGGCTTTAAAGGTCAGCACAAACACTTTGAATTGTGCTCGGAAACGTACTGGGAGCCAGTGTAGGTCTTTCAAGAATGGTGTTATTTCGTAATTTCGTTGTCCCCAAGAGGGGGCAATGACAATAAAGATATTATTATTATTATTATTATTATTATTATTATTATTATTATTATATGGTCTTGGCGGCCGCTCCCAGTCACCAGTCTAGCTGCCACATTCTGGTTTAGTTGTAGTTTCCGGGTCACCTTCAAAGGTAGCCCCACATAGATCGCATTGCAGTAGTCCAAGCGGGAGATAACTAGAGCATGCACCACTCTGGCAAGACAGTCTTCCATGCAAACACCAGAGAATTCTAGACACCCAATTCTCTCCAGAGATTTGGAGGGCCACATGTGTCCCTCCGGGCCCGGGGTTCCCCACCCTCTCCTAGGAGGCTATGTCTCTGCCGGCCTCCAGAGTGACTCCAGGAAAACTAGTTTGGGGGAGCGAATGGCTTCCAAAGGCCACAATTAAGGGAGCTAAGATTTTGGTATACACATTAAAACACAAGTGTGCTGTGACTGAGGTCTGGGATGAACGAATGAGGCAGCAGGACAGCTTGGGGGAGGGAACGTCCTCTTGCCCATTGCTACCCCCTGGAGTTGTCCTCGCCCTGCTTCCTTTGCTAGGTTTGCCTCCTCCATTTGTTCCTTGGTCTGTTTCCCAGACCTGCCTAGCTGTATCCTGAATCGCCCTCAACTGCCCCATCTGACCCACAAAGCCCCCTGCCACCCCACCTGGCTCCTAGGTGGCTGAGCCTCTACCCGAGAATACCAGAAAGCAGAAAAAGCAGAGATCGCTTTCAAAGAAAAGGCAAAGACATAAAGACAGCATGGGAATACGATCAAATGTTGATATAAAAAATCCCTATAGTCAGTCAATCTACCTATAATCTATTCAGCTGATATTTAGCCTTCACAAGATGACAACTACATTGGCTCTCTGCAGCACTTCCCTCTGTGGGTTGAATTTGCTGTCGTTCACCCAAGAAACACGGCAAAGGCAGCAGATGGGTCAGTGTTCCTTAATGAATATCCGTGTCTGACATCCATCACAGGGGAACCCACCATTCTGCCCCCAGATTTTTTCCTTGGGGGGATTCCTGTAATGAAGTAGATTTGTCTCGGGAGTCGCTGCTGATATAAATCAGGCAAAAGGAACTCGGATACATGTGACGGCAAGTCCGGAGCAAAAGAACCATTCCCTCCACACGCACAGGAACCCATCTCATAACAAGGCCGCTTGCCAATGCGATTAACCTATTGGGCTAGGAGAGAACTCGGAATGTTGACATACTTATTTCTGCATTTCCCCAAAGTGCAGTTAACGTAATGGATCCAGTAACAAAGTCCACTGAAGAGCCGAGCAGTCAGTGAAAAGCGTGGGGCCTTGCATGATTCAGCTTTGTGTAGGATCACTTGAGGCGACTGATTAAAGCAGTTATTGTATTCATTTCTTACTATGTTATGCATGATTGTGTTTTCATTTTTTAAAATGCCCTGTGATCCTCAGATGAACGGCGGCATAGAATTATTATTATTATTATTATTATTATTATTATTATTATTATTATTATTATTTAGTTCTCCCACTACTCTGCCACCAAAGACTCGGGTGGGAGATTGTTGTGTTTGGGAGACTTTTGCCTTGGGGGTTCTTAGTCAGTGGGTCTCTGTGTGGGGAGCACAACATGGCTGTCAAAAGTGCTATGGATCTCAACCTGCAAACTGAAACTGCTTGTTTTGTTACCCAGGGAGAAAAACCAATCCTAGGATATGCAATCTGACACAAAATTGTATTACAACTTCCTTCCCAGCACATAATTCAAGGGAAGACAATGCTTCGTACCCTCAATATGAATTGCCTTTTGTGTTGATGCCAGATAACTCATCAGATTTGATTAAGTGAGGAGCCACAAAGCCAATTCAAAGTGAGGACAGTGTTCCATTGCCTGAATCTGAATTGGCTTCACAAAGTTGTCACATTGCCAGATCTGGTTAGCTATATGCCATCACATTTATTATTGCCAGTAGTACATGTGAAAAAGGTCCAGGGATCTTAAGTAGGCCACAAGCTTAACGAGTCAGCAGTGTGATGCAGCAGCAAAAAAACACTAATGCTACTCTATAGGCTGCATCAACAGAAGTATAGTGTCCCGATCAAGGGAAGTAATAGTACCGCTCTGTTCTGCCTTGGTCTGACCCCACCTGGAATACTATGTCCAGTTCTGGGTGCCACAATTTAAGAAGGATATTTGCAAGTTGGAACACGTGCACAAGAGATTATCAAGGGTCTGAAAACAAAACATTATGAGGAATGGTTGAGGGAGATGAGTATGTTTAGCCTGGTAGAGAGGAGATTGAAAGGAGATGTGGTAGCCATCTTCAAATATCCAAAGGGCTATCACATGGAAGATGGACAAAGCTTGTATTCTCCTGCTATGGAAGGTAGGACCTTAACCGATGGATTCAAGTTGCAAGAAAGGAGATTCCAACTAAACATCAGGAAGAACTTTCTGATAGTAAGAGCTGTTCCACAGTGGAACTGTCTCCCTCGGAAGATTGTGGACTCTCCTTCCTTGGAGGTTTCTGAGCAGAGGTTGGATGGCCATCTATCATGGATGCTGTAGTTGAGATTCCTGCATTGCAAGGAGTTGGACTAGATGAACCTTGTGGTACCTTCCAATTCTACGATTTTACGATTCTATTATCTGTTTTCTATACCAACTAAATTTCCTTGGCCTAAATTGTGCAAACTAAGCACATCTGCATAATTTCTCTTAACTTTATTCCATGATTGTTGCAAATGAAACCTGCATTTCTCAGAAAGCCGGGTTCTGCACCCAGTTCTGTGCTTTCCACTGCCAGCCCATGAAGCCATGATGCATCAAGCACTGTATAGGAGTTCCTGTGATGCTAATAATAATAATAATAATAATAATAATAATAATAATATTTATACCCCGCCCATCTGACTGGGTTTCCCCAGCCACTCTGGGTGGCTTCCAACAAAATATTAAAATACAGTAGTCCGTCAAACATTTTTTTAAAAAAATAAATATTATTTATACTCAGTTAAAGGGGGCTGTACTTGATCATTGCCCTTCATGATCTTGTACAGTGGTACCTCGGGTTACATACGCTTCAGGTTACACACTCCGCTAACCTAGAAATAGTGCTTCAGGTTAAGAACTTTGCTTCAGGATAAGAACAGAAATCGGGCTCCGGTGGCGCAGCGACAGCAGGAGGCCCCATTAGCTAAAGTGGTGCTTCAGGTTAAGAACAGTTTCAGGTTAAGAACATACCTCCGGAACGAATTAAGTACTTAACCCGAGGTACCACTGTATAGTATAGAGAGACAGCAAAGATTAGCAACAATGGCCACTCTTTTTCCTTTTGTCGAGTACTAGTGTTCCTGAGCTCCCACTCCAGTGAAGAGTATCAGATAACAGTCTTAACAACAACAAAAAAGTCCAGGAATTGAGTTTGGGAGAAGCCCAGAGGATTTCAAGAATTGTGCTTTTGAGCACAGCAATTGGAAAGTTCAGATGGTGAGATAGCTTTTCTCCTGCTGTTGAGCGTTGTGTAGTTTAACTGAGAAGAATTTAATTTCCACAAGTATTTCTGTTATCCGGGCCTACACTGGACAGCAGCCACCTTTGCTGAGCAAGGACCAGTTTTGAGCACTGCAGTAAAGTAGCACACCTCTGAAAATATCCCGCGCCTAAATAGGAAGCTCTGGAAGCGGAAGAGCGGAGCAAAAAGTACACATCCCTTTCCCTTTGATGTTTTCCATGGCACCCAAATATGGCATCCATTTGGGCAGGTGCACCATGTCTCTTGCTCCTCTCATTGGTGAAGGCCATGACGTAATGGTAGGGCAAACCTTTTTCATTTAGAAGGCCCAAGACTCAGAGTATGGCATTTCCAGGCAGACCTGGAAAGAATCCTGATTGAAGAGGCATTACCAGTCAGCGCAGACAATAATAAGCAGGATGGACTCAGTGTGGGCGTTCTTATGTACCGTCTAGCCCAAACCTTTAGCTGTCTTTGTGGCATGGAAGGGACTTGAATGTAGGATTGACTGGTTCCCATCCAATAGAATTGTAGAGTTAGAAATGGGGGAGAAATTTGCTTTGTCCACTTCTTCCAGCAGACTGACCCGTTCTGAGCTCCCAAAGTCACCAACGGGTCGAAGTGCAGCTTCCAGTTACATCACATATTTCTCCAGATTTTGAAATCCATTTTTGGCACACAACATGTTCTCAAAAATAAGTGCTTTATGTAAATGTTTGCACAAAATGCTGTGTTTACTGGTTTTAAGGAAAAAAAGCACATGAGATGTATACAATGGCACAGCACAGACTGGAATAGGGTGCCAGGCATGGGGAAGAAATATGATTCAGATCGTGCTCAAAAATGAACCAGCCCAATTCACACTTTCCAAAACAATGCAACAACTGAAAACACAGCTGCCCTTCAAAATTCACACTTCTCTGAATTTAGCAGTCCCGTTCCCAGCCAAGGAATGTGTACAAAAATTGCATCTACTAGGGTAAACTGAGTTAGGGAAAATTGCTCAGCAAAAAACCCTGTGCTTTAGGAAAAATTGCACACAAAAGTGTATATTTTGAAACCAGAAATGGGAACCCATGTCCCTCTATCTGGTAGTTGTAGTCAGACATCATCATCCCTGACCCAACAGGTGAGTCCAACATCTGGAGGGCCAGACAATCCTCATCCCTGCTTTAGATGGTAATCTTCCACACAGCTGCTTGGGATTAAGCCCCACTGTAGTAGGACTTATATGAGAGTGAGTACACGTATAACCGCCCAGGTAGTAAGGCTGACTTTCTACCATTAGCAGGGCCTTTTCTTGGGCGACTCGGGAGTTGTGGAATGCTGTCCACTTTCTCTATGTACCCTGTCAGGTGGTGGTGTGGTTGCTTGAGAGCAAACAGGCAAGACTCCAACCTGTCTTTTCCAAGCTTTATTCTCAGTGCAAACTATTTACAATGAAGAGCGTCGCAAGTTCATGTCTGACTCAGTTGCTAGCAGAATCTGGGAGTGGGCGATCCTTGTACCTCCCCCAGCATAACAGTCACGTGACCCCCATCCTTCTCCTCCCCTCTCTGCGCTGAAACCACTGAAAAGAGTGGGCGCTGGCAAAGGGGTACTTCCCTCTGCTCCTCTTTGCTCAGGCTCCGTGTTGAGGCTCTCCCTAGCATCTCCTGGTCCCTACAGCTCCTCCCCACTGGAGGTGGGGCTTTCCTCCCCTCCAGAGGAGGAGCTGCTTCGCAAATCTTCGGAGGTTCCCTATAACACAACTGTCCTTCCACCTCTCGCCTCTGAGCTGATGACAGTCCCCTGACATACCCCTTTCGCCATTAGCGAGAACTGGTTCATCCCATTGGACACTGGGGATTTGGCGAAGATTCTCATTGTTTTCATGTAATTTAAAATGTTTGTTTTATTGTTTTTTTACTCTTTTTTGCATGGAAATATTATTATTATTATTTAATTCCTGAAGATGACCTGTGACTATTCTCTACTGAATGGCAGTCTAGAAATATGGTATTTATTTCATTTTTAAAATGGTTAGAAATCAGAATGTTGATGTGCATGTGTGCATGCGCGCGTGTGCACACACACAGAGTGTTGTGGCTATTTCACTGTTGCCATTTTTGACCAATGAGGCAGCTTTGTTCTTCACTGGCATCCTTTGGAAGGCAGCACACAGGGGCTGCGCTAAACCAGCAGCATTTGCTCACTCGTCTTCGGAAGTTGCCTGTATACATTTGTTATGATGGGCTGACTAATTGGGTCATATGGACATGAGTGAGCTGCCTGCTGCTGCTGCGAGGGAAGCCTTTGCACTTATCTAAAGCACCCAAATGTAACTTCTAATTTTGACACACAAGCATGCACACACATCCTTCTTTTAAGCTGTGCTCCGTTCTGCATCAGATTTGAGCCGCGGTGATTCTGCAAAGCAGAGGAATGCAATGGCACGGAGGAATCTGCCGTATCTTGAGGAAGATCATTGGCCCACCTAGTCTCCTACTGATTGGCGGAGGCTCTCGGGTGTTTCAGGCAGGAGTCTTTTCCTAGTCTGACTGGAGATGCCAAAAATTGAACCTGGTACCCTTTGCATGGAAAGCATGAGCTCTGCCATTGAGCGACAGCTCAATAAAGAGGGTGGGAGGGAGATATATACAGTGCTGTGTTTGGATGGTCCACAAGGTAGGATCAAAAATTTCACTCAGCCTGGAGTCAAGGCAGGAGGGAACGTAGGTCAGCAGGAGTCCATCGGGGCATCTAGACGAAACACTTACAGATCTAACACCACTCATATGCCCCTTTCAGATGTTACTCCATTTAAGAGGTCTCACTGTGGTCTAAGCCAATGGACTCCTGCAACATGGAGACCAATTCATGCAGAAAGGGGCCTCTGCCCCAGTGCTATTTATTGACCCTCCTCGCATAGATGCTGGAGATTTAACCTGAGACCTTTTGTATGCAACACATGTGTACTGCCACTGGTCTACAGCCTTTCGCTTCCAGCTGAAGCCCTTGACTGAACACTTTCCAGTCCCAAGGGTGCCAGGTCTCAGGAGTTATGAACTCTGTGCATTCCCAGCTTGATGCCTTTCCCTCTCAGTAGGTTCTTGGTGAACGATGAGCTTCAGAATATACCACAGTGCAATAGAAATATTAGATTCTACACCTGATTTGCAAATGCACACAACACAACGCAGCACACTGTTTAAGATTCTCTGTCCACCATTGCCAGGTGGGAAGGATCTCCTACGCTAGCTTTCCAACAGGTGGGTCATTGTTGCTTACCAAGAGGGAGAGGTGGAGGGGTGTGGAGGTCAGTGCGGTGCAAATGGGTACCAGATTGGCTCCTGCCGATGTGTTTGCCCTGTGCTGACCTCATAGAATCAGAGAATCCTAGAAACGTAGAGGTGGACGTGATCCCAAGGGTCATATAGTTCCAATACCCCTGCGCAGCAGGAGCTTTGGACTAGATAACCCTTGAGGTCCCTTCCAACTCTGCATTTCTGTGATGTCAGTGCAGCACAAACACATTGGCAGGAGCCAGTCTGGTGTTCTTGCATAGTAGCTTCACCCCAAACAATGAGCTGCTTCTGCCGCCACTCTCCACCCCGGAGTCTTCAGTACCCCTGTATTCCTATGCTTCCCTCCTTTCAGTTAAAACCTGGTCATTGTTTTTCCTTCCATCACTTACTTTCTCCAGTATAAGGGACGCTGTCATACACAATCTTGCCCCAAAGATTACTGAGTCGCTTATTCAGGACAAGGTGCCGTAGTATGGCACCTAAGGTATGTGAAGCTGTAGAAGACAAATGTAATAAACCACTAGTAGTCACAAAAATCCATGGCACTTGAATGAATGATATCAGGCATTGCTCATTTGACAACATGTATTTGGACAAATGCCCAGACTTTAGCCTATATGTCACTCATGGTCTGTTGGGTAGTATTTCAAGGATCCCTCTTTCACCCCCAGAGCAAAAACTCTGCTCTGAAATGAGCATTTCACACAATTTTTTGCTTTTGGGGAGAAGTCACACTGCTACTCAGAAATAATCAAGGGTTTTTTTGGGGGGGTGCATACATGTTTGATTTGAGCTGTTGCTGCTATCCTGGAGCCACAAACCAAGAACACTGAATAGATACCCAAGACTTAAGTATGTGCTTCTTTCCTCTAGATTATCAGAGCTTTCATTTCGTTTGCAGAAGTAATCTCTGAGTATCTGTCATATATTGCAAGGTTCTGGGGCATGTATTCAGCTGCCCACTCAGTTCAGACAGGGTTCACAAGCAGATTTATTGGATCCTATCATTTGCTGTGCCCATGAATGCGCCAAACTTTCCTCCTGCAATGTTGGCTAAGGAAGGTTGCTTGCGGGTAGACAGCTGTCATTAGCAAAGTCTGAAGAGTCCTGCTGGATCTGACCAGAGGCCCATCTAGTCCATCATCCATCTCACAGTGGCCAAATGGATGCCCATGGGAATCCCTCAAGGAGGACATGGATGTAACAGGCCTCTCTCCACTTGTGAGGGCTAGACAAATTCATGAAAGGCAGGGCTATCAGTGGCTACTAGCAGTGATGGCTGTGCACTTCTTCCACTGTCAAAGGCATCAGGCATCTGAATACCAGCTTCTGGGAATCACAGGTGGACTGGATGGACCACTGGTCTGATTCAGCAGGCTTGTCTTATGTTCTTACGACTTGGCTTCCTTTCAGAGTAGAGGTGGCTGGATAATTTATGGTGGTTTTGTAATATTGGTCTTATTTGCAAATATATACATAGAGCACAAGTGACATTAAGCAGCACCAGCACTCCGACAAGGCAGGAGTATACAAGTTCTGGCACCCCAAGTTGCCTTCAGCTTACAGCTCACAGCCCAGCCCCCTCTCCACTTCTCCCTTTCTCAGAGTTCTTCAATTTTTGCATATTGTTGCACATAGAATCACACAAATCTGCTCCCTCCCTTTAGCTCAGGCTTGAAGAATCTCAAACCTGGAGACCAAATGTGTCCCTTCAGGCCTCCAAGGCATCATCATGAAGCCAAGCTGGAGGTAGGGCTATTCCTTATCACTCTGGGATGGGTGAATTTAAAAAGAAAGCAGTGGCAAATTGTTGTTGGCATCTGCCTATCTCAACAGACAATGGAGTGAGCCTCCGGAGGTGAAGTCAAACTACTGTGTTTGCAGGGTTTTTTTTTAGTTTTTAGTTTTTTATGATTTACAAAAGTGTGTGCAATGTCTCTCTCTCGTATTTTTCTCCCATATGTAATATTTTTACAAATCAGTTTCATTTGTTGAGACATTGGGTAGAAAAGGGGGAAAGATGGGTGGGGGTGGGGGCAGATGGCGATGTTTCTATTTTACTTAATATATGTAGGGTTCGGTGTCAGCGTTGCTTGTGCAGGTCCTTTGCTGTTCACTTGTGTTCCTTTGGTGGTGAGAGAGGTTGGGGTTGGCCTAGGATGTGGTTGTTCATTTGTGGTTGGCTGTGGTGGTCTTTGTTTTCTTGTGTGAGTGGGGGTGGGTGGGTGTTTTGGATCAGGTTAGCCATACTGATTTGTATGCTGTTGGTGGGTTATTGTCGTTGTCTTGTTGGGCTGTGTATGTGATCAAGGGGAGCCATACCGGGGTGAAGGCGTCTTCTTCTATGTGTCCCCATGTCAGTTTCAGTTTATTGGCTAATTTTTCTAGTAGGGCTGTTTCCTGTGCTTGCAGTTCTGAAGGGACCTCCCTGGGGTGCAAGCCTGGGCAGTGTGTATGGAGGTCCTGAGCTGCCCAGATGACAAGAGCTTGCTGCTGTGGTCCAAAGGAAAGCAGAGCAAGACGTTGGGCACTAGCTTGGCTGCAAGTGTTGCTGGAAGGAGGCATACAAGGCGCCATCCATCAATCTTAGGGAATTCACTCCAGATTTGTGTAGGGTTTACTCACCAAGGGCTTGAGACCCATTGGCTACCCTCACTTGGTTTAGTACTTGTGCAGATATCCTGAAGAATCATTGAATTTGGGGGCAGGGGAAGTGTACTCGTTCATAGTCCACAACCTGAGTAAGGTAAAGGTAAAGGGACCCCTGACATCAGGTCCAGTCGTGACCGACTCTGGGGTTGCGGCACTCATCTCACTTTATTGGCCGAGGGAGCTGGCATACAGCTTCCAGGTCATGTCGCCAGCGTGACTAAACTGCTTCTGGCGAACCAGAGCAGTGCACGGAAATGCCGTTTTCCTTCCCGCCAGAGCAGTACCTATTTATCTACTTGCACTGGTGTGCTTTTGAACTGCTAGGTTGGCAGGAGCAGGGACTGAGCAATGGGAGCTCACCCCGTCGCGGGATTCGAACCACTGACCTTCTGGTCGGCAAGTCCTAGGCTCTGTGGTTTAACCCACAGCGCCAGTAGTGAAGTTTGAAATGCCACTTTGGCTCAGCCCTAGAATATCTTCCAGTTTTATATATGGTTTTGGACAAGAGCACACGAGCCTGAGGATAGCTTCTGATTGCAAACCACAGTCTCTGCTCCAAAGTCATTCTTGTGCGAGTTCTCTGTTTTTCTTATGGGTTTCTCAAAACAGTGAAACTGTAAAGCTGCGGTGGCTTCGGTTGCTCTGACACCTCCGACTGCTTTGGGTGGACGTGATGGTACGAGGCTTTCTCAATCACAGTGAAAATGTACAAAAAGCCCTAATTGATTGAAAAGCATCTTCTGCGGTTATTTCAGGCAGTGCCTGGGAGCGGGCGGCAATCGGCAGCGAATGTTAGAAAGCGCACTCCAGTCTTTAAGAGACCGTGTTTGTCAACCCATTATGTTGTAATACCTGATTCTTCGTATTGCATTGTGGAGAGAGCCCAATTACCAAGAGGAAAATAAAGTGCACGCTGATTAAAACATCGTCGACGAGCAATTTCTGCTAAAGGTAGTGGCTTTGGGCGCTGCACAATGAACACTTATGAAGCACTCTTGTGCCTTTTGAACTGATAACAGGAGAAATTAGCATTGCCAATGCTGCCCTCTGCCAAGTTCTCCCACTTAAGGCTAATTTTAAAAACAGAACCCTTAGAGGAATGAAGTTGTGTATGTTTTAGAGGAAATAAAGCCGGGCAGGGAGATTTGTATGAATTATGGGATTGAGGGTGCACTGAATATTCATCATTGTTGATGGGAAAGGGGGTTGCTGAGTGTGGGGGGGCGGTGTACCTCCCAAACAGAGATTTACAGCCAGTTATTCTCCCCTCTTCTGATGCTGATGTTTTACTGACATCTTCCTTTGCCTTGACGTCCTTCATCTTCTAGTAATCCCAGTAATCAGGGATTCTGTGCAGAACATAATGGCATGGCAGGACCATGTAAGCAACCTGTTTGGGTTGTGACGGTGTCCCAAAGCCAGCCTTGTATCCTCAGATGTTCCTTGTTTTGTCGTGCTGTAGGAAGGCGACATGGGTGGTGCTGTGGGTTAAACCACAGAGCCTAGGACTTGCCGATCAGAAGGTCGACAGTTTGAATCCCCACGACGGGGTGAGCTCCCATTGCTCAGTCCCTGCTCCTGCCAACCTAGCAGTTCAAAAGCACGTCAAAGTGCAAGTAGATAAATAGGTACCGCTCAAGCAGGAAGGTAAATGGCGTTTCCATGTGCTGCTCTGGTTCGCCAGAAGTGGCTTAGTCATGCTGGCCACATGACCCAGAAGCTGTATGCCGGCTCTTTCGGCCAATAAAGCGAGATGAGCGCCGCAACCCCAGAGTCAGTCACGACTGGAGCTAATGGTCAGGGGTCCCTTTACCTTTAGGAAGCTTAGGAACATAGGAAGCTTCCTTATGCCCTATTAGTCCATCAAGCCCATAATTTATTACACTCTTTCTGGAAGGGGCTCTCTAGGAATCTTTCCCAGCCCTGCCTGGAGACGTCAGGAATTGGAGCTGGGATCTTCTGCATGCACACAGTACGTGCTCCACCACAAAGACATGACCTTTCCACTTAATAATATTAGTTGAAACTAACTTTGTTCCTGATTCAGATGTGGTTCTCTGATTCAGAGAACCGCCATCCACCTGCATTCACAACTGTTGAACTGCTGCTGTCAGTGTTGGAAAAGGAATGTGCGCAGGTAGGGTTTGTAAGCTTTAGGTGCACTTCCAGTCTGCACCTCTATGAACGCTCCTGCTCAGATACAGCAATAGCTATGAGAAGTCTGTGGTAGGGGCATATCTGTAAGGTCTGGATCTGCATTGAGACGGGATAACAGGCTCTTGCCACTGTATTTGGGCCTAGCACAAAGGGTTAATTAGCTGGTTGCTGCCTTCTAGTCTGATCTATGAGTTAGTGGCAGACAAAATCAATCCCAGGGAGTGTTGGGTTGAGCTACTCAAGTCAGTGCTTGATGGTTCTTAGACAAATGAGTAAATTGGGGTGGGGAACCTTTCATATCATGGGCAAATCTTTGAGGCCTGTGTGTCAGTGGTTGGTGCTGTCAGAGGTACAATTTGGACTGGGGGGTGGGAGCTCAGAATCAATTTATAATAACTTAAAATATGCATTGAGTCCCCATGCCCTTTGCAAAAGGAAAACAACAACATGATTTCAAGTAAATTTACTGGGAAATTATAGCAGTGTTTGAAGGCGTGTGGTTATAGTATGAACTCAACAAACCGAAAGCATTTTACACTGGTATCTCGGGTTACACACGCTTCAGGTTACAGGCGCTTCAGGTTACAGACTCTGCTAACTGAGAAATAGTACCTCGGGTTAAGAACTTTGCTTCAGGATGAGAACAGAAATCGTTCTCCGGCAGCAGGAGGCCCCATTAGCTAAAGTGGTGCTTCAGGTTAAGAACAGTTTCAGGTTAAGAACGGACCTCCAGAACGAATTAAGTACTTAACCCGAGGCACCACTGTATTTCCTTGCCTCCAAATTACTGCAGTCAGTGACGCCCATGTGTGAACTGGCCTTGAGGATACATCAACATTGCCTTGTCAACTGCCCTGGGGTGTACGTATGTTATGAAGAGCAGTATAGAAATTGGCTTTAATAGATAAATCAGCCTTCCCCAATCTAGTGCCCTCCAGATGTTTTGGACTACAACTCCCATCAGCCCTCACAATTGCCTGTGCTGGCTGGGACTGATAGGAATTGGAGTCCAATAACATCTGGACGGCACGAGGTTGCGGATGGCAGAACTATATATTTTCATGAGTTAGGGTTGCCATATTTGAAAAAGTGAAAATCAGGACACAAAAGCTGTGGAGTTTTTTTAATTTTGCCCCCAAACTGTTGAGTTTTAAAAAATCTATTTTAAAGGAAATTTGCCAAAAATCTACACTTCTAAGTCTTTCTAAATCTACATTTAAGCAAATTCCACCCGGACACTGTTTCCGACGGCCAGATCCCGGCAATGTCTGGGAAATTCCAGACATAGGGCAACCCTACATGAGTCTAAGCAGAAGCCTTAAGTTCTCAGTTCTTATTGAGACACTGAAAACTGTATCTGGGCTGCAACACTTCACAGTGCAGGTATGAGCTCCTTCGCCGGATGTTTCTAATATAGAAATGTCCCTGCATATGAAAAATGAGATATCAAGGTGAATGCTAGGCTAGATTCCTCCTCCTTAAGATGTACAGGGAGGGACAGAGGGTTATTTTATGTAAGCTATGTATATCTCTCCTTTCTGTATGGTAAGGTACTGAGCCTTGTGAACTTCCGCCTGCAGCCTGAAATAGAGGGCTAAAGCAGAGGGAGAGCTCTTCACAGAGAACGAGGCTGTAGTTACACAATTTAAATTCCTGTCTCCAAAAGCAACTCATGGAAAGCTACGCTCACACCCCAGTTTCCATTTGTATGCATGAATTTATTGCCTCGCTTGATGTTTTCTACCTTATAAATTACAAAAACCACTGATTCAATAAATATTAGTATGATGAATACTGCCTTGGCAACTCAGCGCTTGACATAAAACAATTACAAACAGATTACATAAGCATCCCACAGTGGGGGATCTTTGCTGTCAATAAAAGTATTATTGTTGCAGCAAACATAATGAATTGTTTGGAATTCAAAAGAAAGTTGTGTGTGTATTTGCACACATAAACATACACATACAAATGCATACAAATCTGATTGAGCAGGGAACAGGCCTGGCAGTTGTCTGTGATGTAGTTATTTCTTTTGGAAAACAGTTATCCATTTTCTTTCTTTTACTGATTTTAATGCAGAATTGCTGCCCACGTGTTCTCAAATTCTGTAAATTATGTTTGGGGATTTGGGGGGGGGGTAAGTTCAGTTCAGTTCAAATTTTAATGCAAACCTTCCTAATTTGTACTTTGCAACCCAAAATAAAGCTTTCCTTTGGAAGCGACACTTCTCTGAATTTTGGGATGCAGTTTCTCCAACTGAATAATGTATTCAAAAAAATGTGTCTATTGTGGAAAATTCTGCATAAGATGCATGTTTGTGGGAAAACAATGAATTATGCATTATATAGGGAAATTGCTTGCAAAAGTGGATATGTAAGGCAAAAATCCTTGCAAAAATGTGTACATTGGATATGATTGCTCTAAAATGCTGATGAATTTTCAAGAGAACTTTTTTTTTTGAGGGGGTGGTTACAATGTAATGATACAGATAAAATGTAATGTTAAAAATGCTGTGGGAAGGGGGTAAATAGGATTTATTTATTGCCTTTGTAAACATAGAACCTTGGAGAAAAGCTGGAGTGGATCTCATGTGCTTCTGGTTGACCAACTCAGAGATTTACTGTATTTTTCGCTCCATAAGGCGCACTGGACCATACGGCGCACCTAGTTTTTAGGGGGGGGGAATCAAGAAAAAAAAATTATTTCCTCCCCACCCCAAAGAGCAAAGAAGCCAAGACAGCGAGCGGGATCCATCCTGCTGGCTGTCTTGACTTCCTCTTTAGCCGCGCGCAACCTCTCCAGCCGGGAGATGGATCCCGCTGGCTGTTTTGGCTTCGTTTTTAGCTGCGCGGCTGGGGCGGGGGAAGCCCAAGCTTCCCCCAACCCCAGCCCCAGAACAGGGATAGCCGCCTGAAGCCTTTGGAGCGCAGCGGGACATCGCACTGCGCTCCAAAGACTTCGGGTTCCTTTCGCTCCCGGCTTCAGCAAAAGGAACCCAAAGCCTTTGGAGCGCAGTGCAAGGTCCCACTGCACTCCAAAGGCTTCAGGCAGCTTTCCAGGCTTCAGCGAAAGCGACGCGTAGCCTCCGGAGCGCAGAGGGCGTGCTCCCTCTGCGCTTTGGAGGCTTCGTGTTGCTATCGCTGAAGCCAAGGAGCCTGCATTCGCTCCATAGGACGCACACAAATTTCCCCTTAATTTTTGGAGGGGAAAAACTGCGTCCTATAGAGCGAAAAATATGGTAACTCCTACAGGCTCTGAGAAAGAGGTTAACTGCCCCCCACCCCAACTCCATATGCAGGAACAGTTCCTGAGATGTGGCAATTCTGTCTCCACTTCCCCTTTCCAACTGGATTTATGGCTGCAATCCTTGGCCCACTTAGCAGGGAGCAAGCCCCACTGAACTCAATGGTGTACTCGGAGCGGAGTAGACATGTATAGGATTCTGCTGTTTTGTGTCATGTTACATTTCATTGATTATGCAGAGTGCCTCAAGTGTAACTGCTGCATCTTGTTGTCTTTTGCATAAAGCCCCAATTAGTGCGAAAGAGCTGTATGAATAAAATTATTTGTATCATGCTTGCAATTCGTTTGGGGGAGGGAATGTCGGTTTTAAAGAAATGAAAAGTTAATGCGGCTGATTTCTTGCACTGCTGAAGGTCCTCCCTTGTCCATTATGGACTGTTTTTGATGCAGACAAAATTCCAGCTCCCCTGATTGTATCAATGTGATCTTTTGGCCTGTGGAGAATTGATTAAAATACATGCCCAGCATTTACTTTCAGCACTTTCTCAAGCCCAGGGTACAGTTTGGGGCTGGGGGGGGGGCGGGGGCGCTGAATCAATTTGTAGTAAGTTAAAATATGCATTGAGTCCCATGCCCTTTGCAGCAGGAAATCAGTAATATAGTTTGAAATAAATTTACTGAAAGATCATAGCAGCGGTTTGAAGGGGGTGGTTGTAGTATGAACTCGGCAAACGGAAAGCATTTATTTCCCCGCCTCCAAATTACTTAGCCAAAAAGCTTTCTTTTGTCTTTACTGCTATTTCAGTCTGAAATGAAACATTTTTCTCTGTTTCTGCTGTGCTGTTCCCCGCAGTGAGGGAACTGTCCAACCATGGCAGGTGGGCTAATAACCGTGACATCAATAATATTAGGCTCATCAAGCACGGGCAGTAAAACATGAGGATGTGGCATGAGCCAAATGCAAAGAGTTGGAAATAACTATTGTTTAAAAAAACCTGTTCTGCTTGTAATTGCCTTTTTAAACAGCAGGGAAAGCCCCTCCTCAAAGCTCTCCTTAGCAAACCATTGAAACCAGGCAGAGCGTTGTTAATGTGTTTCAGTAGCAAGGGGAGTTAAGGCAATTTGATGTAGTTGTACAATGGCCACACACATCACCCAAAAAGGAGAGCCAAAGAGAATTTAGATTTTGCATAAAATTTGCATATGCTCATTTGTTTGTGTCGTGCAAATTTAGAAACAGTTGTTGTAATTTAAATAGAAATGCAAACTCTCTGATAATAGTGGGGAAGACTCTGATCAGGTAATCTGCATGCCTGTTTAGTCTGTTCTCCAGGTGCCATCCGTTGACAACACACTTCAAGGTCCTTGCTCTCTCTTCTTATGTTTTTTAATCTTCAAACTATATTTGGACCAGGCAGCCCTGTAAAGAGAGGGCAGCCCTCCTGACACACAGCCACTCTGCAGAGTTGCCAGAAAGACCTGTGCAGTGAGAACAGCTTGGGCGTCTGGGCACAAATCTGCTTCTCTTTCGGTTGGGAGCATGGTGTGGAGACTGGCTTCTGCATTCCCTGGGTTTGGGCCTGGAAATAAACATGACAGTATGTTACTCCCAGGAAAATGAATTTAGGATTGCATTTATAGCTTACCTCAAAGGAGAGGTGAACATTGTTGTTGTTTAGTCGTTTAGTCGTGTCTGACTCTTCGTGACCCCATGGACCAGAGCACGCCAGGCACTCCTGTCTTCCACTGCCTCCCGCAGTTTGGTCAAACTCATGCTGGTAGCTTCGAGAACACTATCCAACCATCTCGTCCTCTGTCGTCCCCTTCTCCTTGTGCCCTCCATCTTTCTCAACATCAGGGTCTTTTCCAGGGAGTCTTCTCTTCTCATGAGGTGGCCAAAGTATTGGAGCCTCAGCTTCAGGATCTGTCCTTCCAGTGAACACTCAAGGCTGATTTCCTTAAGAATGGATAGGTTTTCAAATTCTTCTTTGGCTCAGATTGCAGAAGGGGTCTTCTGTCCTTCAGCCCTACTTTGAAGGTCTGCCTCTAGGAAAACATGGGCCAGAGCCCCCCGGAAAATTCCAGGCGGGATGAGATGGTCACCTGCAGGAGTATGCTTTGGGCTCCTGCTCCCAGTTTCCCATGGGCCAGTTTTTCAAAACTGTGTCCTCACAAAATAATGGAGATATGTTTCACCTTGAGTTTCCTAGTGGAGAGCTCTGAAGAGCAAATATGCATTGGTTCAGCAATTAATTGCTTGGGTGAGAAGCAGTCTGTTTCACTTCCGATATAATGTGAGTTGTGAGCAGTTCCTTTGTCTCTAAATGCTGGGGACAGCTGGTTTGAAACCTACCCTCCTTCCTCAGGCTACCATGCCCGAATGGCAGAAGAAAGGAAAGGGCATGGAGCAGTGGGCCAGTCCTCCCCACTGTTCACCCTTCTCTACCCACACCAAACTAACTCATCAACCTCCTATCCTCCTCTTGAGGAGCTCAGGACCTTGTTCTACACAGGGTTTAGTCCCTAGCAGTTTTAACATGCAAACTTGGGAGTCTTGTCTTGGCTTGACACAGGGGCGAGGAACCTCAGGTCCAGGGCCTGAATGCAGCCCTCCAAGCCTCTCTGCCTGACCCTTAGTCTCTCATAAGAACACATCACTTCCCCCAGACAAAATGGCCCTGCTTCCACCCTCCTTAAGAGATTTTTGTCTGACAAGAAGATGTCCTTCACCTCCTCTGGCCTCTTCTACAAAGGCAATGTTTACATTTAGTGCTCTGCCTCCTTTTTTCTCTGGCCCAACCCCACAACTGGCAAATGGCCCTCAGGGATTGCAGGCCCCATTGATCAAAATGGGGGTGCTCATTTTTCGGCCCCAAGCTGTTGCGGTGTGTGTTTTTCTTTTTGTGAATCTGGATTACAGGGTTTTCTCAGGGTGGTGGAGGGTGTGTGTGTGTTTTATCCCACTGGAGTAGCCCTTCCGATAGGAAATGCTCTGCGGGAGGGGACAGAAAAATGGAAGGGTCCGGGAGGGTCAGTTGCGGGGGAGTGAGAAATGTGCTTATTTTCTCTGGGATTTCTCTGTTTTCTTCTGATGAATGTTGGAGGGTATGTATTAGTGAGCAGGTTAGCTTGGGTATCTGACAAAGGGCAGTGAAGCCAGAGGAAAGGGCAGGGACTAATTAAGGAGCGGAGTCCACCATCTTCACGAGATATGTGTGTGTGTTGCTGCATAAAATCAGTGCTGCTGACAGGAAGGGGAGGTTCACGAAGGGGTTGTGACCAATCCCAGAGGAAAGCATGGAGTAAGGCCAAGAGCCAAGTAAAGATGCTTTGGCCAAACGAGGCCATGAGTTTCCCAGAGAGCTGCCGTAGCTCAAAGGTCTGTAGTTTGAATTTGCCTGAGTCTGATGACCCTGTCAAAGTGCAATGGAAATTATTGTAAAAATTGCACAGTTAATTAAATGCAATCTTGTTCCTTCACCCTTTGCTGCCCCGAGGTGCCACTTTTAATGAGCATATTTGACGCTGATTTTTCTGTTCTCACTGGGGCCGTATGTGTCTGTGTGTTCTGCTTATGAAATGAGCATGCTGGAAAAAGGGGGAAAATAAACCCATTTAGGATTATTTCCACCAGGACAAACAACAGCAACTGAAAGGGCAGCGCTACAAAAGCCCAGCTGTTCGGAGTCAGGCCTCTGAGATTTGCGAAGAGTTAAGTGAGTTGCAAACGGACAAACAGTCAAAGGACGGGCCTCCGGTCCCGCCAGTAGAGGAACAAGAGGTAACCGTTTGCCGCCTGCTTTCTGCATGCTGTCCGTTGCTGGAACTCTGTAGTGCATGCAGTAGAAATTGGCGAGGGTTGCATGGGGCATGGGGGGGGGGTCATTTCCTTTATAAATGAGCCTATCCAGTGCCAAAGAAAAACAACGCAGAATGGCCACTATAGCTGTGGTAAGTATGGAGAGAATTAAAAGCAGAGAATTCATGCAATGTCCAAGAATGGAATTCCAGGATGCACCATTTGGAAAAACAAAAACAAAAAGCTGAGTACAATTGCCAAGTTTCAGGCTGAGGCTATGAGCTGGGTTCTCTGCTATAGCCTGAAATCATGTCTGTCATTTGGAGGAAAAGCTGGTCATATAGCAGTTTCCATCCTAAGCATAAATTCAGTTGCACATAGCATACATTCACAAATGCAACCATCCTACAGAGCACGGGGGAGGAAGTTGCATAACTGGAGGTGCCTGAAGTTTCTCCTGGGGGTGGAACCACACATACGAGTTAACTGAGGCAGCAAGCTGTTTTTCTGCTTAAAAGGTACCGTATTTTTCGCTCCATAGGACGCACCTGACCAAAAGACGCACCAAGTTTTTAGAGCAGGAAAATAAGAAAAAAAAATCTGACTCAAATGTTGTACTAAACTATTTAAAACAGCAAAGTGGGTGGCTCCTGTCCACTTTGCTGCTTTAAAGCAAGCCACGGTATGAAGAGATTGGAAAAAGGACAGACATTCCATTATAATGTAGCTGTTTTCATTATCACTGGGAAGTCAGTATTGGCAGCAGTCACAAAAATTAAAATTTGAGCATTTTACTGTTATTAATCAAGAATATTAATAGTCAGGGAGAGAAACCAGGGCTGTGCAAATGAGAAGTGCTTGGAGTATGGAGGAACAACAAAGAGATCAAATGATTGTGCTCCAGTTCCTAAATCTCTGAAGTTTTCTCAAAACAGGCATGGTTGTTTTGAAAGGAAGATTCAAAATGGGGTGACTCAGCAAAGAACTGAGGAGGAAAAGAGGGCAAATAAATAGCTTCCATTCAATAACAAGAGAACACAATGTTTTTGGTTTGGTATAGGTGGACTGTATTTGTAAGAATTTTTTTAATGAATTATAGATTTGGAGTGGAATATCAGTGCCTCTTTTCAGCAAGAAAGATTAGCTGCGAGGAACATGGTCCACACACAAACACACAGGATGTCCGGTTATAGTTGTGCAGTTTAATCTGTTCCTGAGCCAAATGCCTGCTCAGTTTTAGCTGAGCTCACTATTTCTGGTTTGTGGAGATGCTTTGCATGCATTTATGACTATTTCTGCAAAACTGCTACTTGAAGAAATCCCCAAACTTAATATTTTAAACTTCAAATGGAGCTCAGAATCCAGTTAGGCAATCCTTTGCAGTTGAATTAGGAGGCACTGAGAGACAGCAATTTGCTGCTCCTCCCCCCCCCCCACAAGCAGCCCAGGAACACACAGCCTTCCCTCTGCTTGCAAACCTTGTCGGGGCTTCAGGGGAAAGCAAAAGCTATAGGCAGAGCAGTCTGGCTCACCCCCCCCACACACACAAGCAACCCAGGAACACACAGCCTTCCCTCTGCTTGCAAACCTTGCCGGGGCTTCAGGGGAAAGCAAAAGCTATAGGCAGAGCAGTCTGGCTCACCCCCCCCCCACAAGCAGCCCAGGAACACACAGCCTTCCCTCTGCTTGCAAACCTTGTCGGAGCTTCAGGGGAAAGCAAAAGCTATAGGCAGAGCAGTCTGGCTCACCCCCCACCCACCCCCAAAGAGCAGCCCAGGAACACACAGCCTTCCCTCTGCTTGCAAACCTTGCCGGGGCTTCAGGGGAAAGCGGAGGCAGCCGGCAGAGCACCGTGGCTCCTCCCCCCATCCCCGAAGAGCAGCCCAGGAACACACAGCCTTCCCTCTGCTTGCAAACCTTGCTGGGTTTTCAGGGGAAAGCAAAGGCTGTAGGCAGAGAGGTGTGGCTCCTCCCCCCCCCAAAGAGCAGCCCAGGAGCACACAGCCTTCCCTCTGCTTGCAAACCTTGCCGGGTTTTCAGGGGAAAGTAAAGGCTGTAGGCAGAGAGGTGTGGCTCCCCCCCCAAAGAGCACCCCAGGAGCGCGGGGCAAAGGCGCACAGCCTTCCCGCTGCTTGCAAACTTTGTCGGGGCTTCAGGGGAAAGCGGAGGCAGCCGGCAGAGCACCGTGGCTCCTCCCCCCATCCCCGAAGAGCAGCCCAGGAGCGCACAGCCTTCCTGCTGCTTGCAAATGTTGCCGGGGCTTCAGGGGAAAGCGGAGGCAGCCAGCAGAGCACCGTGGCTCCTCCCCCCATCCCCGAAGAGCAGCCCAGGAGCGCACAGCCTTCCTGCTGCTTGCAAACGTTGCCGGGGCTTCAGGGGAAAGCGGAGGCAGCCAGCAGAGCACCGTGGCTCCTCCCCCCATCCCCGAAGAGCAGCCCAGCAGCGCAGGGCAGCAGCGATTTGGCTCCAGGGACCACACATTCGCTCCATAAGACGCACAGACATTTTCCCTTCCTTTTTAGGAGGAAAAAAGTGCGTCCAATGGTGCGAAAAATACGGTACCTTGCCTGCTCAGCCTGTCATAGAAACATTAAATATATCCCCGACTGCATACAGAGCACATGCATATAACTTTGTTGAATTGCAGACCACGTTTTCACAAAGTTGAATATTTAGTAGTTAGGGGGATGGTTTTACCCCATACAGCATGAGATTCGATGCACACTGACTAAATGAACAAGAAACTCATTGCCTGGGACCCAGGTGCACTCTATACGAAACAAAGTGGGAAAAGGAAAATGGCATGCTTCCATTTCAAGTCGGACTTTCTGAATGGCCTGGTCGTAAGAAGCAGCAACAGCAACAAGCTTGCTTTCCTCCGCCACCTTTAAATGTGCGCAGAACACAAATGCCATATCTCCAAAGAGCACAATTAGATTCTATTTGTGACTGTTTAAGAGGGAGATCAAAGAGCATGGCACCTGTCCATGGAACAGTGACAAATGAGGCAGAAGTTCATGTGAGGTGACATACACCAGCAACAACGCCCAAATGATGCTATTTTTGAAGACTTAGCTCCGTGTGGGACGGCACATACAACTGGGACCCACAATTTCATGACCAAGCCCTGGGAAGCAGTCAATGGCTAAACTGTCTGGTGGCTCATATGGCAGCTAGCTCAAGCGCATGGGGCAAGCCAGGAAGTACGCCAACAGCTTTGTCAAGCCGCCAAGAGAAGAGTTGGAGGCAATGCAGAAATCACAAGCAGAATTCACAAAGAGAATCATATGCACTGGAGTAAGGCCAAGCGGAAAGCTCCGATTTCTGAACTTTTGGCTACAAATTGAGGAACAGGGGTGAAACTGAGGCCTAAATAGAGGAGGGACAAGTCCAAATCAGCGCTCCGCACCATCAGCTTCTTGATATTTTCCGTACCACAAAAGTGTTTCACTGCCCCAGCCCCCACCTCTGTTTATATGGATGACTCTAAAATGGCTCTTAGATCGCTTGCAATGCACTGTTGTTGTTGCTTTTTAATTGCGTTGCTTCGTTTCTGGTTCCTCTCTCATCCCTCCTGCGGCTGGGCTGCTGAGTTTTGCAGATATTATAATCTTTCCTTTTGTCACTGTCAGGTTATCAGGCTGGGGCTTATGCATGCTGATGCAACAACCAATGTATTTTCTCTGTTCACCTGCTCGGCTAATCTAATGTTTCCTTTTGGAGTCTCTTTAAGGGACTTAAAGCTGAACCATATGAGAAGGGGGTGTGGGGGTCCTTGGTGCCTTTCCCCTCTCATTTTGAATCCTGGCTGAGCTGATTTAAAGATCAGAGACACAGTGCTATTAGAGATGGTGCTTAACTCTTTCCTCCAGTGAGGCGCCCCTCAATGGGCTGGTGTGTTAATTTGGGGGTTGTTGTGGGGATGTTTTCTCTGATAGGATTGGGGTGGGGGCAGGAGGGATCTGAACTGAAAGATAGGTTTGAGCACCTTCTCCCAGAGCACCAAATCACCATCTTCAAAGCAGGCCCTCGTTATCAAAGCAAACATTGCAAGCAATCCTGCATTGCCTGCCTTGTGCCGAGTTTACCGTATTTTTCGCTCCATAAGAGACACTTTTTTCCCTCTTAAAATCTAAGGGGAAATGTCTAAGGGGAAATGGAGCAAATGTGTGGTCCCTGGGGCTGGGGGTGGGGGAAACCCGGGCTTCCCCTGCCAGTCCCGACTAGCTCCTGAGCAGCTCTGGGGTAGCCCGCAAAGCCCCCACAAGGCAGCGGGGAGCCTTTATCCCGCTGCCCTGGGGAGGCTTCGCGCGGCTATCCCTGGCTTTTGTGGGAGGTGGGGGAAGGGACAGAGCAAGGCTCTCTCACTTTGCTCACCTGCTGCAAAAGCGCCCAAGAGACGCATATTTTTTTTCTTGAATTCCCCCCCCCAAAAAAAAGTAGGTGCGGCTTATGGTCAGGTGCGCCTTATGGAGCGAAAAATACGGTACTCCTTCTTTTCAAAGTGTGGTGTGATAGTTCCAACTCCCCCTGCCTTCTTTTCAAGCATTTTAGGAAGAGTTTGGATTTGATATCCTGCTTTGTCACTACCATAAGGAGTCGCAAAGTGGCTAATATTCTCCTTTCCCTTCCTCCCCCACAACAAACACTCTGTAAGGTGAGTGAGGCTGAGAGACTTCAGAGAAGCGTGACTAGCCCAAGGGCACCCAGCAGCTGCATGTGGAGGAGCGGGGAATCGAACCCGGTTCCCCAGATTACGAGTCTACCGCTCTTAACCACTACACCACACTAGCTAATAGGAGAAGTCAGACAAACAGGCATCCTGGGATGTTTTATCAAAAAGTAATCAGTTTCTAAGGGCATCACTAGATGAGACATTGAAGAAGAAGAAGAGTTTGGATTTGATATCCCACCTTCCACTCTCTTTAAGGAGTCTCAAAGCGGCTAACATTCTCCTTTCCCTTCCTCCCCCACAACAAGCACTCTGCTAGGTAAGTGGGGCTGAGAGACTTCAGGGAAGTGTGACTGGCCCAAGGTCACCCAGCAGCTGCAGGTGGAGGAGCAGAGACGCGAACCCGGTTCCCCAGATTACAAGACTACCGCTCTCAACCACTACACAACACTGGCTCTCATTGGAGATCTTTACAGCTCCTAGGGGCTTTTGGATTGGGACCTCAGTACTGCAGATGGTTAATTACCCCACCACCACCACCATTCCACCCAGAGCTATTATTTCCCTACTAAGGAAAACTTAGGTCACACCATAGATTAAAAAGCACATTGCTTTTCCGCAAAGAATCCTGGGAGTTGTAGTTTGCAGTCTCTCAGAGCTACAGCACCCATAACAAACTGCAGCTCTCCCATGATTCTTTGGGGGAAGACATATGCTTTAAATGTATTTTTAATGTATGCAGCCTTTGTTACTTCTTGTCTAGTTTGGGCTGTAGTCATCCGTATAGCTTGGTTTACCAAACCTTTTCTTAGAAAAGGCTCCATCTTGGTCTCCCTTCATAATCCATCTTTGAAACAGGATCTTAGTTCCTGAAAATGGCCCCATCTTTTATGTTCCCAGGAAGTCTGCAGCAGCCAAATAATCAGCTGCTCAGATGTTTTCATTTCCATTGCAGAAGGGTTTGGGGGTTTTTTTAGGAGCATTCTTCACGTAAATCTCCAGAGAGCTGTTATTTCTGCCCTTAATCTCTTCTTCTGAAGGTAGTGCTTTCTCTCTGTCTGGTGGATTCATTTGAATTGGGGCGGGGGGAGGGGCGGGAGAGAAGCGGGAGGCTGCAATTAGCCACAAGGTAAAGATCATCTCTTCTCTCAGACATTGCTGAAGAGGCAGATTTGTCCATATGGAGGCAGTTCCAGATTGCTCTTTGAAAGTGAGGTGGTTGATATTTCTCCCTTTTCATCCTGGAATATCAACCACACAAGCAACAACAAACCCAACACCCTTTGTGCTTTGGCAGCACAGGAGCTCATGAAAATGTTTAAAGACCCAGGATGCAATAAGATTTGAACCACCAAGTGATATTTATCCGTGGGAGCAGTAAACATTTTCTGCCTCTACTTGCTGAGGAACCTATGAGCACATATTCCAGGAATCTTGCCTTCTGCAAAGGATTCTGGGCCATATTCTAGAATGTGCTTTCAGATGGTGGAAGGCTCTGGCCAAGCTGGTAGGCCTTACTGTCACCATAGATGAACTGGGCGTGTGTCAGAAAAAAAACATGCCTGAAATATGCTGACCCAGTTCTACCAAGGAGAAAGGTGTGGCTGGATGCTCCTAACTGCACCAAGAAAACTAGATGTTAGGAAGAAGCACTCTAGACTTCTCCCGGACATGCTATTTTCCTCTGTATTTGAACCTTCCCCCCCCCCAGTTAAGGATTGGTGGGTAAATTTATTCAGTTCTTGGAAGAAGGTTATGAACCTGCACCCATGACATGTTATAAGTGGAATAGGGAGGTAAGCCACATGGCACGTTAGTTTTACATTTCTGTATTTCTATTGGGAAGGGCTATATATTAACAAAAGCTATTTTTTAAACAAAAAGTATTCACTTCTCATTTAAACACACTCTTACTAAATTTGCATTTTTCTGAACCTATATGCAAACAGAAACACAGATCTCCTTTGAAATTGGCACTTATCTTAATCTTGCCCATCGCTAAGCAAAAACATCGCCTTTATTACAAAATGCTGCTGTGCAGTTGTTTCATTTTTGCATATTTCGTTCATTTGTCGTATGCTGCATCCCTTTTGCAATGGTCACTGTGTTGTATGAAAATGCATGAGCAAATCTTTTCTTCCTTTCATCCTCTCTCCAGCTGGCTGAATCATCCATCGCTGGCTCCTTCTTTAAAGCACAGCCACTTCCGCTAAGAAGAGACTGATTAATGTTCTTCCTCTCCTCACCTTTGCCCCTGTTTCTCCCCTAGAAGTTTGATGAAATCAGTCTGTCGGAAGGAAGCACAGTGGACCTGGCAATCCCGCCAGAGCTTCTGGAGCAGATGCCTGAGCTGGCAGAAGAGATGATGGAACCAGAAGACTGTTTCCCAGAACGTAAGGATGGGCTGCTTTCATTTCTTTTTCTGAATTTAAGCTAGAAACGCATTATCAGAACTGTCACAGCTTTCCTGGGCTATTCCACTTCAGGTTGAAGCTGGAGAATCACAGAAAAGAGGGCAGGAACTTGCTATCTGCTGCTGCCCCAGAGGGCAGATCTAAACTTGCAGGAAGCAGATCTAAACTTCCAGATCTAAATTTGTTGGTTGAACATTACATGAAAACTGATGATGGCGAGAGTAGTTTAATTATGGAACTAGTTACCTGGAAGAAGGAACCTGGGAGAAATTTGATTCCATTCACACTGAAAGATGAACTTACCTAATTTGTGCTTTCCCAAACAATATGTGAAACAAAAATCTCACATTAATGAAACCACCGTCAAAGCACAGATCACCACCTGTCTCCATTGACTAATCCACAGAAATCAAGGGTCCTGCAATCTCCAGCACCGCCATAGTGCAAAAAACATGCATCCAAGGCACAGATCCTTTAGGGGTCCCAGAGGCCCTTGGGATCCAGGAGGGTTGATGGCCCCCAAACGAGGCATCACAGAGGGGAAGGGAGAAGCTGTTGTGAGGCTGTCTCCTCCACCCACTGGCCCCGTAGCAGTTTTGTGTGTATATATATATATTTGTAGCTGCCCCAGTTCCACCCTTGCGTCTCACCACTGGATTGCACCAAGCCGACTCACGGGTGTTTCCTGTAACCTTGAGCTGATTGCATCAGTCAAGATGCCTTTTTCACTCTTAAGATGAAAACATGCCTGTGTTTGGTAAACACTCAACTCCACCTGCCACTGAAAAGACAGGGATGCAATGTAGATTTTTTGCTATCTAATTCTCCAGTTAACAAATGCAATCACTTGACAGCCTTGAGTCTCTGTTGCAGCTGATTGTTCCATGAGGTTCTTCCTGATGTGTTGGAAGGTGGGGAGGGATGGAGGAGTAGGAGAATAAGGTGAGCTAAACTGTCATATATCCACGAGCGTGCATATCCCAGAGGATTATTTAATTCAGAAACAGGCCTGCTTAGTGGGGATCGGATGGGGATAACTTGCAAGAAATGCAAGAGCCCCTACAGTCAGCAGAATGGCATTTTGGCATGTGAAGGATGATCAAATGAGGTAGCAGAAGCCCTGCAAGGGAAGGGGATGTCTGTAGTTCCCAGGCATTTTCTTGGCAGCTCTTCTTAAGATATAACAGCTTAACATGAATTCACTTGTCAGAAAAGGGTGTGGTATGACGATGCAGGCATTCCAGTGTATGCAATTCTTCAGTTGTTTGTTTCTAGATGTCTCCAGTTTTCAATACAGTCATACCTCGGGATGAATACGCTTTGGGTTAGGCAAATTCAGGTTGTGCTCCACAGCGACCCGGAAGTAAGAGAGTGTGTTACTTCCGGGTTTCGACGCACGCACATGCGCAGACCATCAAAATGATGTCATACGCATGCGCAGACGCGCCGTTGCGTCTTGCGTTCCATTTGGGCTGTGAACAGGGCTCCGGAACGGATCCTGTTCGCATCCCGAGGTACCACTGTTCTTTTTTTTTAGTATAGCATGATGCACAAAATAAATAGTTCAGTAAGATAATGACTCAAGCATCTCACCCTCTTCTTGGCTTCAGATCCATTTCAATCCAGCTTTGGCCTCTGTAGATGACCTGTGCCAGAAACTGGACAGGGAGAATACTTTTCTGTTGGTTGTGCTGGACCTCTCAGCACCATGCCACTGAACAAGGCACACTTCCAGACCAGTTTCGTTCTAGACCTTTCTGGATGGCTTCTTCCAGATGGTGGTGCTCAGGGCTCCAGCCCCTCTCTGGCGGGTGCCATTGCCATTATAAAAGAACAAGGGTGACATTCATGGTGAGCTCCAGCATGTGGATCCCTATTCCATACCTTAACAGGTGGCCTTTGCGGTCCTACATGCCCCTACCTTGTTCCCCATGCTTAATATTTAGATGTAACCACTAGTGGAGGTGATTTGGGGTTTGGCACCACCAGTTTGCAGATGACACCCAACTCTATCCCAGCTGTCCATCTCATTCAAGTGAGACTGTGGAAATCCAGAACCATCGGACTGGATGTGGGAAAACAAACAGCACCTTAAACCAGACCAGACAGAGGTGCTCTTGGCCAGTACATCAGAAGAGGGGTAGGTCTTCCCTTGAAAATGCAGGCACATGGCTTGGAGGGGAGGGGTTCATTTGGACCTGGCTTTGAATTTTGGTGCTTTGCCCAGCTGCGGCTGGTGTGGAAAACACACCCATTTCTGGAGACTGCAGTTCTGGCCTCAGTGAAACCATCTTTAGTTACATCACATCTGGATTAATGTTGTGCGCTCTGGATTTTGTAGCTGACTTTAAAGAGTACTCAGAAGCTGCAATTGGTCCAAAGTGCTCTGGCCAGGGTGTTAACTGGGGCCGCATGTGGGGAGGACACAACACACCCACCCCTTGAAGCAGCTGTATTTCTATTTCAACTTGTTTCTGTGGGTAATTGTGATGAGTCTTAAAGCCAGGCCAGCTCTGCCAGCTCTGGCCACAGTTAGCAAATGGATAATCAACTCCTTACACATAATTCCTAATCATTCTCTTCCTAGATGTTTAGAAGAGGGGTGGGTATTATGCTACAATTTGTGTTAATCTCCTTAAATGGAGATCCAGAACTTGTATTCTTTTCCACAATCCCACCAGAGATGTCTATAAGTTCCTACCAGCTGGTATCCCCTCCAACGGTATGGTGATGGTGTAGAATTTATACAGGATAACCTCTGTGGTGTTAAGCACTACCTATGAACCATTTTAAATTCCATTTCTTAGTCTCTAACTGAGATTTACCTAAATGGGGATTTGTTCCATCCTGCCTGCCATTTCTGTCCCTTCAGTTTCAAACTCAAACCTCGCCTTCTGTACCATTCGCTTCTAATAGCAATAAGCAATGGTATAGTCTTGAAATTAAACCCATAGCATTACTATTACAGCCTTTCACCAACCCTTCAAACTCTGAAAGTTTATGTGTTGCCTCTTCTCTTTCCACCTTTAGTGGATCTGCCTCCACAGAAGCCGTGGTACTTGTGTTTCTTCCAGTTTATCCCTCCATGTTAAAAATCATGCAAATAATAGATTCCCTGAGCCCACCACCCTCTTAGTGTGGTTTATGTGATAAAAGAGTGGATGGAAAGGCAATGGAATTAAAGGGGTTGGGACTAGAGCAAGTACAGCCACCTTCTAAGTCAACAGCGAAACACTGTCTGGAGAAAAGAGTGTGATATATGTGGGCTATTTTGGAATTATTGCTATTTTTAAAGAATCGGCTACATATGGGCAGACTACGTGATAAGCATCACATCTCCTTTGGCCCTCTGCTCAAGGCTTAGAATATTTCTATTAAATGTACAATAAGTTGGCCATTTCTAGCCTTTAATTCATTTGCAGATGTTTTTCTCTGATTGAGCTTTCCTGAGCTGTGACAACCTGGAATTATCTTCCACTTGTAGCAGCAGTAAAAGCCTGCTGTTCTAGTATACGCTACGCTCAGCTTGCATGCATGTACACAGACGGAGAGAGATTTTATTGTGATTTAAGTTAGGATTTTTGAATGAAAGCCTAGAGCTGGGTGGGGCGGGGCAGGGGACCTGTCCACTATGAAAAGAAAATGACTGCATTCAACGGAAAGGACTTTAAATGTTCCCTATTGTGGGGGGAGGTGACAGTGTCTGTGTGAATGATAAGGATCGTTTAAATGGCGTCAAAAGTATTACCATCTCTGGAACACATTGCCCAACAGAGCTACAGGGATGCTGGCAATGCTGTACCTGTTGACAATGAGTCACATCGAACATTGTAAGTTGGATGTTATTCACCATTGACAATAAGTATAGGAAGGAGGCAAAGCTGCTGCTTTAGCTCAGGGATGGGGGACCTATGGCCCTTCAGATGCCATTGGACTACAACTCCCAGCTGGCTGAGGCTGATTGGAGTTGGAGTCTAATAACATCTGAAGGGCCACAGGTTCCCCATCCCTGACTTAGCCAGTTAAGGCCTTTTCCCACAATGCCTTTCAATTCTTCATTTTCATCATAGTAGAACTATTCTTTTCTGTATCTTTTTTTTTGCAGAACCAAAGGTTATAAATTGGGTCATAGGAACCATGTATTTCAATAAAAACCATAAAGACTAAAATAGATAGTGTACATAATTCATTTTACCAAGACTATGGATAAGCATAGATTGTTGTTGTTTAGTCGTTTAGTCGTGTCTGACTCTTCGTGACCCCATGGACCAGAGCACGCCAGCCCCTCCTGTCTTCCACTGCCTCCTGCAGTTTGGTCAAACTCATGCTGGTACCTTCGAGAACACTGTCCAACCATCTCGTCCTCTGTCGTCCCCTTCTCCCTGTGCCCTCCATCTTTCCCAACATCAGGGTCTTTTCCAGGGAGTCTTCTCTTCTTATGAGGTGGCCAAAGTATTGGAGCCTCAGCTTCAGGATCTGTCCTTCCAGTGAGCACTCAGGGCTGATTTCCTTCAGAATGGATACGTTTGATCTTCTTGCAGTCCATGGGACTCTCAAGAGTCTCAGTTATTTGTAAACTAGCCATGAGCCCGTTTCCTCCAGGTTGCATCCCACTAATGGGCTTAATGTTACTAGGGGGTAGATTTTTGTTCAACACCAAGAGATAGACAGCAAGAGTGGTTTTACAATGGAAACGCTTGCCTCAAGAAGTAGAAACCCATCTACTGGGGTTGCTCTAGCTCTGGGTTTCTTTCATTGAGTAGGGGGTTGGACCAGATGGCCTACAAGACCCCTTCCATCTGTGTGAGTCTATGAAAGTCTGTAACGAAGTGGAAGATGAACAGAAAGACAGAAATGAACTTCAGTAAACTGAAGGGACTGAAGACTGCATTCATGCACAGTAGCACTCTGTACAAGATTAAGATGTTTAATAATGTTGAGGCGAGTAAGGGGTGACATGGTAGAAGTGCCTAAAATTATGCATGGCATGGAGATAGTGGACAGAGAAAAGTTTTTATCCCTCTTTCGTTGCCCTAGAACTTAGGCACATCCAGTGATGCTGAATGTTGTCAGATTCAGGACAGATAAAAGTGGCCACATTGGGAACAGAACTAGGTGGGCTATTGCACTAGGTGAACCATAGACCTGATCCAGGAGGCCTTGCTTTTGTTTTTAAATTGGGACAAGGGAGAGCCCTCCTAGTAGCTCCTAGCATTAAACAACTCTTTCTGGTCTTCCTTTATCATTTCAGCTTGTGTCCGATTCTTCCCGTGCTGTTCAGTAGACACCACAAAATTTCCTGGCAAGATTTGGTGGAGACTGAGGAAAACGTGCTACCAAATAGTTGAACACAGCTGGTTTGAAACTTTCATCATATTTATGATTCTCCTGAGCAGTGGAGCTCTGGTAAGCTTAAAACTTGTTGTTTTCCCTTACTGCGTTAGACTTTTAAATATGTGTGGTTGTGTGTTGAGAGAAGACATGCCAGCGAAGCTTGCTTTACTTTAAGATTGGATATAAATTTCAGGCATTTATAATCCCCATCTCTAATAAGAAATGAGCATTAATTAGACCCCTGAGTTCTTCTCTGGCTTGGGTTAAATCCAAGCCAGGGAAGAATTCCTGACATCTCTTGTTTAAAGGATCAGTTGGCACGTGATGGGAAGCATCTCTGCCCAAGATCCTAGTGCAACACTGCATATACCCCTCCTCACACACCAGGGTTGCAAATTATCATATTTCTTGCAGAACAAACAGTAGATTCATGAATTCATTGTTTGCCACCATATGGCTACATTGGTCAATTCTGACAGGGTAATAATCAGTATAAATATTCAGTGGCATGTAGTCATTTATTCACAGAGCCTTTTATTAAAGAAAAAGAATTCCCCCCAAAGACAACATCTGGAGAATGTAGCACTCTAATTCACCACTTTTTACTTCCAGGCATTTGAAGACATCTACCTCGACAAGAAAAAGAACATTAAAACCATGTTGGAATATGCTGACAAGATCTTCACTTACATCTTTGTTCTAGAGATGCTTCTGAAATGGGTAGCTTATGGCTTTAAGAAGTACTTCACCAATGCCTGGTGTTGGCTTGATTTCCTCATTGTAGATGTAAGTATTGTGTTTTCCTTCTGGGTCAGTTCATACAGCAATGTGGAATGAGTTCAGTTTTGAACTATGTGAACACAGTTCATAGTTTGAATGTGGATTGAGTTACATTTGGGTCCTATGAAGGACAGCTTAAAATGCACTTGTGGCATTAGGCTTTTTTAAAAAGTATAAAGTGAAATGATAGAATTTGCCATTATTTTCACTGTAAAATGAAATCTATAGATGTGAGAGGTAAAGGGATCATTCAGTGGTGACATCTGAGCTGAGAGCCCTTAGCAAAACTCCCATAGAATACCAGACTGTGGGACAGTGGTGATTTGTGATAGCAGTCCCCCTTCACCGCATTCACAAGAAACCATTCAAAGTTGATATTTCTGCCAAACTCAAAGTACAGGAATTTTAAATGTATATGGCCACCTCATGCTTTAAGGATTCTCAGCAAGGTAAAAGAAAGGGACACTGTTGTACCAGAACTTCTGAAGAGGGCATATGGAGCAATGGTTTCAAATTTGAGGGAGCTTATTTAGGCTGGTTCTTAGGAAATGCTTCCATCCTAACCATAAAGCTGTTTGGGTGATGAAACTCACCAGGGCATCTCTGTGGCAGGGAAGGTTGGGGTCAAAATAAACATCTTACACAATACCATACATACAGTGACTTCGCCTTCCGTGATTCATTTAATTTATCCACCATTCCTGCATATTTTACTATAGCCATTTTATTCAGTTCTCCTATCTTATATCACTCAAGTGTTTATTATACTGTTGAATTTTCCTTAATGCTGCCTGTGTTTTCACAATTATTTTCCATATATTCAGCAAAGATTTTCCACTCCTCTTTAAATACATCTTCTTCTTGCTCTCTTATTCTTTACATTAGACCATCTAGTTCCACATATTCTATCATCTTAAATTGCTAATCCTCCTTAGTTGGAACCTCCCACACTTTCCACTTTGGGGCTATCAAAACTTGGGCCGCCGTTGTTGCATATATAAATAAGTTTTTCTGACACCTAGGAACCTCTGTCTGAATGATTCCTAGCAAAAATGCCTCCGGTCTTTTGGGGAAGGTTGTTTTAAGCATTTTTTTCATCTTATTATAAATCATTTCCCAATATTCTTTAACCTTTTTACGTGCCCACCACATATGAAAAAAGTTCCCTCCATTTCTTTACACTTCCAACACAAATCTGATTCTACTTTATACATCTTAGCCAGTCTTCTCAGGCAGAGATTTCTGCCTCAAAAGGCCTTTAATCACTCTGGGGGTTTTAAACCAAGGTTCTCCCAATGTCTTTTTTGGTACAAATGTTGCCTTTGTAACTCTATTTCACGTGCCCTCCCCAGAATCCCTGACCAGATTTTGACTTCAGAGCCTGGAGATTCTATGGACTCTGGGCACATCTAGAGATTCCATGACAAGTTATGGGCCCAAGAGAATGGTATTGGGGGAAGAGCAGGCATCCCTTAAAAGATCTCAAGGCACAGGTGGGTCCCCTCCCCCAAGCAAGGGCTCCTCGTGTTCACTCTTGGTTTGGTTCTTCTCTTTCCCAGCTTCTCTCCTCACTGTGTTCCCAACAGTTGCGGCTCCCAGTGCTGTGGCTGTGACAAGGATGTTGAAGGAATCAGGGCACAAACGTTCCTTCCTCCCAACTGCCTGCCACTCATGCAGTTCACACACTGCTTGGATATGTGGCCCTGGTAGCAGTGTGGCATTCCTTTTTCATGTCCCTTGCAAGTTCTTAGCTATCCAATCAGTCCTGCTGTCAGCACGTGGCATTCTCCTTCAGCTGCCCGAGTCCCCTACATCTCATCAGGGCCCACGGCTGATGTTCGCCTGGGACCCCTTTTAAAATCAAACCCAGAAGATAAGGGCCAAGGACGAAACAGGATGATGCAGCAGTCGCCTATTACAAGGCATGACATTCTGCAGAAAACAGAACAGTGGAAACATTTGAGGCTGGCAGCCACGTCTTCCTGCAGCTGCAAGCATACCCCAGCACCCCAGGACTGCCTTGGGGGGGCACTTAGCTTACTCTTTGCTGCAATCAATGCTCACAAAGTGTTAGACATTGCTCCTGCTGTTAGGAAGAGGGTTGTTGAGCTATCAGAAGAATGGTGCCTTGCATACTGCACAGCTTTGCAATAGTGTGTGGGCCATTGGGGCTGCTGAGTTGTAAACTGTTTCTGCAGCCATCACATTACTAAGTTGGGTTTCATTGGTTTTAGGCCGTTGCATAATAATTACCCATTTGTCACCAGCCATGAAAAGCCCGGATTTTCTACATCTCTCTTAATTCTAGAACCAGGGGCTGACCATCCAATGAAGGTGAAATGTGGGAGGTTTCAGATAGACACAGGGAAGGACTTCTTTGCACAATGCGTTTAGTACTATGGGATTTGCCAGCACAAGCTATGGTGATGGCCACAAGCTTCAATGGTTTTAAAAAGGGACTAGACAGATTCCTGAAGGAATACTAGTTATGGTAGTTGCATATAATCTTGCATGTCAGTGGTCTAAACCACTGAGCCTCTTGGGCTTGCTGATGAGGTCAGCGGTTCAAAACCCTGCAACAGAGTGAGCTCCCATTGCTCTGTCCCAGCTTCTGCCAACCTAGCAGTTTGAAAGCACACCAGTGCAAGTAGATAAATAGGTACCACTGTGGCGGGAAGGTAAACGGCGTTTTCGTGCAATCTGGTTTCCATCACGGTGTTCCATTGTGTCAGAAGTGGTTTAGTCATACTGGCCACATGACTCAGAAAGCTGTCTGTGGACAAACGCCGGCTTTCTCGGCTTGAAGTAAGATGAGCGCTGCACCCCACAGTCACCTTTGACTAGACTTAACTGTCCAGGGGTCCTTTACTTTTTCACCTTTGCCTCTGGACACCAGTTGCTGAGGAGCACTAGGGTGGACGGCGGTGGCACTCCTGTCTTACTAGGGGGCTGCTTCCCACAGCAGTCTGCTTGGCCATTGTGGGAACAGGATCCTGGACTAGATAAGCCTTTGGTCTGATCCAGCAGGGCTTTTCTTGTGTTCTTAGGTAGGTTTGCTTAGCAAATATTGGACAAGGCCCTTCTGTAGGTCACACATCTCTCATTTCCGTAGGAAGAGGCTTATTTACACAATCCATGGCATTTGTAGATGCTGCAGACTAATTATGATGTCATTGTTACCTATACACACCATTTACAGACCAGGTATTCTCCAGACTCAACTGGTCAACGTCCACCTCCTGTGCAAATGTCTTCCATTGGGTGCTGCCCATCTATTTCCTGCTCATTTATATTCTGCTTTGTCCTTAATATCTTATGTGGTACAGGTAATATTGTTCTCCTCCTTCCAGTCTCCCTATTAATATTTTAATTTACCTAAATTTAGAAACATGGGCACTCCTCCCTCTCACCTTTTGATACCGAGAACCACTTTATTTTGGACAGAGTTCCTATTTAAAAAAAAAGAAAAAAGAAATTCTGAGCAACATACAACGTCACACTTAGCACTTGTGGCTTTTCAAGTGTTGAGAGTAGTGCTTAGATGAAATATGAACCATAACGCATGAGGAGACGTTTCAGTGATTTGAGTAGAATGGAGGAAAAATTTCAGTGAGGTGGACCTACCTTCTGGCTCGAACAGAGTCCCCTTTTAGTGGTTGTTGCCTGCAGCTGAGAATTTTTTTTTACTTAAAAGTCAAACTAAACACAAGGTGGGCATTCTGTCCCCTACTATGGAGAGGGGCCAATTTGCATTGCAGTGCAGAGGGAAGATCTAACACATTGCTTGCACCAATTCCCTGATTTCAATAGCTTCCCCTCCCCAAACCTGCAAACAGTGGTGGATGAAGCACGAAGACTTAAATGTCTATGACCATTAAATGTTCCCCTCTGCAGCTTTTTGCCTCTCTCTTTTTTTGAAAGCTGGAGATTTGATTTGGGGCTATTGCATAGTGGCAAATAGATAGATTCCCTTTTCCACAGGCCCAGTTAAAATTGTGGGGGCCATGTGGCTGCTTTTTGTAAAAGCAAAAAAAGAGAGAGAGTTCAAATGAAGGAACTTTTCCATCATGTGCGGTTTTACCCTGAAATCTAAAAACAAGATCAGCAACTTAAAAGGGCAGGGAATCCAATTCGTTTTTAAAGCCAGTGCTTGGGGGCATTCCTCCCCCTACTTCCTCACCCACTACTTACCCAGCTCTGTGGCAAGTCTTTGACACTGATTTCTACATGTGGCGCAGTAAAAACCATTTCATCATTGTGGATTATTGAAGCAGATTCTCGCTTGCTCCCATAATCCATCAACTAAAGACTATTTTTGTCCAGTAGAGAATCCCTGAAGGATGATCTCTGATAATGGGCTCCAATGTATCTCAAAGCAATGTGCCTCTTTCGCAAAAAGCAAAAGAACCAAAACTTGAAAAAGCTGTGTAAAAAATTGCATATTATCTGTGCAGCCCATGCACCATAACCAGCAAAACCATGTATGAGATAAAACAAAGCAATTTCTGACAACAGGCGTTCCATCACTTTCTTCTGACCATCTTGCCCAAAGTCAGCTCTCTTGCTGAGTGCCTTTATTTCATATTCCTGGAATTGAGCTTGTAAATAGGTTGCTGAGCAAGAATATGTCATGTCACCGCATCTTTTCAAAAGGCGACTTCAAATATTAGCTCCATTATCATAATAGTCCATTGCACTTCAGAAAGTTTTGCCTAGTAACTTGGGCTCTGGATTTTCATGGTCTCATTTCCTTCTTCTCTCATCTCTCTCTCTGTACGTTCCACCCTTAATCTTTCCATGCTAGCTGCCAAACTTCAGGTGCACTTCCCAATTTTCTTTCAAACATGCCAGTTCTCCCTCAGTCGAAAATCACAGTGGAGGCCTGCAGACTTGAAACATTTGCACCCAGGCATGGATTTGCTTCCTTTCCCACACTCTTCTCAGACATCTCATGTGATTTATACTAATCACACCAGCAGCATCGGCTGCATAAAAATCCTAACATCATGCATTGTGTTGCACTGTATGATACTAAAGTTACCATAGCCAATACTGTTGTTACTTCCATTTACTCAAATTTAACTTTCCTCTGTTCTCCCCTGCAGCCTCCCCCACCTCTAAATCTGATCCAGAGGGTTGGAGGATTCTGCAGAACAAAATTTAAGTTTGCACAGGGAGAGGAAGGGAAAGTCTCATTGTGCTAATAAAAGTTTGCACACACAGCGTTGGACAACCCTTGTAGCTGTAAGCCGTGATCACCTGCCACCTTTTTTTTAAGGTGTACATCAAAAGTTTTTCACATGTGCACCTGTGAATGTGATAAACAGGGTGCTTCAAAAACACATGTATCATACAAGTCCATTATTAGGAGAGTCATGGTCAGCTTTGATCCCCTGTTGAAGGCACAGAGAGCTACCATTGCTGCTTTGGTGGGGCTGTAACTGTGCCAACCATACTGATTCTGCTATTCCATGTGGACTGGTGTCAATCAGCATGGTGTGGCCACCCAGGTTGTGTATTTACTGCAAGCGCTTGGTGAAACCCAGTCAACGATCTTCTACTTCATCTGTAATCAGCCCTAGGCAGAGGAAACCCTCAGTGGTCCCATGAATTTGGGGCAGTGGTTCTGGGTCATGAATGGTTCTAGAACAACAATGTGGCTCTAGAGGAGAAGTGGGGAACTAGATCTCGCCAGATCACTCTAATAGTTGGATGGGCCTGTCCACCTGTCAGTCACCTGACATTCTTTGACACCAGGTGAGTCAAAGGTCAAGGTGTGGCTGCAAAGGAGGGTTCTTCTTTCACAGCCCCATCTCTTCCTTCGCATCCCTGGCTTGCCTATGGATTATTCCTTTGTAGCCAAAAGTCACCACTTTCCACAGGATGACAGGAAGAGATACCAAATCCAAAAAGTGCAGACTTTCGGCTGCAGAGTAAGGCTCGAGAGCGGACCTTGTGTGCTCATGCTTTGCAGCTGCAGCTAGAATTCAAGCCAGGGATGCAAATAAAGATTCTTCCTTGAACTTTCCCTTGCCCTACAAAATACGAAGTCCGCCCCAGGAAAGGTGGCCGTGGTTTGCTCAAAATGAAATTTCTGAGGCCTGGAGGGCCTAGCTAGTTTCCTCATAGCTGTTCTAGAGCAATAGTGTTTCTAGGGCACAACTCTGCATGCACATCATTTGTCACAGGCAGCAAAGCTCTTCCCTCTCTTTGTGTTTGTGGTGTGTGTGTGTGTGTGTGTGTATGCTCTGCCGCTTTCTCAAATGGTTTCCTGGAAAGCTATGCCTCTTCCAGGATTTCCCCATTAAGTGTAGAATGTCTGGCTGCAATACAAGTTTAACAAAATGCACACACGTCTGGGCCAAAAGAGAGAGAGAAAGAGAGAGTCTTCTATACAACGCTTGAGTGGCTAGCAGGTTAACAACATCTCATTCAAGAATTAGACTGAGTGCCAGCCTTCTGCCAAATCGGCTTGAAAAAGAAGTTGCCGTATGGAGTAGATGCATTGATGTCTCCTAATGACTTTTAATTGTTTTCTGGATTTCTTTCCCATGTTGATTAGCAAGATGGAGGTTTGTGTTGCCTTGGCAGTAATTGCGCAATCTGCTGTAATCAGTTGTTCCCAAACAGCCACCACCAGACTCAAATCGTATGTTGTTGTTTCTAAAAGTCTTTTATGCGAAGGTAGTGGATTTCCAATGCATTTTTGTTATAAGAGAAACAGCAGATTGCTTCAAGAACAATGTGGCACTGGATCTAGCAATAGGAATGGTGCCAGCTCCGGTGGAGAAGCCTTTAGCAAGTTAAGGAAGCCCACAGAGTTTGTCTAAACATATAGCCTTTTTTTGCCTTCCTTCTCAGTTGATGTTAGGGCTGATGTGTGGCCACCACAAAAAACCTCAGCAATCAGACATGTCCTCGCTAATGTTTAACAATTCAAAATGTGTGATGATGTGACACGGTAAAAAACCATTGTATTGATTTGGTCCCCAGTGAACTTTATTGGCTGCTACTTGGGGGGATGGGGAAATGTATCATTCAACAATGCCAAAAAAAAAAATCATTGGCTTATAGTGAGTGAATGAGTAGCTTGGAATTGGAAGATATCCCACCACCCACCATCTCTTTAATTAACACATAACTAGCATTGCTAAAAGAGGAGAAATAAAATGTGCAGGAATCCTACTGGTAAATAAAACATGCTGTTTATTTATAGTTGCTTCATATGGACAAGGATGGCTTTGGAGTCTGAGCCTAAATCATGTGAGCTACTTTTATGGCTGCCTTGTGCAGGATGAGAGAGTGAGAGCGTGCAGGAGGAAGGGGCAGAGCTTGGGTGTTTAGTGGGAAACCACAAAGTGTGTTTCCCCTGACTATCTCTTCGTCTCAACCCTGCCCTCTACTGACCGGAGGAATGCAAGCAGCCATGTCACATGTTTTAACCGCTATCATCCGCCTATCTGTTTATTAAGTTAAACACATTTATAAGCCATTTAATGTTTTAAAAATCTCTTAAGCATTGCATAATATAAAAATAGGCTACTTAATTAAAACAAAAATACAGCATAGAATGGTAATATAAAAGCATATGAAAACCGATAAAACAGGAATTCAAGCACACAAAACAGACTCAGGGAACACCTGGGGCAAAGGAAGACTTTGGTAATATGGTGCCCTGAACGAAGACAAGATTTGGCGCCCCACTAACTTTGGGTAAGGTAAAGGTAAAGGTAAAGGGACCCCTGACCATTAGGTCCAGTCATGATTGATCTGCAGTTGCGGCGCTCATCTTGCTTTATTGGTTGAGGGAGCCGGCGTACAGCTTCCGGGTCATGTGGTCAGCAGGACTAAGCTGCTTCTGGCGAACCAGCAGCGCACGGAAACACTGTTCACCTTCCCGCCAGAGTGGTACCTGTTTATCTACTTGCACTTTGACGTGCTTTCGAACTGCTAGGTTGGCAGGACCTGGGACCGATCAACAAGTGCTCACCCCATCATGGGGATTCGAACTGCCGACCTTCTGATAGGCAAGTCCTAGGCTCTGTGGTTTAACCCACAGCGCCACCCGTGTCCCCCAACTTTGGGTAGGTACCTGTAAAATATAGGTTTATTAATATTATTACTTTGTGCCTCCTCGGCTCAGCGCCCTGTGCAGAAGAACTACCTGCTCTGCCCTAAATCCAGCACTGCCTGGGCAAAAGGGCTAGGTATATTGCTTTACAAGATACCTGAAGCAACTGATAGCAGAGGGAACGGCACTCCACAGTACAGAGGGAGTAGCAGGAAATGCCCATTTCCACATCACCGCCCTATGATATTCTTTAGGGCGGTGACACGAGCTGAATTTCCCCAGGTGATCCCATTGATCTTTCAGGTCTTTACAGGGGCAAGTGGTCTTTCTGACATTTACTTGAAAGCATTATGAGTCAGGTTTTCTACAGTCATACCCAAAGTGACCTGTGAGCGAAAGAGCAAAAAAAAACCCCAAAAAACCCACACACACACACACACACACACACACACACACACACTCAACAATTAAAATAAATAAATAAAACAGCAACCAGTTACAGATGCAAGCATCAATAAAAGCAAGCAAGTGAGAAAGACAGCAACTACAAAAGCATAAAATGGTAAAAAACAGGGAAATAAGTCTCATTGAATGAAAACAAGTTTTAATTTGGTTCCTAGGTATCTTTTTTATTTGTTTATTGCATCTATGGGACACTTCATGAAATAAATTCGCTATGCATTGTTGACGTAAAAACGTAATAACATTGTGGTACGGAAGTAAACATAAGAGATTCCCAGCATAAAAGCCCAAATACCTGTACAATAAAGCAGTATACATCACATTAATGAAGGCTTCTCCTGAATCTATTTATGAGAGGGTATTCTAAGAATGAGGCCCTACCACTGTAAGCATCCCCTCCCCAAGAGCTGCTTCGTGGGACATCTTCAGAAGAAAAGGCTCAGGAGTAAAACCTTGTCAAATCCAGCATGGAGTCCCTAAGGCAGTTGGGTGGCGCCTTGCATGCCTCCTTCTGGCAACTTCTGCAGCCAAGCTGGTGCCAAACGTCTTGCTCTGCTTTCCTTTGGACCACATCGGTGAGGCCAAGAGGAAGGTCTTGTTAGATAGATAGATAATTTATTATGGTTGGAGCCCAGCTTATAAAACACACTTGGGGGTACAATCCCAGAAGGAAAGCAAACATTTAAAACAATGTACAACAATAAATTTAAAATTTATAAATGTGATAAGTGTATAGACACTTAAAACTTTAAGATAAGCTACCACAGAGAGAGGACCCAGAGTCACCCAAGGAACCGAGTTTGGGGATTTTAACGAACTAGTTTGGGTTAGGGGATGGTCTGCGCCTACAGATCTGTACACAGAATCTGGCGATCATCTGGGTCATCTTATGATCTTTGTCTAACAGGAAAAGGTCAAATTTTTGCTTTTCCGGGAGGTCAGCGAGCCCCACCAGCAGGGGATCAATGGTCTCACTACGTCCCTCTTCATAAAAGGAACATCTAAAGAACAAGTGCTCTGGGCTTCCTATATCCCCCAATGAACAGGCACAAAGTCTCTGAGCATATGGGACTTTTTTAAGGGATCCTTCCAGGATCGGCGAGGGCAGAGCCGAGCTTCTGGCGAGTGTAAAAGCCCTTCTTGTATTTTTGGATATGAGAAAGAAGAGATATGCCGCCGGTGCAGCTCTATATCTCTCGATTTCTCCATTTTTATAGTTGGGGCACCTTGTGCAGTCCTGTTGTCTCTCGGTGAGGGTCTTGTTGTCTGGGCAGCCCAGGACCTCCATAAACACTGCCCAGGCTTGTGCCCCAAGGAGGTCCCTTTGGTGCTGCTGATGCAGTGTTTTGACTTCTCCCCCAAAGGCACACTCCATCGTCATAGAATCATAGAATCATAGAGTTGGAAGAGACCACAAGGGCCATCGAGTCCAACCCCCTGCCAAGCAGGAAACACCATCAGAGCACTCCTGACATATGGTTGTCAAGCCTCTGCTTGAAGACCTCCAAAGAAGGAGACTCCACCACACTCCTTGGCAGCAAATTCCACTGTCGAACAGCTCTTACTGTCAGGAAGTTCTTCCTAATGTTTAGGTGGAATCTTCTTTCTTGTAGTTTGGATCCATTGCTCCATGTCCGCTTCTCTGGAGCAGCAGAAAACAACTTTTCTCCCTCCTCTATGTGACATCCTTTTATATATTTGAACATGGCTATCATATCACCCCTTAACCTCCTCTTCTCCAGGCTAAACATGCCCAGCTCCCTTAGCCGTTCCTCATAAGGCATCGTTTCCAGGCCTTTGACCATTTTTCCAGGCCTTTGACCATTGTCTCTCAAGAGAGATGAATGCCAACCACAACAATATGCAAATAATAGGGGAAAGTTCACACATGCCTACAGTTTGTCATAGGTGGAGGAATAGGGTGTGTGTGTGTGTGTGTGAGAGAGAGAGAGAGAGAGAGAGAGAGAGAGAGAGAGAGAGAGAGAGAGAAGAGAAAAGAGAAGGCCCACTGAACGTTCAGAAACATCCCACACCATTTGGTGGGTCACAAACAATATATGTATGATATAACTTGGAAGCAGGAAGAATACAGCGAATAATGTTGCGTCTCTCAGTCAGACAATGCAGCTTTGCTACCAAAAGAGCAAATTCACAGTCAGTGACACTAAAAGAAGCATTTTACTAATTAGCCTCCAGGCAGTACATGTTTCCTGCCAAGAAGTTGTTAACACCAGGTGATTCAACGGAATCTGAAACTACTCTAGAAAGTGCTTAGTTTCAACATTTACATACTTAGCTCGTTCCCTGTCACAGCTGATTAGTAATAGTATTGTTTGGTCTACTTTGCTAAAGATTCTTGATCTGCATATTTTCAGTCGATTCAGAGAGATTTTGGTAAGCGTTAGAATCAGCGCTTCCAGCGCTTCCGCAGGATTTAATTGCCTGGGGCTCACTTCGTGTCTGTATTGAAGGCCCATCACTGCCTCCATCCTCAACACCAAATAGGGGGAAGGCGGATGGCTATTATTTTTTTATTATTACTACTATTAAATTTATTACACACCCTTCATTAGCAGTTCCCAGGGCGGGTTACAACAATGAAACATTAAAAACAGTCAAAACAAATTACAGTCACAGGAATAGGGTGGGCCCTTCAGGTGTCAAAGGCCGGGTGAAGAGGTATGCTTTAAGCATTCGCTAAAAGTTAGATGTACCTCTGTGAGGAGGGAATTTCGCAGCTGAGGGCCTGCCACGGAGAAGGCCACCACCACTGTGAACTTCTGAGGGAGGTGGAGCTACCAAGAGGGCGTCCTCAGCTGATCTTGACACCCATGAGGGTCTGTAAGGAAGGAAGCGATATCTCAGGTTTGTAGTACATTCAGTGTGTTTTTTCTGAGGGGACGCAGAGGTACGCATCCCCTAAACATTTTGTGAATCTTAAGTTTGGCCTCATTGAGGGGCAGTATTTCAATATGAGTAGGAAAATGAGAGTACCCCTAAACATTTTTTTAGGAAAAAAGCACTGAGTACAGTCGTACCTTGGAAGTCAAATGGAATCCATTCTGGAAGTCCATTCAACTTCCAAAATGTTCAGAAACCTAAGCACGGCTTCTGATTGGCTGCAGGAAGCTCCTGCAGCCAATCAGAAGCTGCAGAAGCCCCGTCAGACGTTCGGCTTCCAAAAATAGTTCGCAGACCAGAACAGTCACTTCAGGGTTTGCGGCATTCAGGAGCCGAAACGTTCAAGAAATAAGCTGTTCAAAAACCAAGGTACGACTGCACATATTTGTAGTACAAAATGCTATAGAAAACCGATTCCAACAGAAGGCCTCATGACGGAGGAGACACATAGGCAAAAGATGGATGTGGAGGGAAAGTTGAAGGAGGGAAATGCTCAGCCCCTGAGGTTCCATGGCTCTTTAGGGCCACATCCACACCTTCCATTGAAATCACATGGCTTCCCCCAAAGAATCCTGTGTATGTTAGTGTGTTAAGGGTGCTGGAAATCATAGCTCTGAAAGGGGGTAAACTAGAGTCCCCTTGATTCCGGGGGGGGGGGGATCTGCTTTAAATGCGGTTTAAAAGTACAGGGGTGGACATGATCTAGCTCTGTGACCTGAGCTGTCACTTCCGATGGCTCTCCCAGGCACAATGTTCCAATTGCTGCATCTTCCCTTGGACGCAGATCTGAACGAACAGGGGACGGTCAATAATTGCCGACAAACACAGCACTGATGGAAATGCTCTGGTTTGTCCGGATGCCAAAAGGTATTGAGTTTTTGCTTGAGTGGATACCCAGCAACCGGTTTCCCCCAAAGCTTAACATTAAGTCACCAGCCGTGATGAGCTAAAAATGTCTGCAGCCAATGAGAGCATGAAACAGGTGGGGCCAGGATATCTATAAACGCTGAGGATTACGGGAGGGCTCAGTGTGGTGGAAGCGAGGGTAAGGGGGGCTGAGGACAGCCTGCATATTTTTGGCCTGAATTCGCCTTGCGTGCCCTCTTCTCCGAGGCTGGGTGTCACATAATGCCACATATCTGCAGCCATACCCCTGGGACAAATGCTAGGAAGTCTTTAATGATGTTTGAGCTTATCTTTCACTTGGCTCCGAACTGAAATGAACGTGGGTCTGGAACAACAACAACAACATGGCCTGCTCATTATTTATGTTCTACGCCACTGTTCACCATCCAGTTATTGCCGCCTTTCATTATCCTCACAACCAGTCCTGGGAGGTCAGTGAAGATGAGAGAGAGAAATTGCTGCCACATTAGCTTAGCGACTGAAATTGAGCATGTGACGTTAATGTAACTTCTAAACCAGATTTTCTCCTTGCCACTGGATAAGTGCTGGTGGGTAAGTGCTGGTGGTTCCTTGCCTTTGTTTTCCCAGACGCATTCTTGGCCCTTTATTTCCAGGACTCTTAAGCATGGCGGCCTCTTCCCATTGGAAGCTAGGCATGCAAATTGTTCTCGGTGGAAGATGGTTATTTGCATAATGGCTGCTGCTGTCGCAGGGACATTTCTGGCAGGTAGGGTTGTAGCTCAATGGAAGAGCAATTGCTTCTCATGCAGTAAGTCTCAACCAATCTGCATCATCTCCAGGTCTGGCTGGGAGAGACCCCATGCTTGAAGCCCTGCAGCGCCAGTCAGTGTGAACAATGCTGAGCTAGATGGAGTAATAGTTGGACTTAGTGTATGCCAGCTTCCTGTGTTCCTAGAATGATCAACCCCAGTGCAGTTCATAGGATCAAGGGTCCTCTCTGAGGATTCTGCCCCCTTCATCTGGAAAAGAGGCATCCAAGTGACCCTTCCCATGGAGAACTGCATAGGTGTCATGGACTGGTTTGACACAGAGGAATGGTGGGAGGAACCAGCTGGGGAACCACCAAGGAAAGCAGGATCAGAACCTGGGGTCAGAGGGAGAAGGCTGGGAAGAGGTGTTGGGAGCTGGGGAGGTAACAGGGCTTAGTGAGCAGGGAGAGCCTGTGGCAGAGAGAAGCCCAGAATCGGAGGCAGAAGCTGAAACAGGTGAAGCCAAGAAGAAGAGATGAGTCAGGCTGGCGAAGAGTCATGGGTGCCTCTCGCTCCTGCTGCAACAAGCTCACCTCCTCCATTGTCTTACAGAACCAGAAGAGGGCTGAAACGGGTGGAACAGTGCCAGGCCACATGCAGGAAAGATTTGGGGGAAGCCCTGGAGATGAGGGGACTTAGATGGCTGTGGAGAGGCAGGGACTTTGAGTCTTGGCAACTGAATCACGGGGTACGACCTACTGAGGAATAGCTGCTCATTAGGCCTGACACTCAGCCAAGTCTGTAAAGTTTTTGCTAATAAAGAGTTAAGGTGTGATTTACTGTCGGCTCGCTCTTTGACAATAGTTTTATGTATCCCCTGGTGCTGATGTGACAGCAGCCGCCATTTCACTAATCCCCATCCTCCTCTCAGATCTAGTTCCATGCCTAGCAACCAATGCTGGGTTTTGCTAGCAGAACTGACCACCTTCCCCTGCACCCCAGCTTTCTAACAGTACTTCTTCCAGCTGCATTGGCAAGTAAGTTCAGGTCAGGAAGGAAAAGTGGTCAGCCTTGCAGCCTCACAGGGCTCTGGGGTGTTATCCTGTGCAAAAACGGATGCTTTACTCATCCAAGAGATTATGGCCACCCAAGTTGACGTAACATTTAGAATCTTGCCTTTACTTTTCTCTCAGAGAACTTTTGTTATTGGGCATCATACAAATGTTGTAAATGGGAATTGTGATTAATAGGAACAATGTGTGAAGTGAGACCGCAAACATTTCCAGAGGCATAAAACCAATTCCATACAAATTACTAGAAGGCGGATGAAAGCACTGCTGTGTGGCATTCTAGCAGGACAGGATTATGGATGCAACATTCATCGGGAGAGAGAGGCTCAAGCAGATGTGTTGGAAAGAATCAGGTCTTGCTTAACAAGCTTGCATTGGGGGGGAGCAGTGGGGGGGCAGGGAAGCTCTCTTTGAAAAGTGCTGACTTCCGCGTTTGCCTGGGCTATGTGGGGCAGTCAGCACGGATTTTGAAAGCTGTTTGATTATTTTAAAAATATCTTCCGAGGTCACATTTAATCAAGTCCAAAGCGCCAAGCCTATACGGTTGAGGTTTCTCCTATGAATAAAATTTGACAGGGAGAAATGAAATACCTCCAAAATCAACAGCGGAGTATTTAGTCAACTCACCTCAACCTATGGACTGTGTCCAACGCTGCAAAGAGTTGCCAGCTATTGCAGCCTTTCCCTGCCTAATCCACAGAACAACAGACACCTGATAAATCTATGTCAGGAGGACAGCAGAACCTGTAGTGCATTTCACGGTTTAAGTTTACAAGAGTTGTAGAGTTGGAAGGGACGCTTAGGGTTGTCTGGTCCAACCCCCTGCAGTGCAAGAACTGTGGGCATTCTGCATGCAAAGCAGGCGTTCTCCCACCCAGCTGTGCCTCCTTCCCAAGGTTTTGCCTTACTCATGAATGAATTAGGTGCACAAGTCAATGAAAGGAGGGTGCCCCTGTTGCATCTAGTTACTTTAATCAATTCAGCTGTTGGTTTTGTGAATCGCCCTTCCTCCCAAGGGAGCCCAGGACAAGGTACGTTAAAGATTGAATCAGCAGAATTCATCTCGTAAAGATAAGCATAACAAATCACCACATAAAACGATAAAATAGCCATAAAATCAGAACGATAAACACAAACATAAACTAACCAGCAGCTGGGTACTAAAACAACCTAATTTGATTTGTAAAAACCTTGTGACGGTGAGGGGGAAGACTGGGGAGTACTTGGGGCAGAAAACTGGGGAGGAGGGCAGAGAAAATTGAAAAATTGGAGCGGAGGCTTCTTGGGACAAGCCACAGTGGCAGCACCTCCCCCCTTTTAAAATTACCATTTGGCCACTGTCCCAAGAGGTGGTGATGGGACTCTACTGGTGGCCCAACAGGTGGCTATGTTTTGTCTGATTGTCTCTTTGGAATGACACTATCAAGTAGATCCACTAGCTAGCACAATGATTTCCACCTGTGCAACAGAACTCCCCTCCCCTCTCCCCTCACATCTCCTGTATTCTCCCCAAATCTGTTCTGGAGGATTGGAAGAAAACCTAGAACAAATTTGGGGGAATGCAAGGGGAGGAGAAGGAGGGGAAGTTCTGCTGCCCACTCAAAAGTCCTTGACCCAGCACATCTGCTTCTTTGGATACTGCCCTGTATTGTGTTGTACTTGAGGCATTGTTGGGAGCAAGGAAGATGACAGCCACACTGCCGCTTACCCTGGTAGGTCCCCTGTCCCAACCCCAATGTCTCAATTTTATTCCCACCCTCCAATTTATTCCCACCCAGATTTTGACCTTCCACTACTCTTTCATCCCAATGACCCCAGAGCTGAATGTTTAGTTGGACATTCATTCCACTGCACAGCCCACTTTAAGCACTTTCGTGAGCTACGTGGCACCAATGGAGCAGACGCTTCGTTAGAAACGTAGCCCCTGTTCGCTCACATCCTACTCCTGCACTTGTATCAAAACGGCCAAGTGACTTTAACTGGGTTCTCAGAATCTTCCCCTGATTGTGCTGTTCCTATTTTCTCTCTGTGTCTCTTCCTTTCTCTCTTTGCTCGCCTTGACCAATAATTTCAAATTCCATTCGATCTGCACAGATTTCAGTTATTTGCCAGATAGGATCAATTCTCGGCTATGACCACCTGGCCGCTATGAAATCCCTCAGGACGCTGAGGGCCTTGAGGCCCCTCCGAGCCCTGTCCCGATTTGAGAGCATAAGGGTAAGGGTTGTCGTCTTTCAGTGTCTATGAAGTGTGTTCACCTCCAGTAATCAGCACCTTCTCTCTCTTTCCCACAGGTTAACGTGCCATCAAGTCTTTCCTTAAGGTGGCACATGGCGGCTTCATTTTGCTAATCCAAAGCAAGGCAATGGGTACAGTTCTTTAAGAGAAGGGTGTAACATAGTGACACAGATCCAATACCATTTAAAACACACACACACACACACAACGAAATTGGGTATTACAGAGATACATCACAGGCTATGGCATTCTTTTTCAAAGGATCGTAATAAATGGCTGGGTCTTGCAAAGTGATTCATCTTGAGGGCACAAAATTACAGTGTTTGCATAATTTAATAATGGGAGCTGTGCCCACATCTCTGCTGTTTCCATTCAGTTATCAAGAAATAAAATACAAAATCAACTGCACACACACAAAAGTTTGTGTTTCAGGAAAACACTGCCAGAATTAGACTTTGCTGGTCCTTCTTTCTTCCTTTTTCTGACCAACTTTTGACATCAGTTGGAGCTCCATGTGGTCACCTTGAGGAAAGTAAGACAACATTTAAGATGGGGGTTCCCTCTGGTTTTGAAGTCTTGTGGTTTCATTTTGCACTGGAAATCAGTGAATGGGTCTATATCCTGAAGGTCTCCTGGAAATGATTTTTATACATGAGAATGCTGATGGGGTTGTTTTGCCCCTGCCTTTGTGCTGGGTTAATGCTATATATTTTTCCTCCTTTTAGGCTCTTCATCAGTTGATTAACCAGGCTTATCTTTACAGGTGAAAATCCAGAGAAGAGAAGCTGAATGGTAGGATTTGTGCTAATGGTTTGGACTTTTCCATTTTGTGTCTCCATTCAGGTCTCATTAGTAAGCCTCATAGCTAGTACACTTGGATACTCCGAAATGGGTCCCATTAAATCCCTTAGGACCCTCAGAGCTCTGAGACCCTTAAGAGCACTATCACGATTTGAAGGGATGAGGGTAAGATTCAGTTAAAACAACAACCCACATGACCCATCATTGAAGCCCATCTGTCCACGGACATCCACAGCATGTTGTGAGGGCCATCATTCCTTCCTTCCTTCCTTCCATCATTTGTTCATTCCTTAGTTGTGTTTTTGTTTTCGTTTTTCATCCTAAGCTGTAAATGAAACAATTGATAAATGCCATATGTTGCAATATACCCCCTTTTTCGCCTCCCTCCTCCTCTGACAAATTCATCCAGCTTGCTTGTAGGAGTAGCTTCAGCTTTGACTGATGCCCACCCTGGTGGATTCCCTTACGAGCTAATCCTGCCGCATTCCTTGTCCTACAGCACTTTACAAACACATTTCAGGCTGGGCGCACACCTGGCTGACAAACCTGCCTCAGTAATGAGGTGCTCCAAAAAAAACAATTTGGCTTCTCCAGCTTTAAGGTGGCCTTTTGTGCACCCACAAAAGCTGCCAGAAGGTGAGGCAAGTGTTGCCGTCAACCAGACCCATCACAGAAAGGCTGCCTTTGGGTGTTACAGCAAACCATGGTTCATAGTGATGCGAAGGAGCCTAGGTGAGCCCCCTATCCATGCATTTCCCCCTTTTCTTCTCCAGCACAGCTACAAAGTGGAGTCCAGAAACTTTTGCTTCCACTTTTGATTAACCACTGATATCAGAACCCTAAACGATAGTATTAACTGTGATTTGTTTGAACAAGTCAGCTTCATAAACCATGGTTTGAAGTTCACATTTCAAACCAGCCATGGTTAAAAATAAACCACTGGTTAAGCAAAAACCAGAGCTGCTCTCCTCCAGAGCTGCCATAAGAAGGAAGAAGGCTTTGCTTCTGGGAGGGGAGGAAGAGTATATAAGCCTGCATCTCATTCTTGCCTTGCTAAACTATGGTTTGGCATGATGTCCAAATTGGTACACTATATACCGTATTTTTTGCACCATAACACTCACTTTTTTCCTCCTAAAAAGTAAGGGGAAATGTCTGTGCGTGTTATGGAGGGAATGCCTACGGGTGGCATGCCTACGGATTTTCCTCCTCTAAAAACTATGTGCGTGTTATGGTCGGGTGCGTGTTATAGAGCGAAAAATACGGTAGTTCTACGGTTCCTCATTCCTACTATATCCTGCATTAAGAGTTAACATAGATAAGATTTCTCTTCTGCCTGAAGCTATTTATTTGAACAAGGCTCTAAATGCAGAGAGCCACCCCCACGTTAGGAAAAGATCTCACCTATCTAGCATGTGTGCCACTCCTGTTTCTGTGACTACCAGATGGCCACACATTGGAAGTAATATTTGCAAAGGGCTGGGAAACTGGACAGTTTAAATCCAGCTGTTCTGGGCTTTGTGGATGTAGGTGTTAGGCAAATGTTATGTCTCAAGTGTGCCCAAGGAGAGGGCATGGCATGAGGGCACCACCCAATTTCCAGGGCACCTACACTTATAGACTCATCTAAACCAAGATATTTTACTCCTTCAGTCTGGATCTAGACCAGCGCATGAGCTGATTAACATTTTGCTGCTTGAACTCAGCTACCGAAAAACCCCCACATTTAAATGGCGTAATAAAACCATAGGGCACCCGCTGCAAATGGTCACATGGGTTGAAATAGGCTAGCTGCCCAATAAACCAACGCCAAGGCAGTGTTAAGAGAAAGATTAGGCTCCCAGTGCCATGTTTGTTCACAAGAACCCAGCCACTGAAAGTACATACATGTGACATCCCTAACCCACAAGTCAGATATTTCTTGAACCTAAAAATGTCAAATGCATGAATCAGCCATAAGTTATATTGGCTACAATAGCCTTCCTCAACCTTGTGCTCTTGAGGAGTTTTGAATTGCCATAGGAATGCTCATACATTTGGGTGCCTGGAAGCCATCTTTCAGAAGACAATACCAAACATCTTTTCATGTTTGCTGTTGCCAGTCTTTCTGAGGCTTGTTTGTCTCCTCCACTGCATACATTTAGGGCTCATCCACACTTTTGGCCCTTTACTTTCTATGTGCACGTCGGTGCTTTAAAGCGCTGTGTTTGAACCCCCTTTTTCCATTCTTCCCAGTAGCTTTTTAACACTAAATTTGAACAAACGGCAATTCAGGTTTTCGTGAATTGTTTTGCTCCCATTCAGCAGTAAAGAGTGGGTTTTTATGGGGAAAGCTGGGGAATAAAAAAGCATTCAGACATAGAATTGTAGAGTTGGAAGGGATCGCGAGGATCATCTAGTCCAACCTTCTGCAATGCCAGAATCTTTTGCCCAATTTGGGTCTCGAACCCAGGACCCAGAGATTAAGAGTCTCATGCTGTACCGACTGAGCTACCATCATGGTGCTTTAAAGTGCAGGCCTGTGCCTAGAAACGCAGCACAAAAGGAAGTCTGGATGAGCCCTCAAAGCATTCTATTCCACTTTAAGAGTTACGGTTTCCCCTGAGAATCCTGGGAACTATCATTGGTAAGGGAGCTGAGAGTCCTTAGGAAACACTGAAACTCCAGTTCCCAAGATTTTGGGCATGGGGGATCCATGACTCTTAAAGAGGAATAAGAGCGCTTTAAATGTATGGGGTGGATGTGGCCATAGTTTGCATCTTGGCTCTAGAGTTTACCAGGCCTGGCGGAGATTTAACACACAGCACTGATCTTTATGTAGGATTAAGGATTGAGAATGGACCCTGAGAATGTGCTGTCTTTCCCTATAGCCTCTCGCCTCTCATGCACAAATTCGTTTTCACACCCTTTACCAAATTTCAATTTCTAAAAACCCAAATAACCTATAACCAGGTGGAAAGTTTTCCCAAAAAGCTGCATTTAAATGTGAATATAAAAGAATGTGGCCAAATTTGGAGGATTCCTGCTCAAGAAATGCCTGGATTAGCTGTGCTTGCCATGCATGCCATTCCCTGCGCCTATCTCTCCTCTTTTCCATTTCATTGCACATGTCACTTGCCATCCCATAAACAGTGTGTGCATGTTTACATTCGGGCCATTTGCATGCAGGTATCGGAAGCGTTGGCTTTACATGATTAGTCGCACCTTGCTCATTCCTATTCATGGCTTGTGACATCCTGTGGCCTGCTGTTTGCTTGGACCCACACAATGGGTGAAGGATCCTGCCTTCAGCTGGGAGGGTGGAATTGATGGTCTTCTGCCCCGCTTCCCATTTTGTGTTTCTGTGTTTGCCGTGTTTGAAGCTCCCCTCTATTTCCAAGAGTTCTGAGCTAGATGCATGTAAATAGTGGTGATGCAAACCACAAAGTTCAAATTCGGAAACAAAAAGTGCAGATCTCCGTTGTACAAATACATTGTCAAAAACAACAAAATGTTTTCTTTTTAAGAAAAGAAAAGGAGCGTTTGCAATAAGCAGATACGGCTGTTTCTCCCCACCCCCCTTTTAAAGCAAATGCTCACAAATGTGCCAAATTATCACTGCTAGCATGTGATGTTCTGTCAAATATGTAAATGTTTGGAAGAAAGAGTTTGCGTTTGAAGCCCATGGCTTGCTTTCCTTCAAAGCACCTTTGCAATTGGAGATGTAGACATTAATATGCTTGTTGACGCCCTCACTTGTTTGTGAACATAGCATTTGTGTGTGTGTGTGCAGGATTGCAATCCCTTTTGTATTTTTTGGTTCCCTTGTGCATGTCTGTGCCATATTTGCATATATAATTTTCTGTCTAGGAAAGCATTTAGACCAATGTTGCTTGTAAGAATCATTTTGTCAGGATTCCACAATTGTATGATTCTATGTAATTCTCATCGGCCCCAGCTGCTGGGTGCTGGCACCACTTAGGGGAAGGCTGGTACAAAGTGTTAATGTACTCTGGAAAATATGTCATAGGGTCAGATCAGCCAACCTGGTGCCCTCCATATGTTTAGGACGTTAATTTACCACTCCCTTTCCTTTGTTAAGCCACCTCTGTCAATCAAGCAAACATGCAAGATGTTTAAAAGGGGCATAATGCCTTTCTTCAGATGTACTGGTTATATGAGTGTGTCTGAGTTATGTTCATTTTGGTATACTAAAAGTGCAAAGATCAATGCAGAGATAATGACATCGGTCAATGCCCATTTTGCCGAATCCATTTCTTCTGCAGCTGCTTACAATTTGGGCACCCTAAAAACTGCTGTGAGGCCTCTTAGTCCTGCAGGTTCTTCTAATTATTACCTCTTAAGAGTCATCAAATTTCAGGGCTTGGGCAGCCGACACAGGTTTTCTTTTAAAGCAGGATTTCAGCTTCCAAGTATAGTGGAGCTTAGTCCCATTTGTTATATTCTTGCCTGCTGCTAAGCTGACACTGCAGGTTTAGGTGGAAATCCTAGACATACTTCCCCAGGAGTAAATCCCACTGGGCTCAGTGGGGCTTACTTCTGAGTAGACTTACATAGGATTGCACTGTTTGTTAGGTTTGGTTTTTTTAGTTTTCTCTGCTTTGAGAAATCATTTGAATCAAAAAGTGAGAAGTCATCAGATAAATAAAATCATCACTTGGCTGTTCGTGTGTGTGTGTGTGTGTGTGTGTGTGTGTGTGTGTGTGTGTGTTTGTGTGTGTTTAAAATCAAGGCTGCTTTTCAGCTGTTGCAATTCTCCCACCCCAAAAGGGATTTACATGAAAGAACAAAATGAAATGAGACGACACCATGTAACACAAATTAAAGCACAGATAAGGTCCAGTGTTAGTTATACTCAGATTAAACCCACTTAAATGAGTGGACATGACAAATTTAGGCCCATTAATTTCCATAGGTTTACTCTGAGTAAAACATTGGTGAGACAATCCATAAATCTTAAAAAGCAAAAGTTAAAAAAAATCAGTTGTATATTGCCAAGCCATGCAGATAATAGTAATAGTAGTAGTAGTAGTAGTAGTACAGTAATGATTTTATTATTTATATCCCTCCCATCTGGCTGGGTTCCCTCAGCCACTCTGGGCAGCTTCCAGCACATAAAAATATAATAATAAAATGTCAAAGATTTAAAACTTCCTGATATAGGGCTGCCTTCAGATGCCTTCTAAACATTGTGTAGTTCTATAATAATAATGAATTAATTAAGATTTAGAATGTATTCACTGCTTGCGCAAATGCCACCAGGAATGGAGCTTGTACTATAAAAGGGAAGTTCTTCCATTAGGAAACCACCACAAAAAAGGCCCTGCCTGGCGCTCTAAACCAACTGAACCTCTGCATAATGTCTCTGTTAAAATCATACTTTATGTTCATTTTAACAAGGTCCATAATTTTATCTTATTTAAGCAAAACATCTGGAGGGCTGAGGTTGAGGAAGCCTGATATACATAGGTGCAAATTTAGAAAGAATTATTATCAGTTACATAGGACAAACAGTACATTTCTGCCTGGTGGGAAAGAGCAGCAGGCCTGTTTGCCCTCAAAACAGAGGGTTGTTGTCTGTAAAGTTGGGCACAGGACCGCCCTAAAAACTGAGGATAATTTAGTTGTGATTTGAACACAAGCCTCCTATTTCACCACCAAGGCAGACAACTACCGTATTTTTCGCTCTATAAGACGCACCAGACCATAAGATGCACCTAGTTTTTGGAGGAGGAAAGAGCGATCCCTGTTGCAGTTCTGGCTTCTGGGATAGCTGCGCAGCCTGTATTCGCTCCATAAGACGCACACGCATTTCCCCTTACTTTTTGGGAGGGAAAAAGTGAGTCTTATAGAGCAAAAAATACGGTACTTTCTGACTCTGTGTATGTGTTACTGCTGGGGAGGGAAGAATCTGTCAGTTTTGGTTCTCTCCTTTTCTCAATCTTAAAATCAGCCCTCCACATTTTGCAGCAATTTGCAAGCTTAAAGAAAAAACATCCTCATGAAAATTCATTAGCATTTTAGTGCAAGTTTCCCCCTAATTAACACAATTCTATATGCAGTTTAGACTAATGTACATATTTTTTCAAGCATATGCATTTTTGTACACTATTTTCACAAATACCTTCATTTTATGCACCTTTTTCCTGAATAATTGCATTTTTGCATGTTTTGGTTGGAGTACTGCATCACAAAAATCAGATAAGTGCAAATTTCAAAGACGAGCTGTGTTTCAGTTTGCATGTGGTTTCCGAAAGTGCGAATCTGATACATTCAGCTGTAAATGTGTTGTGAGTCGAATTTCTTCTCCATCCCTAGTGCCTGCTGTGCTGGACTGGCCCCTTTTCTTCCTCTCTTGATGCATTTACTTGGTGAGATTCGAGTGGGGAATAATTACGAACACACGCCCCAGGAAAATCAAGTCATTTTATTTTTAGTAGATTTAGCCACACTTAAACCATGGCTTACGGACAGTAAAACATAGCATTATTACCAGCTGACGATATGCTCTAGAGTGCAGAAGGAAATTCAGCCCCTATAAGAGATGTATTAAGTAGTTTTAATACCCAAGTACAAATACATCAAGCGGGAAGGATGATAATAGCTCATAGGTTCACTCTGTGGGAACACATTATGAGACAATAGCCTAGTTTTCAAGCCAATGGACTTGGCGAAACTTCTTTGAAGTTTAATGGGCCTATGATGGTGGGCTAATCAGAGCATCAGGACTGAATGTGAAGGGAAGGTACCTTGAGGCAAGAGTCAAATGAAGTTTCCCCATCCTTGATCTCTGCGAATACACCTAGGTAGTCGCTCCATCCCCCGCCCTCCTTCCTGTTTTTATTTTAAACTCTGGCTCAGGACTGGTTCATGCAGTGGTGGGCTGCACAGTGAGACATTGAACTGTGGCACACCTGCAGTAGAGAAGGTTGCTGAGGGCTATTGTCAAAACTTGCCCAAGCTCAGAGACAGAATAATAATAATAATAATAATAATAATAATAATAATAATAATAATAATTTATTTATACTCCAGCCACTCGGGGCGGCTTCCAACAAAATATTAAAATACCGTAATACATCAAACATTAAAAGCTTCCCTAAACAAGGCTGCCTTCAGATGTCTTCTAAAAGTCTGGTAGTTGTTGTTCTCTTTGACATCTGGTGGGAGGGCGTTCCACAGTGCGGGCGCCACTACCGAGAAGGCCCTCTGCCTGGTTCCCTATAACTTGACTTCTCGCAGCGAGGGAACTGCCAGAAGACCCTCGGCGCTGGACCTCAGTGTCCAGGCAGAATGATGGAGGTGGAAACGCTCCTTCAGGTATACTGGGGCCCATAGCTGAGCTCTAAGCACAGGCAGATCAGAATTCAGATTCTGGAGTCGCAGACAATGGTCTACAGACACAGAATGTGGCCCAGTTGGGTTGGTGGTTAGTTCTGGATCAGAGGGCAAAATGAGGCAGAAGTAGGAGGAGAGGCTACTTTCCGAGTACGTTTCCGAGCACAATTCAAAGTGTTGGTGCTGACCTTTAAAGCCCTAAACGGCCTCAGTCCAGTATACCTGAAGGAGCGTCTCCACCCCCATCGTTCTGCACGGACGCTGAGGTCCAGTGCCGAGGACCTTCTAGCGGTTCCCTCATTGCGAGAAGCGAAGCTACAGGGAACCAGGCAGAGGGCCTTCTCAGTAGTGGCGCCCGCCCTGTGGAACGCCCTCCCACGAGATGTCAAAGCGATAAACAACTACCTGACATTCAGAAGACATCTTAAGGCAGCCCTGTTCAGGGAAGTTTTTAGCGTGTGATATTTTACTGTATTTTTGGTTTCTATGGAAGCCGCCCAGAGTGGCTGGGGAGGCCCAGCCAGATGGGCGGGGTATAAATAATAAATTATTATTATTATTATTATTATTACTTGCCACAATGGCTATGTTCTACCTTCGCTGTGATGATGTTTCTGAATACCACTTGTCAGGAATTGCAGGTGGGCAGAGTGCTGTTGTGTTCAACAGGCATCTGGATGGCCACTGTGAGAACAGGCAAGCCTTTGGATTGATCCAGCAGGTTCATCTTGTGTTCTTATGGCATTGGTTAGAATGAGGAGCTGGCTCACAGCCTGGTCATGGAGGTTGGCTGATACCATTCAGGCTGGTTTTGAAGCCTAGAGGGTGGCCTTGACCCTACTAAGCTTGGTAGTCTGCTTGGTTTGCTGAGTGCCCAGAGTGTTGGCATTGTAGGAAATAAGGTTCCAAAATCCAAAACCAGGGTTTTGGGGACCTGTAGTTCGAGACATACACACATACCCTCCAGCACCTGAAGGAATTCACCTGCAGATTTGTAGCCATGCATGCCCAACTGCTCCAGCGGGGACCCAAGTATGTTGCACATTCAGATACAAATACAGTGGTGCCTCGCAAGACGAAAAGAATCCGTTCTGTGATTCTCTTCGTCTAGCGGTTTTTTCGTCTTGCGAAGCAAGCCCATTGAAGGATTAGCGTTTTTAGCGGCTTTTAGCGGCTTATCTGCTGATCGGATCAGCTGATAAGCGGCTTAGCGGCTTAGAAAAAGGGGGGGAGGGGAAAAAACCAGCAGGAACTCGCAAGACATTGTCATCTTGCGAAGCAAGCCCATAGGAAATTCGTTTTGTGAAGCACCTCCAAAACGGAAAACTCTTTCGTCTAGCAAGTTTTCCATCTTGCGAGGCATTCGTCTTGCGGGGCACCACTGTACATATGCCCTGCATCACCACTCACTCTGCTTCATTATAAAAACTTTCTGTTTTTGCATTTTGTCCTGGCAGCAGAGCAGAATTGCTGGCAGCAGCTGCTGCTTCACTGCAACAGGTGGAGAAGGTGCAACTCCCTATGTCCAAGCAAAGAGCTGAGGTGTCATTTTCAGGGGCAAACTAGATGTGACTGTTGTTGTTGTTGTTGTTGTTGTTGTTGTTGTTGTTGTATTGCATTTATATCCAAGGAGCTAATGGTAGCATATATGGTTCTCCCACACCTTCCCATGTTCTCCTTGCAATAACTCTGTGAGGCAGATTAGGCTGAGTAACAGTGACTGGACCAAGGGTCACCCAGCCAGCTTCATGGCTAAGGGGTTTTTTGAACCCTGATCTCCCTAGTAATTGTCCAATATGCCTAACTATTACACACTGGCTCTCAGTCCTGCTATCAGCAACCAGGTGCCTCTCCTCACTTTGTGAACTGGAGCAATGGGGATGGCTTTTGGGGGGGCGTGTGGAACAGTGATCCGAAGCAGGACTTCAGCAAAAGGTTAAATTCCTCACCCCTTCTCATAGTCCCACCTAGATCAGGAGCTCTTTTATAAAAGGCCATTTGCAGAATTTCTAATCTCATGAATAAAGTAATGTCTCATTTGTCCTTCATTCAGTCTGAGCTCAGCTTGGGTTCTTTTGGCCTCGGCAAGACAGAAAATACTGAGGAAACATCTGTTGTTTTCTTGACACCTATACAATTGGAGAGAGCAGGTGCTTTACAATCTGCATTCTTTTCAGTGAAGCTAAAGGAAAGGAAAAGAAGCTTAAGTTAAACATCCTAGACTCTAGAGCAGCCGTTCTCAACCTGTGGGTCCCCAGATGTTGTTGGACTACAACTCCCGTCATCCCTAGCTAGCAAGGCCAGAGCTCAGGGATGATGGGAGTAGTAGTCCAACAACATCTGGGGACCCACAGGTTGAGAACGGCTGCTCTAGAAGGACAAGCTTTCTTAAATTTGCAAGTCACCATTCACGCTGAGTCATGGTAATAACCTCACGTTTTTCTAAACGCCCAATTACTGCCATCAATGGGTGTCAAAGAGAATTGTGCTTTGTTGCCCTGGGACATCCAAGAGCCCAAAGGTCTCTTTAGTCCACCATCCTGTTCTCACACTGACCAGCTAGATGCCTCTGGGAAGCCTGAAAGCACTCCTTCCTATTTGTGATTCCCAGCAACTGATAATAATAATAATAATAATAATAATAATAATAATAATAATAATAATAATAATAATACCTTTATTGCCATTGTACAATGAAATTAAATGAGTCTCTCCCCCCCAACACTCAATCTCTTATTGTGTCTTGTGTCCCTGCACATAGTGAGTAGCCGTGGACAGCTTTGCCCTCCAAATGTTTTTGTGTCCAAGTTTTTTGTACCTTGTCTTGTTACCTGAATGAGCTTTCTTTGACGTGTTCAGGAGGCAACAGGAGAGAAGGGAGAGAGAAGGCTGGGCATTGCACGGCCTGGTGGATCCTTTTGCACCCCCACCCCGCTTGACCCGCATGCTTGTGTCTGGAATGTGTGCATGTCCCTTTTCCCACAGCGTTCCTCATTTGGAAATTCAAGTCTTACAATCTCACATGTGTGCCATGCAGTGTATTCGCAGTAGTTCTGGGTTGGCACAGAGGGACATTGAACAAGGACCAAATGTGTGTGGTTGCATTCACCGCACACACAGCCAGCATAAAAGATTTTGTTTTGGCCAGTATTCAAACAGGAGCTGCTTTCTTAAAAGGTGGTACCTCATGTTACAAACACCTCGGGTTACAAACACTTCAGGTTACAGACTCCGCTAACCCGGAAGTAGTACATCGGGTTAAGAACTTTACCTCAGGATGAGAAGAGAATTCGCGTGGCGGTGGCAGCGGGAGGCCCCATTAGCTAAAGTGGTACCTCAGGTTAAGAACGGTTTCAGGTTCAGAACGGACCTCCAGAACGAATTAAGTTCATAACTGTACTTTTAATTTGAACAATGTTAATTGGGTCAACAAAAATGCCACAGACATCACAGAAACGCACGAGCAGGAACAAACTATAAGCAGCTCTTAAATGAAATGTTTCTGGACATTAGACAGACAAGCCCAAAGTATTTTATCCGCTGGTTTTCATGCGAAAAAGGTGGGCAGATATAAACACATCCACATGCATAGATCTCACTCATAACCACCATAGGCTACACTGCTGTTGAGCACAAAATGTTCTACTACTCTTGCTTTCCAGGCTACCATGAAGGCTAATTCTTCCTTGAGCCAGGAATACAGTGACTGGTTTATGATGAAGGAACAGCCATGAATGACAAACGACAATGAATCTTAGGAGAGCTTTATGATTAATTGTTCACATCCCTCCCCTGCTCTTCTTTAACTTTTTTTCTAAAACAGTTGGGTGGTGTTTTTTTACATCAAGCTTTTTATTAATGCAAAATCGAAAAGTACAGAGAGACTATAATCAGAGTTGCAAAACATAAAAGCAGTACAGAGATTGTATTTTCCAAATAGATAAGGGAGCAGATATTGCAGAAAAATAAAAGCAAAGCACATAATGAGAGCCAAACTGCGATTTGGAGTTTTGCATATCTGAATTCGGCACATAAGAAATGAAGTGCTAGCAAACACACTTAGAAAAGCAGACTATAATTTTGCACATCTTTACCCTGCCCTCCTTTTAAAAGGAAACCAAAGGGGAATACAACAGGGACAGAGCCTAAGGCTAATTAGGGAGAGGCCATGACTCAGTGGCAGAGTGCATGCTTTGCCAACTTTAATCTCTGGCACCTCCAGACAGGGCTAAAAAGAGTGTCGCCAGATCTTGCTGGAAGCTGCCACTTCTCCTTGCTTCCATGGCGTCTGTGAGATTCTGCTGCCCAAGGTGGCTGCCTCAGTCCACCTGATGGGCCGGCCGGCCCTGTTATCAGCACAACACAGATGTGCACTCTCATGGATGCTATTGTCTATTTTATTGAGCTTAGGTGCTCACATAAGTGCTCCTGGCATGCCCCGCGGAGGACCTTAAGGTCCGCAAATGACAACACTTTGGAGGTCCCAGGTCTCAAGGTGGTTAGATTGGTCTCAACTAGGGCCAGGGCCTTTTCAGTACTGGCCCCGACTTGGTGGAACACTCTGTCACAAGAGACTAGGGCCCTGCGGGACTTGACATCTTTCCTCAGGGCCTGCAAGACAGAGCTGTTCCACCTGGCCTTTGGTTTGGACTCAGCCTGACCCTTATGTTTCCCTCCCCTTATGGTTTTGATCTATGGGCTACTTTTAAAATGAGGCTGCATTTTAAATTGTATTTTAACCTGTATTTTAATTGGGGGGTTTTCCCTTCTATTATGTTTTTATTGTAATTTTACTGGTGTTAGCCGCCCTGAGCCCGGCTCTGGCTGGGGAGGGCAGGGTATAAATTATTATTATTATTATTATTATTATTATTATTATTATTATTATTATTATTACTGCGCACCCCAGTCACACCGTGACCACATTCCTGACACACAGTCCAGTTCCCTGTAGGATAGTCAATGACCACATCTCTCCTGTTTCCATAGAAATCCTTTGTCCCACAGCAGTCCCTCCTGTTTCCTTCCAGGGATAAGCAGCACAACTTTATACAGCAGACATTGTATTAGAACGTACTAAATGAGAGGTAGTCAATGTTAATAATAATAATAATAATAATAATAATAATAATAATAATTTATTTGCATCCTGCCCATCTGATTGGGTTGCCCCAGCAAATTATTACATTGCAAGTGTCAGTACTAATGTTCTATACCAACACATGGGAACTTGAGACTCTCCAGATGCTGTTGAGACTACAAATCCCATCACCCCAATCGTTGACCAGTGGGTGATGGGATTTGGAGTCCAGCAACATTTGGAGGGCCACATTCCCTCCCCCCTTACAAAAGAAGAATGTTTGTTCACAATTAAAACAAATGACTGCCCTATCCTTGATTTCTAAAATACATTTTTTTAAAGTCATCATCATTAGTATTTTTTTCAGTGCACTAGAACAAATCGTCTTCCTCTGATGTATAGAGTCTTGTGATCCTCCTTCTGTTCTTCTCCTTTACAGACACTGCAAATACTAATGGTGAAATCAATGTCATATTATGGGCTTGTCAGAAAGTCAGACACTGTCCTGTTAGACGACAAGAAGTGATGTTTCCCATAATTTAATCCACACATGACTCAAAATGTGATCCCCTCCCCAGTTCACTACCACTTTGTCTCGGTTTCCAAAATGTAAGCAGAAGGAGAGGAAGGTTAAGTAAGGAGCTCTCAGAAAAGCAGAAGGATTCAAATTCAGAGAAAGCCACAAAGGGTAGACCAATTATTGCACTCCTCTACTTCAGTCTTGACAAAGAGTTGGCAGTGTCTGTGTTAATGCCAGATTTATAGAAGACTTTCCAAGCCTTTAATATGTCTCAGTAAGATGGAAACAGTCCAACAAAAGTTTGCCATGACTGAACCAAGCACAGTTTTAAATCAATAGAACTTAAGTTAATGCATCTAAGCTCCATTCTGCTGCTGGATCGTGACTTACCTTTTGCTGGACTGGGCCCCAATGTAATGCTCTGCATGCATGTAAACCCTTTGTACTGTACATATGGTGGTTCAAAACATTGAGTGATGTGTCCGTAATTTGATGGTCATATTGTCCATTGGAATGCATGTTGCCATTATACTGTTTCCTGCCAGGGACGATACTATGTGTTTGCTACATAATTCATTTTTGCTGCTTCGGAACCATATTGCAAATGTGACTTTTCTTCCCTTGATGGTATTATCTTGATTGATATATGTCTTATTTGGTTCCAAACCTTTCCAAAAGTCAATCGGCATCATTCTCCCTGACATCATTGGGCTTTGGGCCGGATCGTACATTATCATATCCTTAATTGTACAGTATTATTTTGCATGCCCGATTAAACATGTTGTGTTGCTTATGGTCCTCTTTACAGTCCATGAAAAAAATGTAGATTTTTGTAGATAATAAGATGCTGGAGGTGGCAATATACTGTGTACCGGGGAAATGAAAGCAAGGGTTAAATAGTGGCAGACCCAGTTGGCCCACTTACAGGATGGCAATCCAACTCTAAATTAGGACTGGAGGGACAGGGATGCATCCCTTTTCCCCATCTTGCATTTCAAGTACCGTATTTTTCGCTCTATAACACGCACCCGACCATAACACACACATAGTTTTTAGAGGAGGAAAACCCGTAGGCATGCCACCCGTAGGCATTCCCTCCATAACACGCACAGACATTTCCCCTTACTTTATAGGAGGAAAAAAGTGAGTGTTATGGTGCAAAAAATACGGTAATATGTGAAATAGAAGCTGGTGACTAAATCATTCCTCTTACAAAAAGGGGAAAAGATTGTGCAAATCAGCACCATGTGTATCCATCTCACCTATTGCTTTAAGTCAGCCTTCCCCATCCTGGTGCATTCCAGCTGTTTTGAACTACAATTCTCATCCTCCCTTTCCATTGGCTATGCTGGCTGGGGGCTGATGGGAATTGGAGTCCAGCAACGTTTTGAGGGTAGTGGAAGGCTGTTTTAGGTGCAAGGTGCGTATAGGGGTCTGTTCCTCCGCCACAGGACTTGGAACACTGACCGGATAGAATGTATAGGCCATGGCTGTTACCACGAGCCTTCCAGCATGTCTTTGTTTTCTAATCAGTGGTGTCTTGGCCTCCAGCCCAGATTATATGTAACTTCTAGATCAAGAGTTATTGATATGGTGATGTTGGACTACAGGTCCCAGCATCCCTGGCCATTGGTCAATATGGCTGGGGCCAATGGGATTTGGAGTTCCAACATTATCTGTAGAGAGCCATGCTGGCTATCCCTGTTGTAGACCTTTGAGGAACAATACTGTCCCAGTTGAAGATTATGTTAAGGTTTGGATTATGAGTCTCGCCTTCAGCCACAATGAACTAGTTTAAGCAGTTATGTAAATTGGGCTGCTTATGATGGTAGTACGCCATTATGGACTTATATCATTTCATTAATTAGTCTAAAAAACACCTGGATGGTGGCTGTTCCATCTTAGACCTTTGAGGACCAATGCTACTCAGCACACTACTAACCAGGAGGTAGCTGACAATAAATATTTTTTTAAAATAGCCAATCTATCCAAAGGACTTGTGAATCCTATACATGTCCACTTAGAAGTAAGTCTGATTGAGTTCAATGGGATTTACTCCCAAGTAAGTATGTATAGGGTTGCAGCTTGATAGCCGTGTATAAAGTAACATGCTTCTGACTAGCTGAATAAACTAGGAAGCAGGCCGCATTTGGCACCAGCTGTAGTTCAGCCTTGAACCAGAGACTTCCCTATTGCTCTGTCTGCTCCAGCTCATCCAAACACTGTACGTATGGGTACCGTGGCTTGCATTCTGGCACTGCAGTTGGCCATTTTCCCCACTCAGCTGTAGGAAGCAGAACTCCTGTTGTGCTTCTGAGTAATTTCTCGTTTCCTTGGAGCTGTTAAAAAGCATGGGTGTCCCTGGGTCAGGAGCTGGCAACTTGATTTTCCATCAGTCATCAAAAGCAGCCAACACATTGTAAACTCAGTATTATGGACATTGTGTTACCTAGTCTTTACTAGGCTGTGTTCATTCAGTGACTTCATCATACATAGACAGTTTAGATGTTCCTCGGTTGAAGGATCCTAGATGAATCCATTGAAACGTATTCTTCTAGTTTAACATCGTTCTTGCTAAAGACATTGAATGTCATTCTGCTTTTCTGTAAGAGTCCCAGCCTAACTCAGGATAGTGGGTGTAGAGTAGCAACTTTGGAGTTGTGACTTAAAGCAGAACCCCTGCAATAACTGTGCTCTTTCTTCTCATTCATCGAAGGTGGTGGTCAATGCTTTGGTAGGCGCCATCCCTTCTATCATGAACGTCCTGCTTGTCTGCCTTATCTTCTGGCTCATCTTCAGCATCATGGGAGTCAACTTGTTTTCTGGGAAGTTTGGGAAATGCATCAACAACACGATAGGTGATGACCCTATGAACCAAACATTGGTCAACAACAAGAGCGATTGCCAAAACTTGAATGAGACTGGAGAGCTGTACTGGACAAAAGTGAGGGTCAACTTTGATAATGTTGGCGCAGGCTACCTGGCTCTGCTGCAGGTGGTAAGTTCACTACTACTTATTCATGTTGTTATTAGGCAGTCACACTGACCGAAGGAATCTTAAGTCAATGTATTTATTTAGTAATAAATTCATTTATACATCCCTCTTAATTTAAACACACACACCCAGCACAGAGTGGTTCACAAATGGTCAAATGTATAATACAGCAAAGCAAAACTGTAAGACCATCTTCAGCCTTAACAGAGTAGCAAGTCAATAATCATGTAGACTGTTTGATGAACCAGGCACTCCCAAGCCTATTTGGCAATAACCACAGGCAAGGTACATTTTTAGCACTCAATGAAGCTGGAGTAGACATTATGACTGGAACATTATGATCTGTAGATGATTGAGTGATTGAATCAATTTGTATAAATTTGCCTTTTGGGGAGGGCAACCCAATAGTTCTGAAGCAGGGATGGAGAACCTGTAGCCCTCCAAGGGTTGTTGAAGTCCCATGAGCTTCAGCCAACATGGCCAGTGGTCAGGAATGGTAGTAGCTGTTATCCAGCAACATCTGGAGGACCACGGGTTCTCCGCCCCATCCTTACTGGAATACCTTTTCTAAGAACATGTATGGCACTTGAAGCTTAGACAGACAGATAGTTCTGTTGGTCAATTAATTGGAGGAATCCATTTAGCCAGTCGAAACAGTTTGAACTGATTAATCTAACCAATGAACTGTCTAAATCTTCCATGTTGTTATGCCAGTATGCCTGTTATTGGGGTAGGGTTGCGCATCAATTAATTTAAGGAATTTATAAGCTTATCCTTCAACACAAACAATACAATAACAGTTAATAAACTTCAAACCGGAAGCAACAGCATTGATCCGATAAAGGAGTCTGAATCATAAAACAGTGTGGAAAATAGGATGTCCAGGGTAGAGTTCAGACAAATCTGAGCCAAGAAAGAGTGGGTTAGAATAGCTTGAGTGAAAATCTTTTGAAGGGTTTTTCTCATACCTCCACTGCAGCCCCCCCCCCCCACGATGATTCCCGAGATCTGAGGGACCCTCTGGAATAGCATGAGTTGTACATAGGAAGCTCCTTCATACAGAGTCAGGCTGTTGGCTTACACTGAGTGGAAGTGGCTCTCCAGAATTTCAGGCTAAGGGTCTCTATCCCAGCCATACCTGGGATATGAGCTACATCCCTTCCCCAAAGGAAGACTGCAGAGGGAGGTGGAAATCAGCAGAGAGAAGGGGGAGGGGCTCGTGTGAGTGGTTGCTCTTCATAGATGACATCCCACAATGAAATAGCTTTCCAGTGGGTGCAAGAGGTTGCAGTGGTCAGGGAAAGTCGCGTAACTGAATTTCCACTTGCACTACTGCGGATCCAAGACATTTCTCCCCTCGAACAAGTTCTCTAAATCAATAACCAGCCAGATGAAGATAGCCAATCCCTGTTATGTGTCCCCATCAGCAGGAACAAAGAGCTATACCGCTGCTGATCACAGAGGTTTGGTTTCCCTAATTTGGCTAATGGTTGTGGATAGACTTCTCCAATGTGCTTTTATCTAACCCCTTTAAGGGGGAGGAAAAGGCCTTCTCAGCTAGTGACCTTCAGCACACAGGAATCTGCCTTGTATCATATCTGTCCATTGTTCCACCTGGCTTAGATGTTCTGGAGTACAACTCCCATCAGATAGGTTGGAGAGCACATGAGACAGAGCCTTCTTGGTGGTGGTCCTGCTTGGTGGTGGCTGGGGAAACCCAGCTAGATGGGCAGGGTATAAATAATGTTGTTGTTGTTGTTGTTGTTGTTGTTGTTGTTGTTGTTGTTGTTGTTGTTATGGAACTAACTCTCTTCCATTTAATATTCACTCAGCCTCTTCAGGCATTCAAGAGAGTCTTAAAATATTTTTACTATTGCATAAGAGAGCTTAGCATATCAGAATTGGGCACCTATTTCTCCGTATCCGCAAAATGCTTCATATTCTGCTTATTTAAGCGTCTGTTGTTTTTATCCCTCTTTGTGTGCCGCTGTGCCATGATGGCTCGGCCCTGGAATGCAACTAGTAAATATCTGGTATTAATAAATAAATAGTTCATGAGTACAGTCAGACACTGGTCCAGGACTGAGATGGCTAGTCGGGGTCAGGAGAAAAGTGGTGCAAGTCGTTTCTTAATTTGGTGGAGGGAAGGTGGTTTAAGGCAAATATGTCACCACCAGTTCAAATGCCTCCCCAAGTTTTTTACATGCTTTGCTCTTATATGACCTTTGCACTCTTCAGAGAACACTGAACAAAGAATGTTGATGAGCCTATGCTGGAAGCTGTTGTGCTCTTCCGGACATCTCTAAGCATTCAGATCACAGCCTGACTTACTTCCTACTTTGTTAGCCAATATTAAGCCAGTGTCCCCCAGTTTGGGCATAATGGGGCACTCTGGCTTAATGCAGACCAGAAGTTGGTGTGTAATGGGAGAAATGGAAGAGAGGGCGAGGGAAGATGACTCAAGGAGCAAGACTCAGCCTCTACACTTTTTCCTGATTTATGAATCCAGAAATGATGAGTCAATCCAGGCCTGAATGTGTGTAGTAGGGGAGTTCCTACTTTCAGACGAGAGAATTAGATTGGAGGCCCCCGTCTTCACTGCTCACACCTGGTGAACCAGGTGCGCTTATTAGCTTGCATGTTGAACACTGCAGAGCAAATATATCCCTGCTTTTTCCTGTTTCTACCCTGAAAGCAAAGCTTGCAAATGTGTGGCTTTTTATACCGATAGAAACAGTCTCTTTTGAAAAAAGAGGGAGCATTGTGTGCTGTGTTGCAGTTTCTAACTTTCCGCTAAATTTACTAGGGCATTTCATAGATCGATGTCATGACGCACCAAATATTTCTAGACTCTGCACAATTTGAGAGCCAACCTTTTTGTTTGTTTTTCCCTACTTGCAATTAGTAATATTCAGACAGGGGACTTAAAATAGCAAAGAGCACTCTAAAACGAAAGAGGAAGCAAAATTCGACACATGAATTTGGGAGGGCCTGCGATGGATCACCGTTTTGTGTCCCCATTAGTACTAGATGGAATTGTGGGGGGGCACGGGCCTTCTTGATGGGGAGCAGTCTGCCCCCTGGCATTCAGTCCAATGCATGCTATCACTGCAATCCTGCACACACTTATCACAGAACCATAGAATTGTAGGGTTGGAAGGGGACCATAAGGGCATCTAGTCCAAAGTAGGAATTGCAGCTAAATAATCACTGCCAGGTGGCCATCCAAGCTCTGTTTATAAACCTCAACTGAGGCAGAGTCCACCACCACCACCTACGGCAGTCCATACCACTGTTGAACAGCTCCTACCGTCATAAGGTTGTTCCTAATGTTTAGTTGGAAGCTCTACTTCTTAGGAGGCGAGTCTCACTAAACTCAGCAGTACTTACTTCCATGTAAACATGCTCAGGATACAATGGTCTGTGTCTTTTGAACATGCTCCAGCCTCACCAAGGCTGCATGCATACAGTAGTTTATTGAGCAGGTTGGGAGTTGTTGCTCTATAAAAAGCAAACTACAGTTCCCAGGACTCTCTGGGGGAAGTCATGTGCTTCAAATGTCCTTTAAATACATGGTGTGTTTGTAGACTAAGTGAGGAATGGCTGTTCTTTGTATCTGTGATACAGCACTGCAGGCTGAGTATAACCTTGCACCTGTTATTCAGTCCTGATCCTGCTTCTCCCTTGATGGTCACCATGCCACTAAGTTCTTCTCTATATGATGTAGCCCCCTGCACAACGACGCATCTCCTTGCTCGCCTGCCCACTTCACAGGATGCAGAAAGGATGGAGAGATTGGAAAGAGCATTTTGGGTTCAGCCCTCCCAGTTCATTCAACTTCCTTGGGAAACGTTGGCTTTCTTTCTTCTTCATCCTCCAAGGAGACAGGGTTGCTTCGAAAGTGTGTGGGTGATGATGCCTAATGAAATTCCAGAAGTCAGAGAGGGGGCTGAGCAGAACTTCCTGTGGACATATGAAGCTGCCTTATGCTGACGCAGACCATTGGCTGGGACATGTAGCCCAGTACTGTGTGCTCAAACTGGCAGCTGCTTAGGCATATAGGTCTTGTTTAGCTCTGCTGCTTGAAGATCCTTTTATTCAAGGGGGGGGCCTTCTTAAGACTGGGGATTGCTTTCCCCCAGGAGAAGCCTCTTGGAGGCCCTGTGCTGGTGGCAGGCGAAGGCCAGAGGCAAAAGCAGGCAGAGGAATAGATGTGACTCTTGCCTTTATACAGTATAATCTTGCAAAAATCAGAGGTTTTTGCAAAAGCATCTGAGCAGGGCTGGTGAAGGTGTGGCACCAGGGAGTGGAGGTGCTGTCTGGAAAGAGTGCTAAGGGCCAGATAGAAAAGCCTAGGGGGCCACGTTCAGCCTGTGGGCCCAAGGCTCCCCACCTCTGCTTTAATGAAGGGACCAGAGGTTGAGCTGGCCTCTCATGCCTGCAAAGCAGATGCTGTACCACTGAGCTACAGCCTCTCTGTTAGGCAAGAGACCAGACCAGACTGCAGTGCATAGGAGCCAGAAACTATTCCCCATTGCCCTGGGACAGACATAGTCCCAGACCATACTATTTCTCAGCTTTCCCAAACACTGTTATTGGCATTGGAGGTAAAGTTCACAAGAGCTGAGCTTGCTGTATCAAAGTTATAGATAGCTGAGATCTAAGGTTTTGCAACCAGCTTTGGTAAGTGGTGGTGATAACATTATACATAGTAGACAAGGGGGTTGTTTGTTTCCTACACAGGCAGGTACAACCACCAGCCCTATTGGGTGATTTAGGCTTGCCCATTCCCATAGCTGGCCCATTGGCCTCCTGGGCCAAAGCATAACTTGACCCCTTTCAGGCACAAACTTGAGATCACTGCCTTTCTCTGTTGCTTATCTGGTCTTGTTTTAGTTTGAGTCAGAGTTAGCCACAGTCTGATGGCACATGCCTTCTATGCAATAACCTAATCATCAGCTGTAAGCGTGACCCCAAGATGAATTTATCAGCAGTTAAGTCTCACCCCAACACACACACACACACACCAGCCCATAACTAATTTCAATAGCAGACAGTATTTTAGCTGGACCTATGCCATGCAGGACAATATCACACAACACTCCCATAAAGATCTTACCACCTTCAGATCTGGTCTGTAAGTGGTTACTAATTCCCCCGTAATTTTATTTCCCTCCCAGTTACGTTTCCCACCACTGCCTTTCACGATATCACCACTTCTTTGCAGAAGTGTCTTGTGAAGGATTCCAGAAGCCTAACTGAGCTCTGGATTATCTTACTACTAGGCTCCTCAGGAGTTGGGGGGGGGGGGAGAGAAGGGGAGGGGAGCTGGATGGGACAAAACAGCTTTATAATTGACAGCTCTGCCATCCAACAATGCCTTATTACCATCCAGATCAGCTCATGAACTGCAATTGTGAAGTTCAGAAATTGTCGGGTTCTTTCTTTTTCCAATGCTAAACGCCCCGTTTATAGTCCAGCTGGAATCTTGGCCAAATCATGCCCCCAGATGGGAATGCCATGCAGAGATGGAAGATTGCTTTGCCAATGGGAGAGAGCTGTGAGGAAAGATTAGAGCAATTTGGAGAGTGAGTGCTCCACAGAGCAGGCAGTTCTCTTTCTCCTCCTCCTAACCTCTTTTGGGCAAGAGAGTCGGCTTTTAAGTGGGAAGGGACTAGAAGAGGCTCAGGTTGCCACCCGCAGGATTACGGAAACATTGGGAAGCAAGGATTCAACCACCTGCAAAAGGGATCAATAGTACAGGATTAAATCATCATTTGTTTCAGTGAAACAAGCTGCTGTATCGCCTCAGGCCTCTCTCTCTCTTTTTTTAAAGATATTTATTAAGATTTTCAAAATATTACAAAATGAAAAAACAAAAAACAAAAATACAAAATAAAAGTAGTTAAAAACAACTCAATCTTTCTGTTACTTATCTTTCATTTGCTTGTTTCCCGGACCTCCTCGGCCCTCCCTTTTTTGTATTCCAATTCAGTTTGTTAGTTCAGCAAATCCTTCCCCTCTTTGTTTATCCTAGTCTTTAATCTTAAAATATTGTGACATTAAATTTTTACCTATTAATAATCCATTTTTCATATTCCCTTATAATATTACAGCTAAAAACCACTTAATTTCTATCCAACATCATTCTAACGTTCATTAATTTTGCAATATTTCTGTAAATAGTCTTTAAACTTTTTCCAGTCTTCTTCCACCAACTCTTCTCCCTGATCTTGGATTCTGCCAGTCATTTCCGCCAATTCCATATAGTCCATCACCTTCATCTGCCATTCTTCCAGAGTGGGTAGAGGCCTCTCAACCCTCCTTGTTCATATTATGAATGTCGGTTCCAAAAAGCACACTCGGGTTTTACTGAGGGAGGCTGGTGCATTAGAGGAAATGAGGCAATGCACCTCCAACTAGCTTTCACGTGCCCTGCCTTCTCACTTGCATACAGTCCAGGGGGTGTCACTACCTGTCACCTCCTTCTCCTCCTTAGTTTCAGTGTTTCCCCTTGTGCAACTCAGCAGGGATGGGGGGATGGATGACAAAAGTAGGACTGGTAGGCTCTGCCTGTCATTGGCTCTAGCGCCCCCTACTGTTGGCCTCCCAGCCCTCTCACCTACCAATACCAATGGACATCAGCCACACAGGTAGGAAGTATGTGTGCCATTACAAACCAGGGTGCTACTTAGGGCGAAGCAGGCTGCCTCTCCTGTTTCCTCCCTTCTCCCTATCACACACAGACCAGTGTTTCATATCACACGTGATTACCCCAGAATGCGTCCCACTGCCACCCCACCCGGTCCCAGCAAGCACAGTGCTGCCTCTGACCCATGGCTGTTCAGTGGGTCAGCGAGAAGAGGACGGCAGCCTTCTGTGAACTTTCTTGAGCTAACTTGTCTTAGGATCTAAGCCGCTGCCTGTTAAATTAAAAGCTTGCTTTCAGTCATTAAACAAGCGTCCCCCATAATAGAACCTGCTCAACAGCTAACTCTGTTCCTTTACATAAGCCAAAATTCATGGGGCGGTTTGGTTTTTTTATTGTATTAACAGTGAAAAATATTTTCCCCCACATAATAGTGCAAGTAAGGTACAAAGCTATAAAGTAACCATTAACGCAAATGCATATTATGATTGTCTTAATTACATGCATTGCTTTTCTTTTTCCTAGGCAACTTTTAAAGGTTGGATGGAAATTATGTATGCTGCGGTGGATTCACGAGAGGTGGGCTGCTCAGATAAAGGACTTTGGTCTACTAACGTCTTGCATTATTTTATTTCTTTGTATGGTGTTTGAACCAGTGTCTCCTGCTTGCCGGTAATGTACACAATCTACTGGGAAGTTCTCCTGCAAAGCCCCCATCAAAATAAACGGGAGCTGCACAGAAAAGCCAAGGTGACTCATTCTGAGCACCCTGCATTGTACTAAAAGGGGAGCTTCGTGAGTGACGCTCATTGATGAGGCTTGGGCAGAAGATTTTTCCAGTGAATCATTCTCACTTCTGCTCATGTTTTAGCATCAATTTGGACTTTTCTTCTTATACTAGTTTTTTTTGATGATGTGTGTTATTTAGTTTACTACTTAATCATGCTTTAATTGGCAACTAGAAACACCAAAGTCCCTCCCTTGATAATGGATAAAAAGATCTTGCAAAAATATAGTGAGCCTTGAAATTTGGACTGTTTTAGCCATTAACTCCTTTTTTAACAGAAGAGACACATTAAATGCAATTAGCCCCATCGGAAGAAATAGCCATCAAGCTAACGTAATTAAAACTCAGTTCATACAGTTCATACACTCTTCATGTGGAGATAGTAGTGTCCACTGGTTCGGGCCCTCCACCAACTCCCAACTGAAGGTCGAGACATTCATGATGAGCAAATACTGTCATCTGAAAAAAAAGTTTTTAAAGTAATTCTTTTCAGATGTCATAGGCTATGCCGTAGGTGAGGCTTGGTATCCACCTAGCAGCCAAATAATTTCTCTGAGCTGCATAGAATGTGTTGTGCATTTCAAAGGAGGAAACGCACACCTTGGTTTTAGTTTAGGATGCCAGTGGACATTCATCACCCTTTCTTTGTTTTCTCCATGTTGCTTTTTTTTTTTTTTTTTTTTTGCAGCGTGAGGAGCAGCCCGTCTGGGAATATAACTTGTACATGTACCTCTACTTTGTGATCTTTATCATCTTTGGCTCCTTCTTCACTCTGAATCTCTTCATCGGTGTTATCATTGACAATTTCAATCAGCAAAAGAAAAAGATAAGTAACACCTTGTCGACCAGGCAGCCGTGAGTTGTGGAAGGGGGGCAGGGATGTTCATAGCTCAGTGGTGGACCACAGACTTTGCCCAATAGCCAATCCCTGCTGTCTCTAGTCAGAAGCACCAGGTAGCAGGTAGACCTCCGCCTGGAAGACACAAGAGCCCTGCAGCTGGGTCAGGCCAATGACCCATCTAGTCCAGCATCCCCTTCTTACATTGGCCAACCAGGTGCCCATTATGAGAAGCCTGAAAGTGGGACCTGAATGTGCAATGGTGCAAGACTGCCAGGACAGTGATTGGGTAGGATCCCCCCCCCCTTGTGATCTGGTTAATTCTTAGAGGCCAGAGTAGTTGTTCATTCAGCCCATGATGGTCTACTTCAACCAGCCATGGCTCTCCAGAGTTGTCTCCTCCTCCCTGATCCTTCTAGCTAGAGATACCAGAGATTGAACCTGAGGGCACCTTCTGTGTGCAATGCAAGTGTTCTGCCATTGAGCTGTGGGCTCCTCCCTGTCACCTGTTTTCATTCAACTGCTGGTCAGTATGTTGTGATGCACCTAGTCCCAAACAAAATACTCAGAAGGGAAAAGACAAAGTCAGTGAGCAGCATCTCCTGAAGTTTGCACAAATGACCAAAGAGGACCACAAAAGAAAGAAAAGAGGTTCTATAATTACTTCCATTGTGCAAAACGGTAACAATGAAAGGATGGAGGAAATGTAATCAAGCACTCAGCTAATTGTATGTAGCTATTCCAAAATTGAAATAAACATGGAAATCTTGTGGCCAGTACATAGTCCAAGCCATACTACCCTGAGCTCCTTGGAGAACAGGTGCATATAAGTGCAATAAATAAATCACTGCTGAAAAACAATGAATTCTAATCTGGTTCTAAAAAATGCTGGCCCAATAATCAGTTCCTCCTCTTAGGATGGAGGAATGAATCTGTCAGATTTGGTTTCTCTCCCTTTCTGTTTTCTAGTGTAACATTCAGTTCACCAAATTTCCCATATGTTTGCAATTTCCATACCGCCCCCGTCAAGTCCTCATGAAAATTCATCAGCATTTTACCATTCATTTCTCCTAATGTGGGGCGTATGGGGTGTTAGGGGAGGGGTGGTAGATCTGGTGGGGGACACATCCTTCCTTCTGTGGTCCCTACCCTGCACTTATAGAAGAAAAACTCTTATCTTAAACCTCTGCTGCCTTGTGGGATGCATTCAGGAGATGAAAAGGCTAAGGAGTAACCCAATACAAATCTGGAGTGGAGTCCCTAAGATGCTTAGATGGCGTCTTCTATATCTCCTTCTGGCATTTCCTACAGCCAAGCTGGTGTCAGACGTCTTGCTCGGCTTTCCTTTGGACCACACCAACACGGCCGAGAGAGGGGTCTTGTCATCTGGGCAGCCCAGGTCCTCCAGACATGCTGCCCAGGCTTGTGCTTCAGAGCAGTCACTTCAGTGCTGCTGATGCAACAGTTTGACTTCCCCCCCAGAGGCGCACACCATTTTCTCTTGCGACAGATGGATGCCAGCAACAATCTCCTAATTTTGTATTCAATTTAGCCTTCCGGCAATATTTCCCTTAATACAATGAGTTTTTGTGTATTATTTTCACCAATAATGTGCATTTTTATGTGCACTTCCTTCTCATACACCCATTTTGGGGGCTGGAGAACTGCCAAAATTTAGAGAAGTTTGCATCTCAAAATTTAGAGAAGTTTGCATCTTGAAAGAGAGCTGAACTTGAGTTTATGTATTGCTCTGGGAAGTGTGATTTAGTCACAGACTAACCCCTCTGGTGATATTTCTCGTGGAATTTCATGGTCATCCGCTGGCTGATAACTGATAAGGCAGATAGCACTTCTTCCAATTCCATGGCACTGTTGAATTTTGGTAGGATCAATATCTCAGTAAAAATGATTAACAAACTTTCTTCGGGATACCTACGCACAGTTTCAATTCTTACTGAAATATAATTAGATAGCTTAATGATTGCTACCAAGAATGGAGGGGAAGGAAGGGAAGGAAATGGAGACCTTCAGTCATTAAAAATGGTTTTGCTTTCCACAAACAGCCATTTCTGCCATCCAAATTAATGTTAGTTTTATCTCCCTATACTTAGGTGGACAAGACATCTTTATGACAGAGGAACAGAAAAAATACTACAATGCCATGAAAAAACTGGGATCCAAGAAACCCCAAAAACCCATCCCACGGCCAGTGGTGAGGCATTCTGTGGATTTCTTTAGCTGATACCAACTGACCCCTTCAGAAAAATGTCCACCAGAATCGTATCCATTGTAGTTATTTATATATTACACATATTTTTACACAAGCATCCTGTCATATTTCTAGAGAGGTTTATAGCACCAATCAAGAAGAAAAAAAGTTTGTAAATTGAGCTCTATTAAAATATTTTGGAGTTTTCCCATTGAATTGAATGGAAAGTGTTTGGGATAGGGCACTCTGTCACCTAAAAACATGATGCTATTCTTCCATTCCAAAGTATGCTTTGGACCAACACTGCGGTCCCCCTCTGAGTGTCTTCTGGTGGTTCCCTCACTGCAAGAAACAAAGGTACAGGGAACCAGGCAGAGGGCCTTCTTGGTAGTGGCACCCGCCCTGTGGAACACCCTCCCTTCAGAAGTCAAGGAGATAAAGAACTATATAACTTGTAGAAGACATCTGAAGGCAGCCCTGTACTGGGAAGTTTTTAATGTTGGATGTTTTATATGTGCTGTGGGCCGCCCAGAGTGGCTGGGGAGGCCCAGCCAGATGGGTGGGGTATTATTATTATTATTATTATTATTATTATTATTTTCAAATTGCATGGTAGGGTTGTCCACCCTGTGACTTGCCACCTCTGGGGCCAACAACTGCATCAACAAACAAATATTTGAGGCAGCTGCTAGGACCACAGTCCTCCTGACCACTGCCACACTTTCATATGGTGCTGTGCAAGTGTGAACACTTACAGGAGCTGGTGACAAGGAGGGGTGGTACTGCAGACCTGGCCTCATGGCAGGGGCAGAACAGAAGAGCGGGTGGGGAAGGAACAGCAGCAGAAGCACTGAACTGGCTCCACCAGGGCTCCCAAACTGCCTGATGTCACTGCTACTCAACCCTGACCCTGCACAGTCCCTGGACTTGCCAGTTATACTGTTGTCAGGATCCCACCACTGTGTGCATAGGCGGCCCTCCCTGCTGGCCACTGCTGAACACCCAAACTGCATACAAGTTCCATTTCAGGCCCAAATAGGTGCAAACATATGGTGCTGAGTTGGCTGCTTTGATCTATTGCAGTAGTTTGCATAAGCTCATCCCCAGTGCTCCGTACCCTATAAAAAAAGCATTATTCAGAGTAGTGGTTTGCACGACTCACTAATAATGACACAATAAAATTCAAAACAGTAACAGTTAATTGCAGATTTATTCAAAATCCAATCAAAACTATTCAGTTTAACTGATGAGCTTGATTCAGGGATATTAGCTTTTTGAAGTCTGGTAGTCATTTGTACCTCCAGCACCGCCTGTCCCCCACCCCCCACCACTCCCTTATCTCTTGGTAATCCCCTAGGTAACTCCCACACACCATGCCATACCATCCACTTTGGGAACCACTGATCTAACGTGTCTTTCTAATATCTTCCAGAACAAGTATCAAGGCTTCATTTTTGATGCTGTCTTGAATCAAGCCTTTGATGTCTGCATCATGCTCCTCATCTGCCTCAACATGGTCACCATGATGGTGGAAACGGATGACCAGAGCCCGGAAAAAGTGAACATCCTTTACAAAATCAACATGGTCTTTGTTGCCATCTTCACTGCAGAGTGCATATTAAAAATGGTGGCTCTGAGGCACTACTATTTCACCAACGGGTGGAACATTTTTGATTTTGTCGTCGTAATTCTATCAATAGTGGGTAAGTCAAACCCTCAACAAATACAGAATTTGGAGTGGTGGATTTGCCTAGATCCACGTGGCCTGATTGGCTTCAAGGGGTAAACCACATGTGAATATTTCTTAGGAGCAGTGACACATTGGAGCATGCAGACTCTTCTTTGGCCTACTCCAGTGTGTCTGCAGCACATCTGTAGAGCAGTTCATGGCCTCTGGGCTTAACTCATGGTGCAGAAGGCCCACCTGTGCTGTTGGTTTCCTCTGCAGCGTTTTAGATCACAGGTTACTCAACAGGATGGATGTAAGGGAGCCATGAGCTATTAGTAATGCTGGCTATACACTGCCTCTATGATCAGAAGCAGTATGCTGGGAAAGAACAGTGGGAAAGGGCTATGCTTATGCCCTGCTTATGCCCTGGCCACTGTAGGAAGGAGGTAAAAGGTAAAGGTAAAGGGACCCCTGACCATAAGGTCCAGTCGTGACCGACTCTGGGGTTGCGGCGCTCATCTCGCTTTGTTGGCCGAGGGAGCCGGTGTACAGCTTCCAGGTCATGTGGCCAGCATGACTAAGCCATATCTGGCGAACCAGAGCAGCGCACGGAAACGCCATTTACCTTCCCGCTGGAGCGGTACCTATTTATCTACTTGCACTTTGACGTGCTTTCGACCTGCTAGGTTGGCAGGAGCAGGGACCGAGCAACGGGAGGATGCTGGTTTAAATAGACCCTTGGTCTGATCCAGCAGAACTCTTCTTGGGTTTATGAACAAGCCTCCTGGTATCCCAAGGGCAACGTGGTAAGATGCCCCTGCATGTGTGTATCGAGGCCCCCAAAGGAAGGAAAGAAGGGATGCAAGAGCTCAACTGAGCTCTGTGCGGATCCTTACTCGCATACTCAGTTGCGCTTCAGCAGGGATGTCCCATGCCCTTAATTGGTAAACCAGAGATGCTACTTTCAACCAAAACGCCATAACCTTTGCTGGTTCACTAACTGGTTATTCCCTTCCCCCCCAAGGCTCTGTACTTTCTGACATCATCCAGAAATACTTCTTCTCCCCTACCCTCTTCAGAGTCATTCGCTTGGCTCGGATTGGCCGGATCCTGAGACTTATAAGAGGGGCCAAAGGAATCCGAACTCTTCTCTTTGCCTTAATGATGTCCCTCCCTGCGTTGTTCAACATTGGCCTCCTGCTTTTCCTGGTCATGTTCATTTACGCCATTTTCGGCATGGCCAACTTTGCCTACGTTAAGCAAGAGCATGGGATCGACGACATGTTCAACTTCCAGACGTTTCCCAACAGCATGCTCTGTCTCTTCCAAATCACTACATCCGCCGGCTGGGATGGTCTTCTCAGCCCCATTTTGAACACCGGGCCGCCATATTGTGATCCAAGCCATATCAACACAAATGGCTCGAGGGGAAACTGTGGCAGCCCCGCGGTGGGAATTCTGTTCTTTGTTACTTATATCATTATATCCTTTCTCATTGTTGTAAACATGTACATAGCTATTATTTTGGAGAACTTCAGTGTCGCTACTGAAGAGAGCACAGAGCCTCTAAGCGAGGACGACTTTGATATGTTTTATGAAATATGGGAGAAATTTGACCCCGAAGCCACTCAGTTTATTGAGTACGCCGCGCTTTCCAACTTCGCGGACGCTCTGTCAGAACCTTTACGTATTGCAAAACCAAATAAGATCAAGCTCATAGCTATGGACCTCCCCATGGTGAGTGGGGACAGGATCCATTGCTTAGATATTTTGTTTGCTTTCACCAAAAGAGTGCTGGGGGAGTCCGGGGAGATGGACGCCCTCAAGATACAGATGGAGGAGAAATTCATGGCTGCCAACCCCTCGAAGATTTCTTACGAGCCCATCACAACCACGCTCAGGCGGAAACAGGAGGAAATTTCTGCCATCGTCATTCAGAGAGCCTACAGGAGCCATCTCTTCCAACGCTCCCTCAAGCAGGCTTCCTTCCTATACCGCCAAAAAGCCTGCCCCCTAGGGGAGGACGCTCCCGAGAGGGAAGGCCTCATCGCGTTCATGATGAGCGAGAACTATGGGAGGCCGATAAACAAGTCAGAAACTCTGTCCTCCACCTCCTTCCCTCCTTCCTACGACAGCGTCACCAGGGGCACCAGCGACAACTTCCAGCTAAGGTTGACCGACTCTAGCAAAAGCGACGAGCATCTAGACGATCAGCTGTCGCCCGACAGAGACAAAGAGTCGATGGTTTAAAAATATATATATATTGAGTTTTTCATTTAGGACACTTTAAGAATATTGTTTACAGAATGTAACCACACAACAGTTGAAGCAGCCTTGTTAAACATTAGTTGCAAAGGACGCAGGAAGGGAGGTCAGCCCTGAACCAGGGTATGTCAAGGCGTTGGCAGACGTCTAACCTTTGACCCTTCTCTTTCCAACTTTGCTCAATGTTTATATTTCTATATGCACAGGGAGGGGCCGGGGAGGGGGCCGGGGGGTCCAGCACAAAGGTCCTGGGGCTGTCCTAGCAGTGGTGTGTTTATGGAGACGCTAGACTGTAACACAGTAAGTACGTTATAACTATACACAGATAAAACCTGACCGCATACTTTTCATTTTAAGGTCTTACTTATATTAGTGCGTTTACTTACGGCAATGTATGACCTTGCATTCTATAATAAGAGAGTGAGGGCGAAGAGGAAGAGAGAGAGAGAGAGAGAGAGAGAGAGAGAGATGGGCGGAGGAATCACGTAGCTCCCGTAGCAGCAATGTAACACTTATTGTATATGTTGTGAATGGTCTTTCATAAATTTATTATATTTGATATTTTTTTACTTAAAATATATATAAATATATATAAATATAAATATAAAATTGTCTCCTTTTCCACGGAGATTGATGATGCTAACGCTCTACGTGATGAACTAGGAACCAGAGATGCCGCCGCCCGCCCCCCAAAAAATGACGGGAGTTGCTTGCCGAGAAAATTAGGTTGCAAGGCAAAATACTGAGTCAGCAACATTTCTAACCTTGTATTACTACAGAGACACCTGCCTGGAATCATCAGCTGCTTCCTGGCAGTTGATAACCAAGGGAGCACAGAAGGAAGGAAGTGACGTCACATAAAGCAAGACATGGGTTGCATTTTATTTTTATTTTTGTTCTATCCTGCAGGATATTAGACACTAATGGATTCTGCTTGTAAACCTGCCAATAAAAGCACTATTTTTTTACCATGCTTCAAGAATCTGCTTTGCTTCCAGCAAGGGATCTGCTCCGACTCCTTTTCTATATATATATATAAAAGGCTCCTGGCTTTCGAAAGTTGTCCCCCTCGCCCCCCCCCCAAAAAAAAACACAGCACCATGCGGCCCACACGCTGTCAAAGTGACCGGCTGCTGGGATCTGTTTTCACCGATAGTTCCGTTTCAAGCTGAACAAGCTTCGAGTTCATCAGCATTAAATAGTGTTGTTTTTATGAGACCAGACTGGTTAACTGATGTGGAAGAACTGCTATTGACAGCATAAGAGGAGAATTGCCTAAGGAGGTTAAACAAAGGGTTCCTCAACGGCGCAACAGAGGAAGGCTCTCCCCACGTTAAGGAAGTACCATATGAGATTCCCCCGAGTGTAACGAAACGACATCTGGCAATTTTGAGGGCAAAATACCTAATTATAAGGCTGATCCCTGCCCTCCGCCCACTTCTCTGAAATTTGATCATTGCGGTTCATTCTAGACATGGTAATATGTGGTGTGATAACTGGGTGCCCAACTGTCTGATGATGCCTGTTTCTCGTGCTCCTCCATCTTGTCTGAAATGAACCGAGTGCTTCTAAATATAGCATGCAGTTATGTAATTGTGATGACTTTGTGAAAAAGATTAGAACAATTAATCAAGGATAAGAACATTCACAGCAGGGACAGGGGATCTATGGCTCTCCATATGTTGGACTATGATTCCCATCGTCCCTGGCAAAAACTCCAGGACTAAACATTGCCTTAATTCCTTAACTGTGGCGCCACCACAGAGGAGGCCGTGTCTTATGTTGCCCAGAACTGGATTAAGACCTTTAGAGGCCCAAAGCAAACCTTTTGCTGCCATCACATACATCTAATTCAAATATATATAATAACATAACCTGTAACATAAATTGTTAGGGACACGGGTGGCGCTGTGGGTTAAACCACAGAGCCTAGGGCTTGCCAATCAGAAGGTCAGCGGGTCGAATCCCCGCGACGGGGTGAGCTCCCGCTGCTCGGTCCCTGCTCCTGCCAACCTAGCAGTCAATGTGCAAGTAGATAAATAGGTACCGCTCCGGCGGGAAGGTAAACGGCATTTCCGTGCACTGCTCTGGTTCGCCAGAAGCGGCGTAGTCATGCTGGCCACATGACCCAGAAGCTGTACACTGGCTCCCTTGGCCAATAAAGCGAGATGAGCACCGCAACCCCAGAGTCAGCCACAACTGGACCTAATGGTCAGGGGTCCCTTTACCTTTAACATAAATTGTTATTTTTAAAATGAAACAAAACCTACAGTACGATGGAAAATGATGTTTCATTTTCTGTACTTCCACTTTAGTTGTATTTTTTAAAAAATCTACTTTTCCTGATTGCAAAGTCTTTGATCAGATCCTCAAAACTAATCTTACATAACACATCTGCTTCTATACTTAGTAGAGATAAGGCATCCATCCTGCTTTGTTACACAGTTGTTCTGTTGGGATTTTTAATATACTCGAACAGAGAAAATGAATGTGGCCAGTAATTTGAAAAATCCAACATTGGGAAATTTATGCAGTGCCCCCCTTCCCTTGATGCCCTAAGCATGTGCTTATTTTGCTTAATGGTTAATCCAGCCCTGATGTCACAACTCAAAACATTTCCTCCAGACCTACAAGACAAAGGGTCTCCTAGAACCAGGCAGGCTAATACTGGGAGAGGCATTCTGTAGAACAGAAAACAAAACACCATTTGCTGTTCGAAACACACATACGTGAGCCCTATTCTTGCATGACTCGTGTAGGGCCTTGCCATTTCAACAAAGACACAGGACCACACTTTTAGCCCTGCTCCCAAAATGGTTGCATTCTGCAACAGCCCATCCAGTGTGAAATTCCAACACCTGAACAATTAGGCCACGTTGGGTCATTGGGTTCCACTCAGCATAAGGCAGTTTCAGATCGTACAACTGCAAAAACAGGATTGTAACAGAGGCTACAATAAGTAGGGCACAAAATACCTGCTGTAAAAAAATAATACTACTAAAAACTGCTGTAAGCCGTTCATTTGCCTTTTCTGCAGCTGTTTGCAAACTTTGCCACCTTCAGGATAAATGAGTCACAGCCATAGCACTGGATGAGAAGGAGAGCCTACGACATCTTTGCTGCCTGAGGTGCAACAGCAAATGATGCTTTTCCCCGGTCCCCAAGCCAAGGTGCTTGGTGCCCATAGGCCAAGCCACAGTCAAGTGAGACAAACAATCCCAGAAGCACCTCTTTCCACTCCCTGGCAGTAAAAACACAGTCATAATAAATTAAAGAACTCACAGCGCCCTGCCCTTTCATGTCACCCCAAATTATCTGCCTGAGATAGTTGCCACACTTATCCTAAAATGGACCAGCCCTGTTGCCTAGACAACCAGGTGGCCCTATCACTTCCCCTGCGGTGATCCAACTCATGGCAATGACTAGGAAGAGAGGAAGGGGCCTCATGGGTGTCTAGGCAATGAAATGATGCATTCCCTTTCTCCTGTGAACTTTGGCACTTTTTGGCAAAAAAAAAAAAACCCACAACACAACCATATTGAGGAAAGTGAGACAAACTTCACAGCCCCCAATGAGGCTGTGAAACTTATATTTTGGCTAACCATAAGCTGATACTGCAGGGACGCGGGTGGCGCTGTGGGTAAAACCTCAGCACCTAGGACTTGCCGATCGAAAGGTTCGAATCCCCACGGCAGGGTGCGCTCCCGTCGCTCGGTCCCAGCGCCTGCCAACCTAGCAGTTCGAAAGCACCCCCGGGTGCAAGTAGATAAATAGGGACCGCTTACTAGCGGGAAGGTAAACGGCGTTCTGTGTGCTGCGCTGGCTCGCCAGATGCAGCTTGTCACACTGGCCACGTGACCCGGAAGTGTCTGCGGACAGCGCTGGCTCCCGGCCTCTAGAGTGAGATGAGCGCACAACCCTAGAGTCTGTCAAGACTGGCCCGTACGGGGAGGGGTACCTTTACCTTTACCTTAAGCTGATACTGCAGAACCGCAAACACTGTTTTGCATCCAGGAAATGGAGTTTTGATTACATCCTTTTATGATCTGGATACCTTTAGAAGAGGATGCTTTTCTGGTGCCAAATGGCCTGGCTGTCCCAAAAGCTGCAGCAATACCTTGGTGTCTTCTTCTGCAGCTAAATGCAGACTGCTATGGCTCTTGCATCTTAAGAGAAGGTGAATCAATGAATCCTTCTCAGGTAACCCTTTTATCGCGAGGTTAATTGCTACACTTGAAAAAGCTTGCTCTGAAGTGTGTGGTATGATCTATAGAAAGACTTCCATTAATTTTAGGTCACATTAAACTGAGCTTGTGAAGGATTCCCTCTCCCCTACCCCGGCCCCTACTCTCCAGTTGCCCCTTCTGGAGGTGGGGCTGTGGAAGGAGGAAGCAGTGGAGAGCTGGGGCCTTGTCGAGATTTCAGGAGTCTGATCTTCCCTTACTCAACAGAGCCAGATGGGCCATAAAGCAATAGTCCCAGTTCAAACCAGCAGCCTTAAAAGCAAGCAATTGTGAATATATTTCAAGAGCAGCAATGAGGAAGTTAAGAAAGGACCTGCAGGATCAGACCAAATATCAACCTCCTCCAGCACTGTGACTCCTACAGTGGTCAGCCTCATGCCCCTGGGAAGGCCCCAGGCAAGACTGGTCCCTCTCCCATCTGGGTTTCCCACCAGCAGGTGTTCGGAGGCACCCTTGCAACGGGGACCTGCAACCAGAAATCGTTGCAACCAAGCTCTCCATCGGAGATAGGCCACAACAACTCATGACTCGACAAGCTCGGCGCAAATCCCTGGTTGTGTTTTGTGACCTGTCAGATAGTGTATGTGTTAAATAAGGAGCACGGGGGGGGGGTGAGGCTGTGGAAACCGAACAGCCGTTGGCAGAGAGCAAACACAAAATAATAATAATCCTCCAACGGTGCTGATAGCCCCAGGGTGACGAGTGAAGGTGCCGGACTGCAGAGCAGTAGGTAAGCTTTTGTCAGGTCCTCAGTGTGAGCTATTTTTTGCAGCCCGACAAGCCAGGAGCTCAAGTAACTTCACATGCCCTGGGCTTGGACTAGTGCTGCGGGAGTGTGTGTGGAATCAATGCCATGCTTGAAAGGACGGTCATTCTTTCCCATGCTCTTTGTTCTTGGCACATTCACCCAGGTGCAGAGGTCCTCTTAGGCTTCGATTTCTCACTGGGTTGGACTTTCCCATTCATATCACAAAGCTTACACAGCGATTAGATTGTACGCATTCGTGCTGATTTGCTTGCAGGGAGGTTACATGACGAGAATTCATCCTGATTTCATTGTGGGGTTTTATACGTCTTCCCACAAATCCATCACAATTCCCTCACATTTCCTGCCACTTTCTTAACCGTAAAAAAAATTATTTTGTTTATTTTTGAAGTGGATTTGTCACAGTAACAGAGAGAGCTTTACTCCACTTTAATTGTGAAAACCTACGTTTCTGCTATATGCTTGAATCTCTCCGGCAAAATAGTGACAGTCTGCAGGCACCCTCAGTCTGGCAACCATGCTGAAGACATGCCTCCACCTCTGTAACAGGTTCCAGCATCCTCTGCAATGCGCTGTGGGGCCGTCATGCGCGGCAGACAGCATGCTTGGCCACCAAACACATGTAAAAGAGGCAGACCCAGTCCTTGAGATGTGGCCTGTAATCCTTGCCCTGCAAAAATGCTACACATAAACCACCAGGCTAAATAAAAGACCCCCTTCCATTAGGAAGGGTGCAATTTCCCCCTCCCCGATTCCAGTCACCTGGCCCACTTTTATAGCTATGCCCCAGTCCTGAATGTCTTTGTGCTTAAAAGCTACACACCGGAGGCACTTTGCCAGCGGATCTGAGTCAGCTACTGTGACTCACCCGCATATTTGTACAGACGACCTGGGTCTTCTCCTAGCAAGTGGCTGGTTTTGCTCATCACGGATACGGGCAAGGGTTTTTGTCCCAAGCACTTGTCTCCTTGCTAATCTGCTTGAAGAGCCAGACAGGTCTGCCTGCCAGGTGAATGGCTTATTTATTTCTGAGTGTCGAAGACGACGCATTGCAGTCGTATGCTTATAGCTGAATTCAGGCATAGATAGGGCAGCCCAAAGCCCTGGGCATGCTACCCTCTCCTTGTAGAGATGGAAATTGTCATGGAAGGCCTAGAGGAGACTGCCTCTTTGCTTTTTGGGGTCAGCTCCTACATCTTTAGTCGTGGCCCAACGGCACACAACCACAAGGTTGTAAAGCCTTTCCCATCACTTTATCTCATGGTGGGGTTATTCTTTGGGCAATAGATTTACATTAAATTAAACATTGCATTGCGCTAAAAACATGAGGTACTGCCCAAAACAGCAGCAGTCTCCATCTTTTCACTTATTGGGAATCTCTTTGTTTGACGACTCCCAGGGGGGCACACGGCAATCATAAAAGAAAGTCTAATTCACAATGAGAACATGTACATTTGCAGTTTACAACTGAACAGCTAGCTAGAGCATTGAAACAACCAATGATAATATTGTGCTAGCAAATCTGTTAAGCAAACAAACGTTGCAACATCCAAACCAGATTGTATGGATGGCCTGGGCAAATAAAAAGGTCTTCTCCTGGCTCAAAAAGGACATCAGGTTTGGTGTCAAGTGAATCTTCCCAGGGAGGGCACTGCACCAATGAGACGTCACGACAGAGAGATCCTCCTCTCTCTCATGACCAGAAACAAAATATTTTAGAAATGCACAATCAAATTGAACAAGTTCCACATAAGTCGCAACAAGATATAAACTATAATAAATTTCCGCTAAAATTCTGGTTCATTTCATGAGGCTTAAAAATAAATAATTAAAAAAATTGCAAACGGATATGGAAACGGTTGGAAAAAATGAGAAGCTGAGAGGAACTGAAATGGACCCAATTTCCCTCCCCAGCTGCAGATCAAGCTGCCATTAAGAGACACAGGAGCTGGCTGAGCTGTATTTTTCTAGCCAGTTGGCAACCATGGTGTGACCAGAGGCATGGGGTCTTCCTGCCTCCTTGCAAAAAGCAGCCACTGGAATGAACTCCACAATCCTAAGTGAGCTGCTTCATAATCCCTTCTATCTGCTTCCGTCTGTCTCATTTTAATGCTATTTGCCCGTCACTTTAAAAAAGGAAAAAAGACAGAAAGAAATATTTTTAGCCTCCTGACCGATCTGACATGCAGGATGTGTTTTGCAAATAATCCCACTGTCTCGTCGTTCGAGGGTGTTTTATCATCATCATCATCATCATCACGCATCACGATTTTCATATGTTCACTTTTGTACTTTGTAGCCAGTGGCTAATGCCCCAAATTAGTGTGAGATCTCTTCAAAGGGGGCTTTGCGATGTAATCAAGGCAAAGTTGAAAACATTATCTGTGCTGCAGAGGCAACCCTGAACAAAAAGGGTTTGTGATAAAAATCCAGAACAGATAGCAGTGAGAGTCATACCGTGGGCCATCAACCGTCTCTCCCCCCCCCCTCTCATTTGGAATCAGGAGATGTCCCTCCTGCCCCCACCCGCAATTTTAACATATCCCAATGCAAGCCAATTGTGGTTATATAATACTGGCTCTGAAACAGATGCTACCATGTTAGGGATGGCAGATTATAACTGGAATGCAAAGCTAATGGAAGCTTTTGGACAAATGCAAACTCCCCTGCCAGAGAGAGAGAGAGAGAGAGAGAGAGAGAGAGAGAGAGAGAGAGAGAGAGAGAGAATGAATATCACAGATGGATTGTCCCCTTTTGACTGTCTCTTTCTGGAAATTCAGAGAGATGGGGAGGCAATTCCATATACTGTACACCCCCACCCATTTGTCACCCTATTGAGTACTGGAATTAATTTTACAAGACTGAAAAGGTCCCAAGAACATGTCCCAAGATATTTTAAATCTGAAAATAATTGTGGACATAAGAGATAAACGTATTTTGTCAAGCCAGGTCTTGCCGCTTGCATTTGCTTTTGAAAACTCACTGTTGAGGGATTTGCGGGGTGAGGAACACTTTAAAAAGTGCTGTGCTAAACAAGCCTGTACTTTACATTATAGACGCCCAAGGTGAAATGCAAAAAGGTTCCAAAAAAATAATAATTCTAAAAATGAATTTTGCATTGTGAAACAAAATGCCATTTCGCCCAGCGAATGGCCACTTCACTCATGACGCAGCTTCGCACCTGAGCAGACGGCAGGTGAGTGGGTTTTGCCTCCCCATGGAGGTAAAGGCCATCTGCACATGCACAGAGACAAGCCCCTTTATCACAGCTTAGCAGCTGGTTGAGTTGCAAACTGTTTCTGGGACCCATTTCCTGTCTCCGCTTAAGTGTGGAGCTTGGATCATTTGCTTTGGTCCTTGTCCACCGAAGGAATGCTGGGCCACTTGCCTGCTTAGCAAGAATCCTCCCAGCTCAACTCAGCGGAATGCATCAGCAGGTGGGGCTGGGCGGGTGTTGTGGGGTCTTATCGGAAAGCTGACGGACAGCCGCAGTTGTCCCGCCTGGGCATTTCTCATCAGCCATGCTGAGCATGGCTGAGGTGGCCTTGTGGCTCCACAGGGCTGCATACTTCTGCAGGCTCTTTCTTTGGAGCCCAGCTGCACATCGGATAGATCAAGTATCCCGCTGCCTGTCTGAGCAAGGCGGCCGAGACACACGCCAGGGGAAGCGCAATGCCGTCGCCACAAAGGGAAAGGAACTTTCTGTCTGTAATGAGAAAATGAGCACAGGGAAATCAGGGATGAGGGGCACCTACAGGAACTTTTGAAAGTCTCAAGTACATAAGGGCCAGGGTTTTTTCAATGGCGGCTCCGACCTGGTGGAATGCGCTGTCCCACGAGACTAGGGCCCTGCAGCATGGTCAGCCAATTGGTGCCAAAGAAGGATAGAACTTTCTTTATGTACGCCACAACAGCAGCAAGAATACTCATCGCAAAGTACTGGAAGACACAAGATCTACCCACCCTGGAAGAATGGCAGATGAAGGTGATGGACTACATGGAACTGGCAGAAATGACCGGCAGAATCCGAGACCAGGGAGAAGAGTCGGTGGAAGAAGATTGGAAAAAGTTTAAAGATTATTTACAGAAACACTGTAAAATTAATGAATGTTAGAATGATGTTGGATAGAAACTAAGTGGTCTTTTGCTGTAATGCTATAAGGGAATATGAGAAAATGGTTATTAATAGGTAAAAAAAATTAATGTTATAATATTTAAAAATTGAAGATTAAGATGAATGAAGAGGGGAGGGATTTGCTGAATTAACAATTGGAACTGGAATACAGAAAAGGAAGGCGAGAGGAGGTCTGGGAAATAAGCAAATGAAAAATATGTGATGGAAAGATTGAACTGTTTTTAAACTATTTTTATTTTGTATTTTTCTTTTTTCTTTTTCTTTTGTATTTTTTTGAAAATCTTAATAAATATCTTATATAAATAAATAAATAAAAAGAGACTAGGGCCCTGCAGGACTTGATCTCCTTCCACAGGGCCTGTAAGGCAGAGCTATTCCGCCTGCCCTTCAGTTTGAATTAGCCTGATCCTCTATTCCCTTTTCCCTTTCCTCTTCTATGAAGAAACCCTTTCTGGGACCCCACATTTAAATTCTTCCCTGGTCTCCTTGCTGGCCCTAGTAGGACCAACTTGGCCAGTTAGACCTGGGTTTCCCCCCTCCAACAAAAATGACCCCTGAATTTTTGAATTTTATTGATATTGATGCTGACCTGGCATCCTCCTCTTCATAGAATCGTAGAGTTGGAAGAGACCCCAAGGAACGCAAGCAATGCAGGAATCTCAACTAAAGCATCCGAGACAGATGGCCAGGCGACCCCTGCTTTGAAACCTCCAAAGAAAGAGAGTCCACCATCTTCCAAGAAAATTCGTTCCACTGTCGAACAGCTCTTACTGCCAGAAAGTTCTTCTTAATGTTTAGTCAGAATCTCCTTTCTTGTAACTTGAAGCTCATATCCTAGTCTTCGGAGCAAGAGAAAACAAATTCGCTCCATCCTCCGTGTCACAACCCTTTAGATTTTTGAACAGGCATAGGCAAACTCGGCCCTCCAGATGTTTTGGGACTACAACTCCCATCATCCCTGACCACTGGTCCTGTTAGCTAGGGATGATGGGAGTTGTAGTCCCAAAACATCTGGAGGGCCGAGTTTGCCTATGCCTGTTTTTGAAGATGGCACCCGATGCCTCTACATAGCTTCATCCTTATTTCAGACATCGTGATGTATTGGTACAGTGGTGCCTCGCAAGATGGAAAACCCGCTAGATGAAAGGGTTTTCCGTTTTTGAGCTGCTTCGCAAGACGATTTTCCCTATGGGCTTGCTTTGCAAGACGAAAACGTCTTGCAAGTGTTCCGATTTTTTCCCGCTTCCCCCCCTTTTTCTAAGCCGCTAAGCCGCTAATAGCCTTTTAGCCGCTAATCCGCTAATCCTTTAATAGCCGCTAAGCCTTTAATAGCCGCTAAACCGCTAATAGCGCTAAGCCGCTAAGAGGGTTGCTTCGCAAGACGAAAAAACCGCTAGACGAAGAGACGCACGGAACGGATTAATTTCGTCTTGCGAGGCACCACTGTATATCGCAATGCTTAGCTGATGATATATCACGATGCTGAAAACCAGATATTGCCCAGCCCTACTGCAGATGCCACTCCTTGAAAGGGGTTTCCAACTGATCTTGCATTTTAGTTGGATTCCTGACTTCAACCATGAGACCTGATTGGAACTTCAAACCCCGTAAAGAAAACTTGCTGGACAAAATCTTAGCATGTACCGTTGAGATGCTCAAATATAGGGAGTGTCCTATGCAGGGCACCCCACATGACCTCTGCTTTGCAGCTGTCAGAAAATCAGCTGCTCTTGGGTGGCACATATCTGAGCAAAGCCAGGCAGGTGCCCGGAGAATGAGCAAGTGTTGGGAGAGAATGTTCACACTCCCAAGCTGTACACAGCGGATGCTCATGACTAAGACCCTGCAGCTCTCTGGGGCTCCAGACATCCAAACCAAATGCCCTTTGCCACCCCGAGGCAAACAGTGCTCCCATTTTAATCGCTAAGGATTTGACTGGTGTGCCTCTTTGTGCGGCTCATATGCTGTTTGGACAAAAGATGATGCATTGCATATCTTGGCAAGCGAGTCTTAAAGGAAGTTCCTGCCATTTGAATTGATGAACCAGGGGAAACCTGTGGCCTTCCAACGGCTGCTGAACTGTGCAACTTTTGTGATCCCTGAGCACTGGCTGCAACAGGTGGGAATGTTTGGATTTGCAGTCCAGCAATACAGTCATAACTCGGGTTAAAGTCACTTCAGGTTGAGCGTTTTCAGGTTACGTATGTAATGGAATGCGTTACTTCCGGGTTTCGCCGCTCGTGCATGTGCAGACACTCAAAATGATGTCATGCGCATGCGCAGAAGTGGGTTGCATTCTGCTCAGGATGCGAACGGGGCTCCAGAACGGATCCCGTTCACATCCAGAGGTACCACTGTATCTGAAGGGAGGCAGGTTCCCATCGCTGCTGTGGGGAGATCCTTATGCTCTAGCGCAGCCTTTCTCAACCTGTGGGTCCCCAGATGTTGTTGGACTACAACTCCCATCACCCCTAGCTAGCAAGGCCAGAGCTCAGGGATGATGGGAGTTGCTGTCCAACAACATCTGGGGACCCACAGGTTGAGAACCGCTGCTCTAGGGGTGGAAACCTGCACATGTTTTCAGATACACAGAGGTTTCTATCCCACCTTTCTGGGATCTTTCAGGGCAGCTTGCAGCTTTATAAAATCTCAATACAAACACAGCACACCAATAAAGAGCACAGCATGAAAATGTAGGAAAGGCAGAGGCCACAAGTAAAACAAGCATTGCAACAGGTGCTTAGGCAAAAGCCTCCAAGAACAGACTTGTCTTTACCGACCGGAGAAAGCCAGCCAGAGAAAGGGCCACTCATGCTTCATGGGGCAAAGTATTCCACAGAACAGGTGCAACCACTGAGAAGGACCCGTCTCTTATTGCCATCAGCTATGCTTCCATCAGCACGCGGGTGGCGCTGTGGGTTAAACCACAGAGCCTAGGACTTGCTGATCAGAAGGTCGGTGGTTCGAATCCCCGCGATGGGGTGAGCTCCCGTTACTCAGTCCCTGCTCCTGCCAACCTAGCAGTTTGAAAGCACCTCAAAGTGCAAGTAGATAAATAGGTACCACTCCGGCGGGAAGGTAAACGGCGTTTCTGTGTGCTGCTCTGCTTCGCCAGAAGCGGCTTAGTCATGCTGGCCACATGACCCGGAAGCTGTACGCCGGCTCCCTCGGCCAGTAAAGCGAGATGAGCACCGCAACCCCAGAGTCAGCCACGACTGGACCTAATGGTCAGGGGTCCCTTTATCTTTACCTTTATGCTTCCAGCATCATATGGCATCGATGTGTGCATGTATACAAAGAAGTCAATTACTAGTGTGCGTGTAACCTGCTGTGTTAGCTGGCTGCAGAAGTGTGACAAAATATGTGGTTAAGTAGAAAGAACGTAAGAAGATGTGATGAGTCCTGCTGGATCAGGCCCGCATCCTGTTCTCACAGTGGCCAACTAGATGCCTAGGAGAAGCTTGTAAGCCGGACCCGAGTGCGACATCCCTCTCCCCTCCGGAGTTTTCCAGCAACTGGGATTCAGAAGCATGCTGTTTTTGACTACGGAGACAGCCACTGTGGCTGTTAGCCATTGAAAGCCCAATCCTCTTCTGAAGCCATCCAATTTGGTGGCCATCACTGCTCCCTGTGGCAGTGAGTTCCACAGTTTAACTAGGCACCATTTTAAGAAATGCTCTTCTTTTCTCTGCTCTGAATCTTCCATCATTCAGGTTCACTAATGTCCACTAGTGTTATGCGAGAAGGAGATCATCTCTTCTCTATCCACTTTCTCTCTACCATGCATAATTTTATATACTTTCACCATGTCGCCTTTTCTCTAAATGATGCTGCAACCTTTGCTCATAGGGAGGTACGTGTGTTCACAAGTAAATCCTCAGCTCAGGTCTTGTTTTTTTTATTATCCTGTTGTCTTGCTGAGAAAAATGGAGCTTGCACATCTACTCACCCACGCACTGGGAGATTCATAGGACCCGCGAGTGAGTCCTCTTCTGAGATGAGTCAACCTGTGGTGAAATGTGGAAACGTAAGTCACTCGTTTCTCTGCGGAAGATTCAGGACAGGCAAGAGGAAGGACTTCTTCACACAGCACGTGGCTAAGCTATGGGATTAACTCCCACAAATTGCTGCAATGACCACTAATTCAGAGGTCTTTAAACCTGAATTAGACAAATTTGTGGTACAATGACTCCTAGTAGGGATGGAAGGGTCTGCCAATTTTGGTTCTCAGTTTCTTGTTTTTCCAATCTTAAATTCAGTTCTCCACATCTCTACAGCAATTTGGTTTTGGGTTTGTTTGTTTGTTTTTTAAGGCTTCATGGCAATTCAGCAGCATTTTAGTGCAATTTCCCCCCCTAATAAACACATTTTGTGCACAGTTTTGACTAACGTGCACTTTTTGCCAGCATTTCCCCACAATATCATGCACTTTTGTAAGTTATTTCCACCAATATATTCATATTTATGCACACTTTCCCCTAATATTTGCACTTTTGTAAACATCGTTTGGTTGGAGAATTGCACTGCAAAATTCGGTTCGGTGCGAATTTTGAAGGATAGCTGCGTTTGGGTTTGCAAGTTGCTTTGGAAAGTGCAGATTCCATAAATCCCCCTTTAAATACAAACTGAACTGGATTTCTCTCCCATCCCTGGCTACTAGCCATGATCAGGGAAAGCGTGCCTGCTTCTGAAGACCAGTCGGGAGCAAGCAAGTGTCCTTATGTCCTGCCTGAGAGCTTCTTATAGGTATGTGGTGGGTCACTGTAGGAAGCAAGAAGCTTGTCTATGCAGGTGTTTCGGTTCTTAGATTCTTCTTACAGTCTCCACCACATATTGCAAGGCATGCATCCACCTGCAGTGCTGGATTCTGTAATGTTAGGGACTCCAGTCTTAGGTGTGCTTCAGTTCACCATGGTCTGGAGCAGCTCTGGTCCAGGTCCTACAAAAATAACTCTAGCGACTGGACCCAGAGGCAGCTAAAGACATTGATTTCTAGTAGGCTTTCCTTGTGCTTTGTGTTTGAGCTAATTGAAGGGTTTTGGCCCCCCCCCCCTAATTCATGCACAGAGTACTGTTGCACTGAGATCTGGGCTGGAATGCTCCAGACCTTGGTAAACTGAAATATACATAAAACATGGACTGGGCTGCCCCGCATTATATCCCTCCTCTCTTCAGCTAAATGAAACCACCCACTGGCTTGTTTGAGATTCTTCTAAATAGAACATTTTGAGCTTGCTATGCTTCATGCATCTTACTGACTCCAGCTCCCACCATCTCCAACTATTGCAATAATTGCAATAAATGAATACTGGCTACAAAGTCTTGGGCTGTCTTGGGAGTTGGAGCCACAGGTTCCCCAGCCCCTGGCGTTGGGAGAAAAAAGTAAGCTGGTGCTGCCTTGTGGGTGCATTAAAACCTGGGGGGGGGGGGAGAAGCCTTGTTGTCACTGCACGGCAGGTGCCGCAGTGCTGAATAGTCCTCTTTGTGGTTAATACCCATGGAACCTACTTGAGCGCAGGACCCTTGCGAGGCCATTTGCGGGAGAGAAAGACACTGCTCCATCAGCACAGCAGAGATGCCAGCTCAGTATGGATTTCAGGTAAATGCCTTCAATTTTCCCCTTGCCTTAGGATAATATTTTAATCCCTTTTGTCTGGTTTTATGTTTGACTGGATATAGTTAAGCTACTTATAGGAATATGAGGAAAATGTTTACGGTCAGGCTGCGGAGCCTGTGGGGAGAAGAGGACAGGTAGGGCTTTTGCCCATGAAAGGGAAAAAATGTGTTTAGAAACAGACAAACAAACACCCCAGCTTTGGGCCACAATCCACTGGAGAGATAGATAGGCCAGGATGGGCTGTAGCTCACTGGGAGAGCATTTACTCCCTGGTACAGAAGGCCTCAGGTTTAATCTTTGGCACCTACTTGGTAGGGTTGGGAGAGACTCCTGCATAAAACTCTGGAGAGCTTATGCCTGTCAGAGTGGGGAATACTGTGCCAAATGGACCAAAGATCTGGCTCAGTATAAGACAAGCTTCCTGTGTTTCGATTAGGATCTATGTTCCAATGACCGAAACTGAGCTTCAGTGTATATCGCTCTCAACTAGATTGTGGTCTTGATTACTATTTCAACGTGAGATTGCATGGACCAGGATAAAAAAAAAATACTCCAGAGCATCGAAGGGCTTGCCCAGTTTGTATCTCCCCCTTCCAATGGAGGTGGGGACCAGCTGTTCAAAGTCCAATGTTCCAAAAGATCCATCCTTGGGGCGTTCGGTGTTGAATGTGTAAAACAGCCATGTTTCATTCTAGTGATGGCCAACCCCTAGAAATGTGGTTATGTGATTCAAATGGTCCAGTGCATTGTTCTTCAACCTTGGGTCCCCATATGTTGTTGGACTACAGCTCATCTCTGACTATTGGTTAAGCTGGCTGGGGATGATGGTTTTGTAGTCCGACAACATTGGGCAACCCAAGGTTTAACAACAGGAGTCTAGTAGAGACACACAGGGCTTTTTTTCTGTTTTGGCACCTCTCAGATGGGCATCATTGCCATTATAAGAGAACAAGGGAGCCATTAATGGCACCTCTTTTTCTAGAAAAACAGTACTGGCAGTACCAATCATGTCTCTGCAAAGGGAGGTCACAATAACAAAAGCTTCACAATATCTGCCAGTCATAGGGGCTGGGACTGTGCACTGTACCTTCACAGGCCTGAGGCCTAAGTACATGTATTCTGCAGTTGCTTGCCAGCCTTTAAATCAGCCTTCCCCAACTTGGTGTTTTGGACTACAATTCCCATTGGTCTTAGCCAACCATGGCCTAAGGTAAAGGGTGATGGGAGCTTTAGTCCAGGGCGCCTCCCACTGAACATACCAGGCTGCCATATACTGGCCGTAACATGGCATTCAGCAATGCCCACCCTGATTGGTAGCAGCTCTCCACAGTCTCAAGCAGAGGAGGTCCTTGCTATCCCCAGCTACTTGAGATCTTTTAAGGGGTGGTGCTGAGAACAGAACCAGGGAATTTGTGGATGCAAAGAGCAGGTGCTCCAAAACTGAGCTAGGGTCCCAGTTCCGCAGCTTGTCACTTTGGAATGACAAACCAGTGCCAATGCTCATCCGAATCAACCTGCACCATGAAGGCTTTCAAATGTCGGTTGTGTTTGTTTGTTTAAACAGTGTTTCTCGATCTTGGGTCTGTCCTTGGACTACAAATCCCATCATCCCTGACTACTGGTTCTGCTAGCTAGGGATGATGGGAGTTGTAGCCCAACAACAGCTGGATAGTCTGAGAAACACTGGGACTTCAACATAATAATGGCGTTTCCTTTCACTCCGTGCAACTCAACCAAAAGGGTTTTGATTTTATTTTTGCCGGGGAGCAAAGGGGGCCGTGCTCTGTGACAAGGGTCACTGGACCCTGAACCTCTTGCCTCTGCCAAAGGATCGCTTTTAGCCCAAGGTGTCATTTGATAATCCCTGCCAAGTGGGATGCAGATATGTTTTGGATGCCTCTCGCCTTCGCGGGGAAGGACAGCTGCAGTCATGCGAGATGGCCCCGGCATCCTCTTCACGGATCAACGGCAGTCAAGTTGCGAGGCATGGCATGTGTGTGTGTGTGTCTGTATGTGCACACAACGCTATGATGACTTATACTGCTGAGTCAGACACAGCCCTCCGTTTCCTAGCCTGAGGTTGCCAGCAAAAAGGATGCTTGCAATGAGCAAGTCATTGTGTTTCTCTCTGTCTTTCAGTGCGGTTAAGAGCAGTGGACTCGTAATCTGGTGAACCGGGTTCAATTCCCCGCTCCTCCACATGCAACTGCTGGGTGACATTGGGCTAGTCACACTTCTCTCTGAAGTCTTTCAGCCCCACTCACCTCACAGAGTGTTTGTTGTGGGGGAGGAAGGGAAAAGGAGATTGCTAGCTGCTTTGAGACTCCTTAGGGTAGTGATAAAGTGGGATATCAATTCCAAACCCTTCTCTGGAAGGCATGCTAGTGATTTACTGATCCAGCCAGTCCCAAAAGCTGGAAAACTGCAGGATTCTGCTAAGCACCACCCACCACCCAGCAGTTTCTTTTGGGGCTCCCCCTCCAACCAAACTAGTTTATGTCCTGGGTTACATCATCTTCTCCAAGGTAATGTTCTTTAAAGTTGGGACAATCCAACTTCCTGTGAAGCCTTGTGAAACGGGGGGGGGGGGTGTCTTGGTAGGCAGTCATCAAGTGGGAAGTAACTGTATTAGCACTATTTATTATTATTATTATTATTATTATTATTATTATTATTATTATTATTATTTATTTATTTATTTATTTATTTATTTATCATCACCATCTTGCCTTTTCCCCAGACTGGGACTCAAGGCAGCCTATGCAAATTAGAACAATGCAGACAAAATGCAAAAAGATAACACCGTATTTTTCACTCTATAAGACGCACCAGACCACAAGACGCACCTAGTTTTTGGAGGAGGAAAACAAGAAAAAAATATTCTGAATCTCAGAAGCCAGAACAGCAAGAGGGATCGCTGCACAGTGAAATCCCTCTTGCTGTTCTGGCTTTTGGGATAGCTGCGCAGCCTGCATTCGCTCCATAAGATGCACACACATTTCCCCTTACTTTTTAGGAGGGAAAAAGTGAGTGTTATAGAGCAAAAAATACAGTAATTAAAAAGCAATTAAACTCAATCAGAATTAAATACAACATGAAAACAAATTTGCTAAAATGCAGGTGCTAAAAATGGTAAAAATAAAAAAGCACAGAACTATTAAAGCCCTTTCCTAAAAAAAAAAAAAAAAACACCATTCCATTCCCAATGGCCTGTCAGAATACAACCATTTTCACTGTCTCTCTTCCCTACTAAGTATGCCTGTGAGGGTGGTATAGGTTGAAGACCAGGGGCTCAAGCCAGCAGTAAGAGCTAAGGGGAAGAGCAGGGGACCAAGCCAAGGGAGAACCAAGAAAACCAGCAAAGGATCAAGTTGTGCAAGAAAAATGAGTCCCACTGCAAACAGTAAACCTCTGTCTGCTGTGCTCAAAGTTACAGGCCTTGCAGCTTTGGCCATAGGAACCCATTTCCAGACTCCTCTTCAACCTCAGCCTTGGACTTCCAAGACTGAGGTGGCCCACCCTTGAGTCCTTGCAAATGGCTAGCTTCCAGTAGAGAGGCGGAGCTAATGACTAGCAACTGTGTGTTTTTGGAGGGGTGAAGGTCAGGATGACCAGTTGAGAGCCAGGCCAGAGCTAAACGCAAGCAGCTAAAACTAATTTTCTCTCTCTTGCCTTGCAAACAGCAAGCATGCAAGCTTGTGGGTGCAGCTAGCTTGCCCCTGCAGGAAGTTTGCCAGTTGAGGTTAAGCCATTTCTGAGAAACGACCCCTGACAAAGGCAAGTAGCAGGATGTTTGCTGACCGCCAGGCTCCAGATATAACGCTTAGGTGTGAAGTTGCTAAACCACAAGGACATTTCTTGGAAGCGGGGGGTTCAGGGGCACTTCCTGGAACTAGTAAAGAGGTTAAGTAAGCCAGTAGCGCCACCTAGTGGAATAGGCAACTTGGAACCGAAAGGACACACCAATTTATTAATTGGTTGGGCTTCAATGAATATGCATAAAGGGGAATGTTTGAGGGCTGGGTCAAGGGTTGAACCATTGTTTTGCCTAAGGGGATAAAAACTGTTTGCCCCTGGTGTTCGTGGGCATTTTCTCTCATTTTGGCAGCTGAATGCACCCTTTGCTTTGCTTGTCTGACAAATAAACCAAAGTCAATAAAACTTTTGTAATTAAAATATTGCTGCCTGGATTTTTTCCATTCTGGTCTGTATTCTGAAGTCTCTAACATTTCTGGTGCCTGCGTGACTCGGATAGGGACCTTAAGTCCTCAAAAAGACCAGAAGGCAGCTCCCTTGTCCTTTTCTAGGCAGGACACAGGGGAAGGGCCAATAGGCCGCTTATCCTGGCGCCACCGAGGCTTTTCTTCGGAGGAGGGCGAAGCCAATTTGACCCTTCTGCTGGATCCTGGAAGAGAAGGCAATGGATTGAAGGACCGAGGTTGACAGGACAGGGCAGAGTCCAGCCGGCTGGTGAGTACATGACAAAGGGCCCTGGGGACAGAGGAAGACAGAGACCCCCTTGTAATTAAAAAGGGGAAGGGGCATCCTGATCACATGCCCAAGCGTGTTTGGTGGCAGTAAGGGAAGGATTGGCCCCTGATACCCACCCACGCTTAAGGATTTAAAGGAAGGCAAAAAGGAAAAAGGGAGGGGGAACCGGGAGGCTAGTGTGTGTGGTACAGCGTCCAGTGAAAGAGGCACTTGGTGCGTGTGTGGGGGGGGGTAGAACCAATAAGTACTCCGCTTCCCAGCAGCGCGAGCTTGACTGGGCGATGAAAATTGGGAAGTGCATGTGTGTGTTTGGTGTTTGGGGACGCTGCACAAGGGCCATATTAAATATGGGAGGGAGTGGCTCAAAAGGTCTAATAACTCCCCTAAAGTGCATGCTGAACAATTTCAAGAAAGGATTCAGCGGAGACTATGGCGTTGTGATGACGCCAGAACGCTTACACACTCTGTGTGAACTGGACTGGACACAGCATTGAACTGGGAAGAAACATAGGGGCCCTAGCTGGGACAGGGCAACAAGGAGTATCTTTTGAGGCTGAGTAGTTACTTAGAGAAGAGTTTCAGACTCAGATTCAGATTTGGGAGCGATGGAGGGGATCGCTCCAGAGATCCCTTAGGTTATCCAAGTTAGTATACAGAACCAGAGTGCATACAAAGCTTTCAGATCTCTGGACCTCAATGAAGGCAAGAGTTCAGCCAGGCAGAGCTGGAGGGTTCTCTGCTGAGTTGTAAGTTTGATAGTAAGGCAAGCCTCCTAGTTTCTCCAAAGCCCATCACTGAACTGGGAAGCACATGAGCCTTGCAGACCTCCAACAGTTTTGATCCCTATAGTAAGTACAGCTTGACCAGGGAGGGCAAGCTAAATCCCAGAACTTAGCTAGGGAAGAGTTGGGTATCTATGTGACCAGCGGCAGTTTGGAACACATCAGGGAAACCACCAGTAGTGCCCTAGCTTCTCTGATGACCAGTGAGAGGTGGTCTATGGCTAGGAAATATGAAATGGTTTTAGACCCATAGCAGTTATAGCTGAGACAGGGAGGGCATTTTAATTGGTGTCCTTAACCAGGCACCAGCTGGATGGCTCAGTGCTCAGGTGTGTCTCAGAGAACACTGCAGCAGACCCCTGGTTTGAGACTCAGGCAGAGAAACCTCAAGAGAAGACCTGCATCTTTGTGGCCACCACAGTTGACAAGTTAGTTGCCACAGAAAAAGAATTGAGGGAAAGGATGAACAAATACAGAAGTTTGACCACTATGTATCGAGAAGCTGCAGAAGCTTATTGCAATGTTTGAGGCAAAGCATTGGGGAAGCACATAAAGCGGTCCAGGTCCACCGCAGAGGAAGGAGAAGCAGAAGTCCTGACCCCCCCTTCGTGTAGTTTGGGACAAGCCACTCCCTGCGCCTCCGTTCACCCTTCAATATGTCCCCTTCACCACCATCGATTTGATGAATTGGAAGACCCACACCCCTGCATTTGCTGAGAAGCCCCAGGCAGTTGTGGACTTGCGGTCCTCTATATTTGCAGCGCATGAGGCTACCTGGGCAGATTGTCAGCAATTGCTGAGCACTCTCTTTACCTCAGAGGAAAGGAGGAGAATTAATACACAGGCTTTAGAATTTCTTGGAACGCCTGATGGAGGCATACAGAATTTGGACCCCCTTTGACTTTGAACTCCCTGCACATGAGTTAATGGTAAATGCCTCCCTCATAGGACAATGTGCAAAGGACATTAGAACCAAAATCCAAAAACAGCCTGGGTTCCAGGGCATGTCCAGATTTCAGATCATGGCCATCGCCCAGAAGGTGTTTGAACAAAGAGGAGAGGCTGAGAAGAGGGAGAAAAAGCAGTGGAGGAAAGAAAAGGCAGCAGTGTTAGGCACAGCAATGGCTCACAGGCCAGGGACCCGAGGGGTCCGCCGTAGCCATTCAGAGACCCGCGGCCAAGGGGGAGGAAGATGCCTGTTCAGCAACAGCTTGGCCATAAGAATTACCCCTGTGAAAGGCTGCATGGAGCCAATTGGGAAGCCTGGTCAAAACGCATGTATTACTGGCTGGCAGAAAAGCAACTATGGGAAAGTACACAGGCTGAAACAGGCTTTGCCCAGCCCATTAAGAAGTTTACAGGCGCAGTGGAGGCTTGTGAAGGAGACGTGGCTGATGCTCTAGAGAAGCCCTGGGTTGCGTGGCAGGGATTGAAGACGGCATGTCAGGCTGTAGTGGAAGCCAGACCAGAGGGGCCTAGAGGATGCCCAGAAAGAGTACCAAGCCCAGAGGGGGCTGAGTACCAAGCCCAGAGGGGGCTGAGGCTGCTTTGGGAAGTTGTTTCTACGGTTCAACGCATCTGTGTGATGCACTGTGTGTTGGAGAAAGGCTGAAAAGGCAGTTGCAAGCTGTTCCTCAGGCAATGGAGCACCCAAAAGTGGGGGTGCAGGCCAGGCAAGCCATTCCAAGAGTTCTGAGGAGGCCAAAGTCTCCAAGAGTTATTTGTCCTCTGAGGTGAAGTCCAACAGCGAAAGGCATTGCCATGCAATTGGCAGCTGGATGCAAGGCTAACATCTATATTGATTCTAAATATGCCTTCTTAACCCTGCATGCGCATGGCGCCCTATGGAAAGAGCGGGGCTTGAGTGGAGCCCACGGGAAAGCTCTGAAATACGTTCCAGAAGTTGAGATGTTACTAGAAACTGTATGGGCCCCCAAAGAGATTGCTGTAATGCACTGCAAAGGCCATGATAGAGGTTGGGACATGGTCACTAGAGGCAAATGGAAAGCAGATAATGCAGCTTGTGAGGCAGCTCTGAAACCTCCACCAGTGGTCACCACCGCCCTCAACCCAGCTACCCTGTTGCCGGTAGGAGAAGGTGAGGAGCAGACGCACGATTGCATTGAGGTTATGGACACAAGACTGGACCAGGAGAAGTGGCCAGAGGAAATCGATTGGCAGACAGAGTGGCCAAGGAAGCAGCCCGGGAACCGGCCCCGCCTCAGTTATTGGAACAGTGGTCCCAGAAGGGATCTTAAGCACTGCTGACAAACCAGATACTATGTATCCACCCACATGAGGCCAGATGCCACAACCAAGCAGCTGGAGAAGTATGTCTATATAGCCAACCTTTATCAACTGGCGGCCCAGATTTCCAGGAAATGCCTGCTATGCCAAAAGAATAATCCCAGAACTCACTCCAGACGATGTGGAACCACGTTACACCCTTGATGAACAGCAGTGGACCAGCCAAGAAGGAGCAACGCTCCAGGAAGGACCAGACAGCCGTGTTTTTGTGCCCCAACATCTGGCCAGCACAATTGTAAAGAATTACCACGAGTCCACCCATTTGGGAGGCCCAGCTGCTAAAGCACACCTTGGGAGAATATTCTATCTCAACTAACTGCTGCTATAACTAACTGCTGCTATATCCCAAAATGTGCCCTGTGCGCCAACCAAGAGACTGAGACTATCACCCTTTGAACTTCTATATGGCAGGCCAACCCCTTTCGTCCGAGACATCCCCGCCAGTTTTGGGGCAGATGGGAGATCACATCACCCAAGAACAAGTGCAATCCCTGTGTTTGTTGTGTGTGTTTGCTTCCTTTCCAGGTATTCCCTCGAGCGTACACCTGCAGTCCCGCGGCAGTCTCGCTGAGCCGGTTCACCAGTTCCTCTGGGTGACAGCGTCTGGCGACCCCCTCATCCCCAACTGCAGTGAAAGTAGCCGACGTGATTCCCTGGGTGCATCACACGCGTCTGATCATCACCTTGTGTCTGACGCTACCGGAAACGCGTTAGGCCACGGGCAACGAGATCCTGCGACTGATCATCACAAGGACTTTCACAAGGACTTTCCCCTTTTCTCTATTATGTTCTGTATTGATTTGCTCTATGTCCTACTGCCCTTTTTGCTCTATGTCCTATTGTCCTGACCCCACTGAGCCATACCAACCCTATTGGCCTGCGGACCTCTGCTATGACTGGTTCGTCTTGCCAGTGGTAAGAAATGGCGTGCTCATTGGCTATTGGGAACAGGGGTTTGGTGAGGTTGCCGTATTGAAACATCCCACTACCCCACTGTGGCTTCTCTTCCACACCACTGTCCAGCGCACATGGGTACTGCTCCTACGGGAAGTTGACCGCTCTTGCTGTTGTGGGGGGGGGTAACCAACTGTCACTCGGGGGGTAGAGCACTGTACCAACCCCATCTGGTAGACCAGGTCCTAATCTTAATCCAGGTGTTGCATGGGACGGAGCCTATCTTAATGCAAATATTGCAGGGGAGGGAGCCTGAACCAGGTGCACATTGAAATCCTGCAGCCCCACCTGTGGTTGTCGTGGTGGCTCGAGCCTCCCAAAAATCCCAGAATACTGCCTGAACTACTGGGCCTGGTAACTCCACATCTAATACCCTTGAATGTGGTAGGGTATTCTTATGGCTGCATAAGGGTTACCACCCCAGGCTTCAGCCTCCATAGGCCCTGGTCAGAGACCACGTAGGTGACCGCTACCCAGTAGGACCAGCCTTTGAACTTTACAGAGTCTATTGCCATCCCTATAGCTCCCGAGGCCTAACAGTGTATCAGTGCCAGACGGCCACTTTTCCCTGTGTAGAGTGGGAATGTTTTGTGTGTAGACGCTGTTCACGCCTTAGTAGGGCCAGGAGTTAGAGGCCCACATGACCTGGCCTTCGTGGGCCCCCATCCCTTTGGCTTGTGGTATTACCCTTTTTGTGGTATTTCTGTGTTGGTGGTACAGTTCTTTGTTCTGGGGCACCGAACATCCCTCGCATCAGGATGTGGATCATACCCTGCCTCCTGATGGTTCTCACCTCTCAAATGGCCACAGGGTGGAAGGAGAACACCTTCCTGAACATGACCACGGCTGTGGCCAAGAGCCTGAACAGGTCTGAGTGCTGGGTATGCGTGTGAGGTCAAGATTTTGAACACCACCTATGTGGTTCCCCAGCACCATATTTGAAGACTTGACAGGGTCATAGAGGGAGGCCGTGTATCCACAGGAGTGTACATATCCTGGCTCTCTATGATGTTGCACCTATAGGTCCATCAAGCGAAAATGGAGAACCGTGACCGGTCAGCATTTTCGTGATGGAAAGGGGGGAATGGAGGGGTGAAGGTCAGGATGACCAGTTGAGAGCCAGGCCAGAGCTAAACGCAAGCAGCTAAAACTAATTTTCTCTCTCTTGCCTTGCAAACAGCAAGCATGCAAGCTTGTGGGTGCAGCTAGCTTGCCCCTGCAGGAAGTTTGCCAGTTGAGGTTAAGCTATTTCTGAGAAACGACCCCTGACAAAGGCAAGTAGCAGGATGTTTGCTGACCGCCAGGCTCCAGATATAACGCTTAGGTGTGAAGTTGCTAAACCACAAGGACATTTCTTGGAAGCGGGGGGTTCAGGGGCACTTCCTGGAACTAGTAAAGAGGTTAAGTAAGCCAGTAGCGCCACCTAGTGGAATAGGCAACTTGGAACCGAAAGGACACACCAATTTATTAATTGGTTGGGCTTCAATGAATATGCATAAAGGGGAATGTTTGAGGGCTGGGTCAAGGGTTGAACCATTGTTTTGCCTAAGGGGATAAAAACTGTTTGCCCCTGGTGTTCGTGGGCATTTTCTCTCATTTTGGCAGCTGAATGCACCCTTTGCTTTGCTTGTCTGACAAATAAACCAAAGTCAATAAAACTTTTGTAATTAAAATATTGCTGCCTGGATTTTTTCCATTCTGGTCTGTATTCTGAAGTCTCTAACATTTCTGGTGCCTGCGTGACTCGGATAGGGACCTTAAGTCCTCAAAAAGACCAGAAGGCAGCTCCCTTGTCCTTTTCTAGGCAGGACACAGGGGAAGGGCCAATAGGCCGCTTATCCTGGCGCCACCGAGGCTTTTCTTCGGAGGAGGGCGAAGCCAATTTGACCCTTCTGCTGGATCCTGGAAGAGAAGGCAATGGATTGAAGGACCGAGGTTGACAGGACAGGGCAGAGTCCAGCCGGCTGGTGAGTACATGACAAAGGGCCCTGGGGACAGAGGAAGACAGAGACCCCCTTGTAATTAAAAAGGGGAAGGGGCATCCTGATCACATGCCCAAGCGTGTTTGGTGGCAGTAAGGGAAGGATTGGCCCCTGATACCCACCCACGCTTAAGGATTTAAAGGAAGGCAAAAAGGAAAAAGGGAGGGGGAACCGGGAGGCTAGTGTGTGTGGTACAGCGTCCAGTGAAAGAGGCACTTGGTGCGTGTGTGGGGGGGGGGTAGAACCAATAAGTACTCCGCTTCCCAGCAGCGCGAGCTTGACTGGGCGATGAAAATTGGGAAGTGCATGTGTGTGTTTGGTGTTTGGGGACGCTGCACAAGGGCCATATTAAATATGGGAGGGAGTGGCTCAAAAGGTCTAATAACTCCCCTAAAGTGCATGCTGAACAATTTCAAGAAAGGATTCAGCGGAGACTATGGCGTTGTGATGACGCCAGAACGCTTACACACTCTGTGTGAACTGGACTGGACACAGCATTGAACTGGGAAGAAACATAGGGGCCCTAGCTGGGACAGGGCAACAAGGAGTATCTTTTGAGGCTGAGTAGTTACTTAGAGAAGAGTTTCAGACTCAGATTCAGATTTGGGAGCGATGGAGGGGATCGCTCCAGAGATCCCTTAGGTTATCCAAGTTAGTATACAGAACCAGAGTGCATACAAAGCTTTCAGATCTCTGGACCTCAATGAAGGCAAGAGTTCAGCCAGGCAGAGCTGGAGGGTTCTCTGCTGAGTTGTAAGTTTGATAGTAAGGCAAGCCTCCTAGTTTCTCCAAAGCCCATCACTGAACTGGGAAGCACATGAGCCTTGCAGACCTCCAACAGTTTTGATCCCTATAGTAAGTACAGCTTGACCAGGGAGGGCAAGCTAAATCCCAGAACTTAGCTAGGGAAGAGTTGGGTATCTATGTGACCAGCGGCAGTTTGGAACACATCAGGGAAACCACCAGTAGTGCCCTAGCTTCTCTGATGACCAGTGAGAGGTGGTCTATGGCTAGGAAATATGAAATGGTTTTAGACCCATAGCAGTTATAGCTGAGACAGGGAGGGCAATTTAATTGGTGTCCTTAACCAGGCACCAGCTGGATGGCTCAGTGCTCAGGTGTGTCTCAGAGAACACTGCAGCAGACCCCTGGTTTGAGACTCAGGCAGAGAAACCTCAAGAGAAGACCTGCATCTTTGTGGCCACCACAGTTGACAAGTTAGTTGCCACAGAAAAAGAATTGAGGGAAAGGATGAACAAATACAGAAGTTTGACCACTATGTATCGAGAAGCTGCAGAAGCTTATTGCAATGTTTGAGGCAAAGCATTGGGGAAGCACATAAAGCGGTCCAGGTCCACCGCAGAGGAAGGAGAAGCAGAAGTCCTGACCCCCCCTTCGTGTAGTTTGGGACAAGCCACTCCCTGCGCCTCCGTTCACCCTTCAATATGTCCCCTTCACCACCATCGATTTGATGAATTGGAAGACCCACACCCCTGCATTTGCTGAGAAGCCCCAGGCAGTTGTGGACTTGCGGTCCTCTATATTTGCAGCGCATGAGGCTACCTGGGCAGATTGTCAGCAATTGCTGAGCACTCTCTTTACCTCAGAGGAAAGGAGGAGAATTAATACACAGGCTTTAGAATTTCTTGGAACGCCTGATGGAGGCATACAGAATTTGGACCCCCTTTGACTTTGAACTCCCTGCACATGAGTTAATGGTAAATGCCTCCCTCATAGGACAATGTGCAAAGGACATTAGAACCAAAATCCAAAAACAGCCTGGGTTCCAGGGCATGTCCAGATTTCAGATCATGGCCATCGCCCAGAAGGTGTTTGAACAAAGAGGAGAGGCTGAGAAGAGGGAGAAAAAGCAGTGGAGGAAAGAAAAGGCAGCAGTGTTAGGCACAGCAATGGCTCACAGGCCAGGGACCCGAGGGGTCCGCCGTAGCCATTCAGAGACCCGCGGCCAAGGGGGAGGAAGATGCCTGTTCAGCAACAGCTTGGCCATAAGAATTACCCCTGTGAAAGGCTGCATGGAGCCAATTGGGAAGCCTGGTCAAAACGCATGTATTACTGGCTGGCAGAAAAGCAACTATGGGAAAGTACACAGGCTGAAACAGGCTTTGCCCAGCCCATTAAGAAGTTTACAGGCGCAGTGGAGGCTTGTGAAGGAGACGTGGCTGATGCTCTAGAGAAGCCCTGGGTTGCGTGGCAGGGATTGAAGACGGCATGTCAGGCTGTAGTGGAAGCCAGACCAGAGGGGCCTAGAGGATGCCCAGAAAGAGTACCAAGCCCAGAGGGGGCTGAGTACCAAGCCCAGAGGGGGCTGAGGCTGCTTTGGGAAGTTGTTTCTACGGTTCAACGCATCTGTGTGATGCACTGTGTGTTGGAGAAAGGCTGAAAAGGCAGTTGCAAGCTGTTCCTCAGGCAATGGAGCACCCAAAAGTGGGGGTGCAGGCCAGGCAAGCCATTCCAAGAGTTCTGAGGAGGCCAAAGTCTCCAAGAGTTATTTGTCCTCTGAGGTGAAGTCCAACAGCGAAAGGCATTGCCATGCAATTGGCAGCTGGATGCAAGGCTAACATCTATATTGATTCTAAATATGCCTTCTTAACCCTGCATGCGCATGGCGCCCTATGGAAAGAGCGGGGCTTGAGTGGAGCCCACGGGAAAGCTCTGAAATACGTTCCAGAAGTTGAGATGTTACTAGAAACTGTATGGGCCCCCAAAGAGATTGCTGTAATGCACTGCAAAGGCCATGATAGAGGTTGGGACATGGTCACTAGAGGCAAACGGAAAGCAGATAATGCAGCTTGTGAGGCAGCTCTGAAACCTCCACCAGTGGTCACCACCGCCCTCAACCCAGCTACCCTGTTGCCGGTAGGAGAAGGTGAGGAGCAGACGCACGATTGCATTGAGGTTATGGACACAAGACTGGACCAGGAGAAGTGGCCAGAGGAAATCGATTGGCAGACAGAGTGGCCAAGGAAGCAGCCCGGGAACCGGCCCCGCCTCAGTTATTGGAACAGTGGTCCCAGAAGGGATCTTAAGCACTGCTGACAAACCAGATACTATGTATCCACCCACATGAGGCCAGATGCCACAACCAAGCAGCTGGAGAAGTATGTCTATATAGCCAACCTTTATCAACTGGCGGCCCAGATTTCCAGGAAATGCCTGCTATGCCAAAAGAATAATCCTAGAACTCACTCCAGACGATGTGGAACCACGTTACACCCTTGATGAACAGCAGTGGACCAGCCAAGAAGGAGCAACGCTCCAGGAAGGACCAGACAGCCGTGTTTTTGTGCCCCAACATCTGGCCAGCACAATTGTAAAGAATTACCACGAGTCCACCCATTTGGGAGGCCCAGCTGCTAAAGCACACCTTGGGAGAATATTCTATCTCAACTAACTGCTGCTATAACTAACTGCTGCTATATCCCAAAATGTGCCCTGTGCGCCAACCAAGAGACTGAGACTATCACCCTTTGAACTTCTATATGGCAGGCCAACCCCTTTCGTCCGAGACATCCCCGCCAGTTTTGGGGCAGATGGGAGATCACATCACCCAAGAACAAGTGCAATCCCTGTGTTTGTTGTGTGTGTTTGCTTCCTTTCCAGGTATTCCCTCGAGCGTACACCTGCAGTCCCGCGGCAGTCTCGCTGAGCCGGTTCACCAGTTCCTCTGGGTGACAGCGTCTGGCGACCCCCTCATCCCCAACTGCAGTGAAAGTAGCCGACGTGATTCCCTGGGTGCATCACACGCGTCTGATCATCACCTTGTGTCTGACGCTACCGGAAACGCGTTAGGCCACGGGCAACGAGATCCTGCGACTGATCATCACAAGGACTTTCACAAGGACTTTCCCCTTTTCTCTATTATGTTCTGTATTGATTTGCTCTATGTCCTACTGCCCTTTTTGCTCTATGTCCTATTGTCCTGACCCCACTGAGCCATACCAACCCTATTGGCCTGCGGACCTCTGCTATGACTGGTTCGTCTTGCCAGTGGTAAGAAATGGCGTGCTCATTGGCTATTGGGAACAGGGGTTTGGTGAGGTTGCCGTATTGAAACATCCCACTACCCCACTGTGGCTTCTCTTCCACACCACTGTCCAGCGCACATGGGTACTGCTCCTACGGGAAGTTGACCGCTCTTGCTGTTGTGGGGGGGGGTAACCAACTGTCACTCGGGGGGTAGAGCACTGTACCAACCCCATCTGGTAGACCAGGTCCTAATCTTAATCCAGGTGTTGCATGGGACGGAGCCTATCTTAATGCAAATATTGCAGGGGAGGGAGCCTGAACCAGGTGCACATTGAAATCCTGCAGCCCCACCTGTGGTTGTCGTGGTGGCTCGAGCCTCCCAAAAATCCCAGAATACTGCCTGAACTACTGGGCCTGGTAACTCCACATCTAATACCCTTGAATGTGGTAGGGTATTCTTATGGCTGCATAAGGGTTACCACCCCAGGCTTCAGCCTCCATAGGCCCTGGTCAGAGACCACGTAGGTGACCGCTACCCAGTAGGACCAGCCTTTGAACTTTACAGAGTCTATTGCCATCCCTATAGCTCCCGAGGCCTAACAGTGTATCAGTGCCAGACGGCCACTTTTCCCTGTGTAGAGTGGGAATGTTTTGTGTGTAGACGCTGTTCACGCCTTAGTAGGGCCAGGAGTTAGAGGCCCACATGACCTGGCCTTCGTGGGCCCCCATCCCTTTGGCTTGTGGTATTACCCTTTTTGTGGTATTTCTGTGTTGGTGGTACAGTTCTTTGTTCTGGGGCACCGAACATCCCTCGCATCAGGATGTGGATCATACCCTGCCTCCTGATGGTTCTCACCTCTCAAATGGCCACAGGGTGGAAGGAGAACACCTTCCTGAACATGACCACGACTGTGGCCAAGAGCCTGAACAGGTCTGAGTGCTGGGTATGCGTGTGAGGTCAAGATTTTGAACACCACCTATGTGGTTCCCCAGCACCATATTTGAAGACTTGACAGGGTCATAGAGGGAGGCCGTGTATCCACAGGAGTGTACATATCCTGGCTCTCTATGATGTTGCACCTATAGGTCCATCAAGCGAAAATGGAGAACCGTGACCGGTCAGCATTTTCGTGATGGAAAGGGGGGAATGGAGGGGTGAAGGTCAGGATGACCAGTTGAGAGCCAGGCCAGAGCTAAACGCAAGCAGCTAAAACTAATTTTCTCTCTCTTGCCTTGCAAACAGCAAGCATGCAAGCTTGTGGGTGCAGCTAGCTTGCCCCTGCAGGAAGTTTGCCAGTTGAGGTTAAGCTATTTCTGAGAAACGACCCCTGACAAAGGCAAGTAGCAGGATGTTTGCTGACCGCCAGGCTCCAGATATAACGCTTAGGTGTGAAGTTGCTAAACCACAAGGACATTTCTTGGAAGCGGGGGGTTCAGGGGCACTTCCTGGAACTAGTAAAGAGGTTAAGTAAGCCAGTAGCGCCACCTAGTGGAATAGGCAACTTGGAACCGAAAGGACACACCAATTTATTAATTGGTTGGGCTTCAATGAATATGCATAAAGGGGAATGTTTGAGGGCTGGGTCAAGGGTTGAACCATTGTTTTGCCTAAGGGGATAAAAACTGTTTGCCCCTGGTGTTCGTGGGCATTTTCTCTCATTTTGGCAGCTGAATGCACCCCTTTGCTTTGCTTGTCTGACAAATAAACCAAAGTCAATAAAACTTTTGTAATTAAAATATTGCTGCCTGGATTTTTTCCATTCTGGTCTGTATTCTGAAGTCTCTAACATTTCTTCAATGACGAGCCCCTGTCGGTGGGATTCCCTCGCGAGGGAGACCTGCCACATCTGTCCTGCAGTAGCTTTTGAAGCATTAAGCAATTATTCCTCTCCTCCCTCGTTTATTTAACAGGATGATTTATCTCATAATGGATCTGGCTGGACTCACTATCAATTCCTTGCAACTTAAATGCAGGATACCTGGGAGATGGCCGTCTAGGAGAGCGCATTTCCTCTCCTACTCACCTGGAAGTAAGTCCCATTGAACTCAATGGTACTTGCTTCTGCATTGATGTGCATAGACTTGCACTATGAATGCATGGAAGTGATTCTAGTCATTTGAATTGAGTTTTTAAATTGTAATTTGAACTCTCTCTCTCTTTTTAACCCGAACTTGCATTCACATATTTTATTGTAATCTGATTTGAGTTTGTTTTATAATGAAAAACAAGGTCTAATTCTTTTTTTTTTTTTAATCGAAGGAATACCTATTTTAAGGACAGTTCCAGCACAGAGTTAACTGACGGGCATCCCCAATATATCTCCCTTATAAGGCAAAATGCGGAGAAGGGGATTTACCAGGAAGAGAGAGACCAGAATATACAGCCTCTGCCTTGTGAGCAGGGCTACACTGAACACAAGGTACCCATTGCTGATTGCTGGAAGGTCGGTGATAGATAGGGACCACTTGTCCCAGGAAGAGATCCCTGCAATCGATTCCTGGAGTTGCAGCAATGAGAAAGCTATAGAGCAAGAGATGGAGTGGCAGGATTTGATTTCTCTTTCAGGGAAAACAAAGTGGTCAAGAGGGCTTGGGAACAGGCTCCCTTGTCGAAAGAGCAGAGAGCGATTTCCTACTTAAAAAGTGATTAATCCAAATGCTCTTCAATTTACAAGGCAGAGATCAATCAATAATTATCCCACTTAATCCCAACACAAATCCTTTAAAAAAAATTTTTTAATTAAAAGCAATCAAGCCCCACAAGATGCGGTCATTTGCCACACAACATTAACCCCTTGGGGTCTGGCACCCAGGCAGCCTCCAGGACTGCAGAGGATTCCTATCTGCAAACTGTTTCCCAAGCCCGCTTCACAGAGCCTCTGAATCGGAAGAGTCGAGAGGGACAGATTCCAGCACTCGTTTTCACAGCCGCCATGGGAAGACTTGCTTGTTATAAATGCCCACCTAAGGCAAAGTGACACGTCTATTAGGCCCTTAATTAGACAAAATCCACAGCTGACATCCCTGTGGCAAAACCGTCTCTGTTAAACAGTCACTTAAAGTATGAATTGGATCGGGCTAACCTTGCTTTAATTAACAAAGCCGTCACTGAGGCGAGGAACGTGCGGGAGACTTAAAATCAACATGCCTGAGTTGAAACGGAATCCCACTCTGTGGTGTTTCAAACTTCTCAGACCTGCAGTACAGTGTTGTTGTTTTTCGGAATCAAAATGAATGAAAATGAAAGGCGCGTTTCTCGTGGAAGAGGCATGGAGCTTACCTCTTGCACCCGAAAAGAGGCATACTTAGAGGTGCTTCTCTATTGCATACGAAGAAGCCAGGAAGTGTCATACCTGGATCATGTTATCTATTGAAGAACAGGAAGAGGCGTTCTGGAAGGAGCTTCTCTATTATACCTGGGGGAAAACCAGGTAGAGGTGTGTCTGGAAGAGCTATGAACACAGAAATGCAGTGGGAGATTTCTGAGAGCAAGTCATTCCACCATGTGTGACTGGGTCATTCCAATGTATCAAATGAGAGCAAATGTTGAGTAATAGAAATTTAATAAATAACCACCAAATGAGAAAAGTGGCTTAGAGCTCTGGGCTAAAGGTGGACTCACTCTGCCATGGCGTTCATTCTTTAATTTTGGACCACCCTACCTAGCAGTGCAGGGACGCGGGTGGCGCTGTGGGTTAAACCACAGAGCCTAGGACTTGCCAATCAGAAGGTTGGCAGTTCGAATCCCCATGACGGGGTGAGCTCCCGTTGCTCAGTCCCTGCTCCTGCCAACCTAGCAGTTCAAAAGCATGTCAAAAGTGCAAGTAGATAAATAGGTACCTCTCTGGCGGGAAGGTAAACGGCTTTTCTGTGCACTGTTCTGGTTCACCAGAAGCGGCTTAGTCATGCTGGCTACATGACTGTCTGCGGACACACGCCGGCTCCCTTGGCCAATAAAGTGAGATGAGCGCCACAACCCCAGAGTCGGTCACGACTGGACCTAATGGTCAGGGGTCCCTTCACCTTTACCTTTTTACCTAGCAGTGCCGAGCAAAAAGGAAGGCCCCAAAGGCTGTGCCAATTGTCCTTCGAATTTGCCTTTCCTTTCCTTCCTCATTGCTGAATGAACCAAGTTTTTGCTTCTTTGTCCCAATTCATGTACACAAGCCCAATTTGTGTGTCTGGGTGTGGCGTTCCCACACTCAACTACAATTCCTTTGCACAAGTGGAGTAACTTCCCATCAATGATGTGAAAGAGAAAGCTCAGAGCTGCTTCACCACAGGTGGAGCTCTCGAGCGGGGGATGCAAGATTTCCTCAACAATTTGCTCTAGGACTTTTCTTATTGGCCTTTTTGCTTCTCCAGGGGGAAAATACCTTTCCGAGCCTCGCCTAGAATGGAAGTGAGGAAAAGTAAGGAGGCCCTCCAGCCGGGACTGTGGATCCCCTGCACTCTCAAATAAATGCATAAATGGAACAGATGCACCTCTGTAGTTCAGCACCAAGAAAAGCTTGATTCTGCAACCTCTATATATTCTGCAACCTGTGCATATTTTGCTTCCTTTGCGTAATTTCTTTCCGCAGTTGGGAGTTACAAGAAGGATGGAGGAGCGAATCTCACCTGAGGAAATGTGCTGATCCAACCACGGTTGTATTGCTTCCCTTGAAATTCCTACAGCGAGACTTTCAGCTCAGATTTTGCTGTAAGTGATGTCGGCATGTCGGCAGTACAGAAGCCCTGACCCTTAACCTCCCCCCCCCCGGGTGTCTGAGAATCACATGCTGCCAAGACCATAGCTGTGCTCTTTTTAAAATAAAAGGAACAGGGAAAAACTAAAGGCAAATTTTTCAGGAGGCTAAATGAAGTGCTTTATACTAAATTCTGTACTTGTGCAGAATCGTGGGTATCCCAGAGAACTGAACAGCATTCTATGTGCGCTTTTATCTCAGAGAGATTCCCCCATGATTTTGATCCTCAAAGAGGCATGCTTCTCTTCCGTTACAGGGATTAGTTTTTCTGCCGACTCACAGAACAACTCCAGAATGTCACAGGGACCTGCCGGCAGCTGCTGCTGCTATCACAGAGGAGATAGGCTGCAAACTCATTAGTCGTCGTTATCGCCATGGCGGTTTCTCAGCGCTCCGGCAAATAAGAGCTACCGTGACAACAACAGGCAGTGTATTTCCCGGCACAGATTCTGGGTGGGTGCAAAGCTCGAGGGAGGGAAAGTGCAGATCTTGGGCAGCAATTACTCATTTGGGAGCAACATGAATGCAGAAGGGAGACGGCAGCAATCTTATGCACGCTGCTAGGATCCTCAGCAGTTTGCACACCTCTCCAGTTCCACTCTGGGCTCTGCTTCTGGAATTCTTACTGTGAAAATCAGTCCCTTACTAGCGCACAGCAACAAAGCACGCCAGGGGCTGGCATCATTTTAAGGCCTGATGGGGCCTGTGCTCCAATAGGGGACTCACTGTCAACTCCTGATGCCTCCTAGCTGTCCTTGCTATTGATGCCTGTTCACTTGCCCTCTCTCAGCTAGCAAGTAAGGAGATGAGCAAGGAGGAGCAGCAGAAAAACTAAGCATTGATCCATGTAGTTCATTATTGCCTACACTGACCGTCCGCGGTTCTCCAAGGAGTCTTTTCCCATCCCTACACAGAGGTCTTCTGAAAGCAAAGCCACTCAGCTACCCTGAGTTTGCCTTCTCCCTTGGGGCAGTGGTACAGACTGAGGAAAAAGTGACAATGGGGTTCCTTTGGAAGCAGGGCAGGTGGGAAGTACACTTAATAAGAATAATAGTCATTAACAACGTAATTGTGTAACTTGTGTAATTTCGCCACAGCAGAAGCTGAACTGCAGCAGAACAGAAACTGCTGCATGCAATGAATACCAGGTGAAATGGGTAAAGATGTCACATGTCCCTAGTCATATCCAATGTTAACAATAGGAAGCCATTGAAATTAACGTGGGTCCATTGATTTCGATGGGTTCACTATGAGTATGACAAATATTGGATGCAACCCTTGTGCAAGGGGGAGCAGGGATTTGCTGCAATGCTGGTGGTCCTCAAATGTGGGTTTCTAAGCCACAGTTAGGGCACGTCAGCAGGCGAATGACCACCTCTTGAGAGGATACATAGAGGAGGAGAAATAGAGACAGAAGAAGAAACTTAAGAGAGAAGAGAACTTCCAGACTATTTAGCTACATGGTGCTTCCAGATGGGTATTTATGGAGGGATTAATCCAGGTTCTCTCTTTTTGGGGAATATCCTGTATGTTAAAAAAACACCTGTCTCCAGCAAACCCCACCCCTTTTTAAAGTTTTAAACTCCCATGAGGAAGCACCCACAGATGTGATGAATTAAAAGTGCCCAAAAAGTTTCCCGTTTTGGAAAATACTCCTGTTTTGTACTAGGTTTGTAGTTTACACTGAAGCTTGCCAGCCAACTCAGGCTTATTTGGGATTCTGAATATTTTAGTACTTTGGGAATGAGATGCACTGTGAAAATAAAAATGTACTAATTTATGCTATACACATGTAAACACACACATACACATAAATGTGTGTCCTTTTGAGTTGCAGGGAAATGAGGTTAATATCTGAACATTTCTCTAATTGCAGATTCCCACCCCCTCCCGGATCCTTTTAAAGTGCCCCATCTGTACTATGTTAGGTCCCTAAACTTGTTTTGATCCCAGCTTCCTTGTGTATCACAGAGCATGTCGATGAAGGGATGATTTGGTGCTCGCTACTGGGTTACTATGGCAACCTTTGCTGAGCAGGTGCCCTCTAATTTTGTTGGATGGGGCTGGTGGGAGTTATAGGCCATGATATCTAGCAGGTGATGACTGTGCTATGGTAAGTAGAAACAGTGGAGGCTTGTCCATTAGGATGAATGGGGCCTGCAGACAGCCGCTGTCTTCCCTTGTTACTTACAACCAGTCCAAGGGATAGCACTGACTGTCACCTTCCTCCTCCTTGGGCTCAGTTTTGCTCTTGTAGAACTCAAGAGATAATCTAGAATTAACCAGTTCTACTGGCCATTGGCTATGGCGCCACCTACTGCCCGGCTCCCTGCCTTCCGCCCTACCAGCCCCAATGGGCACCACCAACCATTGCCTAGGAAGCAGGTCTCCCTACATCCCAGTGTCTCATGAAGAGCGTCAGGAGGGGGGAGCAAACATGCATGAATGGTTGCAGCACAGAATCAGGAACTGGTGAATATTCCAGATAAATAAACCCAGGGGCGTGTGAGCAGCCGTAATTTTGTGTATGTAGCATTGTTTACACACACACACACACACACACACACTTTGTGCTGCACCTACTTTCTCCCAAGGAATAAAGGCCCACTCCATTAGTAGCCAGGAGGCTAATTCTTGAGCAATTCCACCACCACCTCCCCATCAAAGCTCCCATCTTTTTCAGCGCATGAAATATTAGAACAGCTGCTGCCAATTCCACCTCTGAAAAGCAAGAACATGGTGGGGTTTTTTCCTCCTCTCCTCTTTCTCTCTCTCATTGCCAGTGATGATTTAATCCTCTTTGAACTCTTAAACTCCTAAATATCAGATGGTTGCTCTGTGGGGTAAGAGGCTGCATGTTTATTATTGTCTGTTCTTTACAGGCCCTTCTGAAAGGTGAGCCAGAAGTTGGGAAGTGTATCCCAGGGAGCCGCCGAAGAATCGGGGAATGCAAAGCAGACAGCGACTCTGGCCCTCCGACAACGGAAGGGCAATAAAGCACGAGCCGTATCAGGTGTTAAAATGGCAACAATGCCCAAAACATCCTGGGAAAATGCTCCATTGCAGGGGGGCGGGGGAGAGAGAAAGGGGGTATTGCAACACACTTGTTTCTTTACTAAACAAAGTCATGGTAACTCCAACTGCCCAGTAAAGGAGACCCTGGGTAGATCTGCATGAACTTTTGCTGCTTGCCTTGAGATGTGGCTTGTTCTGGGCACATCATGCTCTGAGCACAAAGTGAAATTGGAGCACTTTTTTTCCTTATTTCATCTTTGCATTTCTCTCTTCCTTTTTTGGCAGAGGCAACCCAGCCAGATGGGCAGGGTATAAATATTATTAAATGCAAGCCCCTACACAAAGAGACTTACTTCTTATTTATTATTAGTAACAAATATGTTTCATCATTGTCATCATTTATTCCCCACCTTTCCTCCTAAGGAGTTTAAGGCAGAGTACAAGGGGGGAAATTAAACATCTCCTTCTTCGTCCACAAGGTGCCCAAAAGAGGGACCAGGATGTCCTGCAAGACTTTTGTGTGCACCTGACTTAGCCCATGACTCAGGGAAACCCTGAAAGCTGGGATGGAGACATTTCAGGGAAATGATCAGCCAAAAGCATCAGGCCTCTCAGTGGGGTGACCCCCATCTTGGACCTCTCCCTCTGCTGCAGCCTGACGTAAGGACAAGATAACAGTTGAGGGAGAGGGACAGCCAAAGTCAGCTGAACCGATGGAGTGGCCCTGGTTCTCATCTCTCTCCTTCTCTGCTTCCTTCTTTGGCGATCGCTCGTAGCCAAGTAAGATTGTCTTCCATGAAAATGGTCTTAACAGTGAGTCCGTAAGTGACTGTGGAGGCCGATTCTGGATCCACATGTCCTTCCACAGGGGGGACATACCACGCGCAGCCTCTCCCTGCCAGAGGGGCTGCACGCCGCTAAAGAAGTCAAGAGGCTGCGCAAAAGTCTACAGGAGCCGTGCACCCTTTAAGGAGCGCACAGCTCCTGCGGGCTTTTCTACGAGGAGGGAGAAGGGACTGACTGGCCGCGTCAGTCCCTTCTCACTCCTGGGGAAAAGCCTGCAAGAGCCACGCGGGGCTTTTCCTGCCTGCCTCCCCCTGCATTCGCTCCATAAGACGCACACACATTCCCCCTTACTTTTTAGGAGGGGAAAAGTGTGTCTTATGGAGTGAAAAATATGGTAGGTTTCTGGATGCGAGTTGATCACGGTGAGGGTTTGTCAAACATGCCTTCCTCTTAGCTCTTAGTTTCTCCTTTTCACCCTGAGTTTGTGCTTCTTTAAAGTCCATGATGCCAGTTGGAGTGCTCGCAGACCAGTGTTTCCCAGTTATCAGTGCTTATACTACTTTCTTTTTTTTAGATTTACCTTGTAGTGTGCGCACACTCAGAGGATGACCTCCAAACCATCCTAAATATCTTTGCAGCAGCTTACGGGAAGCTTGACCTATCGCTCAATATCCCAAAAAACCCAAATTGCTGCACCAACAAGCACAAAACAACGCCTCTGCAGTGCCACAAATCCAACTCAACAGTGTAACATTGGGAAATGTAGACCACTTCCCCCTCTCTGCTACATCCTTATGGAATGGCTGCTTCCTAGTGGCGGTGGAGAGCCAAAGGCAGCTAGTCTTTAAGCAGCTCTGATGGAGTGGGCCCTGCTTCCATTCTCTCTCTCTCTCTCTCTCTCTCTCTCTCTCTCTCTCTCTCTCTGTGTGTGTGTGTGTGTGTGTGTGTGTTTCTCTCTCCACCCCCACCACCCCCTCCCACCCCCTACTGCCTGCATTCTCTTGCCTTTTATAATGTAATAATTTGAGCTAGGTTGAACTGAGCCACCCAAGATCAGAATCTCGCAGCTCCCCGACAAAAGATCTCCCAAGAGTTCCCTCTATACATCTGCTTCAGGGACTTTGCAAATCAATGCGAGCTCTAAAAGTACGGTTCCGAGCAATTTTTAAAATATATCTATGGAGAGAGAGGGGGAGATGCAAGATAAAGCCTATTCATAGGTGGAAATGGCTGCCTAGCTTTCCCTTTCATCAGGAGTGTTTCTCAGTAAGCACTCTGCCTGGGCTACTACCTTCAATATATTGATCCCACTGGACAGCCGTTTCCCCACGGTACACTTTGCTCATCGAGACCGAACAGTTCTCTCCAATCTATTTTAAACAATACTTACCTTCGTATATGAATCCCGCCAGCCCATAGCCGTTTACAAAGCCTTTATGGATTTCTGCTGCAGCATCAAAGGCTGCTTAATGTGACTTTATGTGTTTCTCCCCCTGCCCCAAATCCATAAAGCTTTGAACAAGTGTTGCAGTTGTAGCACATTGGGATGAGAAAGCCTGTTTTACTGACTAAGGTTCCGTGTGGGTGGGTTTTGCAGGGTGGGTGTGTCCTGCTCTCAAAGGCAAGGATGCAGTAACCTTCATCCCACTGCCCAAATCAGGTTCACCAGGGCTTCTGTTATGGCCCTGCAAGGTTATTTCCCTCCAGCCCCACGCTATATGACGTCAGATCCAGGGCAAGGCAAAAGATTCCTGCACTGCAGGGGGTTGGTCTAGATGATCATCAGGGTCGCTTCCAGCTCTACAATTCTATGGTTCTAAGTTGGCCTGCTGCAGGTGGGGATTGTCCTCTCTCCTTCCCCCAGAAAAAAAGGCTGGGAGAAGTGAATTGCAGAGGGTTGGGCCAGATGACTCTTCCAACGCTAAGATTCTACAATAAGACGCAAGCTTTGGTGGGAAACACTGGAGTCTCTTTAGAAAGGAAAAGCAAGCAGCTCCTTTTGCAGGCTCGTTCCATACCCAACAAATCAAGAGCAAGACCTCTAGGTAGCCACGGGTTGTGTGGGCCAGCTATTAGCCACAAAAGCAGGCCCTTCCACATGGCTTCAGCCAAGCCTAATAGCTGCGATGATGAATCAGGCTACAGACAGGAGACGCACAGATTAATTAAAATGCTCCTTCTGACACCACCACAATCAGAGACCTTCTGTGTTCTTTCTGATGAAGACACTTGAGCATCTTATCCTGCCTTGGCAGCATTGCAAAAAAATTTAAATGAACTGGCTGCGCTGGAAGGGAAGAGAAAAAGCATCTAAAATGAAGGGTTGTGGGTTTTTTCCAGAACACAGAAGAGGAAGCCAGTCAGATTCCACAGTTCCTAAAACTGGGGTGTGGAACCTCAGGTCCAGGGGCCCAAATGTGGCCCTTGGGGACTTTCTTTCTGGCCCTTGAGACTCTGCCCCAGGCCACAGCCCCTCTGCCAGGCCACACCCCCTGCCCAGCCCTACTTTGCATCCTGTTTGAATGTTTTGGCCTGGTTTGAATGTGCCCTTGGAACTCCAACAATGTCTCCCAGGATACAGGACAGAGAGGGGTGTGTGCAGAAACCTGCTGGCTGCATAAAGGTAAAACCTACATTCCTTTCTCTGCCCACGTCTCCCTCTGGCCCCCAGAAGCTTTCCCAGAAGGGAAAATGGCCCTGAAAAAAGGGTCCCCCGTCCCACTGCTAATGTGACAGGTTCCATGACCCGCAACGTGATACGGCAACTGCTCGCCGCCCGCTACACATCCCCTGTGCAAAGCCAGGAATCTTGCTCCACATAGTTCAGTTTGGCACTCTTGACTGCTGGCCTGCAGCGTACATATAGAATGCACCCTAAGTGGAGCTGATAAGATTCGTGCTCCAGAACGTGTAATACTGAGAATGCTTGCTGCCCTTTTTATCAGCCAACTGAAAAGGGGGAAAAAAACTTTCCAAAGCTTCCAGGCCATCAGCTCCAACACCCTGATGGAGACCAGACGACAGGCGGACATGATACCCAACTGCTCTTGTGCCTCTGGGTGATACCAAAGAGGCTGAGGAAACAAACAAAAAAAGGACTCGCACTCAAATGGCATGTGACAATCGGGTCGTGTAACTTTTTCCCCTCGAAGGGTCGTGGTTGTTATTTTTAAAGCAAGGCTGTAAGTGGAGGAGCAGCATTCGGGAAAGTGAGGGGCTTGTTGAACCCTTTCCCTGCCAGCTATTTGGTGCAATCCCGCTTCTATCTCTCTCCACAGTGAGAAAACAGCAAGTGGAGCCAGTTTTCAGCAAACAGGAGGGAGGGAAAGGGTCAAGTAGCCCCCCCCCCCCCCGCCACCAGACCCTTAACACAAGACTGTGGGAAAGAAGATTGCTTTTCGTTTCAAGAACAGCTGTTTTAAGTTTTACATGTGCTTGATATTCTTCGTTTCGGGGTTTTCAAAAGCAAAAGTAAAGTTTCATCTACATATGTAAACATGAAATAAAATTTCATAAAAGCATTTTTGCATATACAAAAAATACAGTTTAAAGGTTGCTATGTACATCTATTGTCCTGGCCTACTGTTGTATTTTAAGCAGGATGTTAGATTTTATGAGTGAGAATAAAATATAAGGTTCAACATCGCCTTGGAATTTTACACGCCAACAAACAAACAGACTGAATTTTTCAATATATTTGTTTGGTGTGTGTTTTAAGGATAATAAGCATCACAGGAAAAGTACACAGAACTGTTCCCAAAACATTTTCTACGATGGGTGGAAATGTACCTTGCTGGTGTGTGTGTGTGCAGGAATTTGAGCATAAATTTGAGCTGCCCCACTCCCCAGAATTCCTCCTGTCCTTGATCACAGCCTCCACAGCTGCTCTGTATTAAGAAAAACACTAACAGAAAGAATCGCACCAGTGAGGAACCACACAGTTTGAATCTAGAAGGCAAGGCATTTCTTTGGGCCCGCTGACTCCTTGTGGTTGCCAGGAATGCCCCGCTAAGAACCTGCTGGCTGGCTCAGGTTTTTTTTTTTTACTTCCTTTCATCCTCCATGGTCTACACAAGAGCCCCCCCCCAAAAAAAACCCTTGGACATCTTCACTAAACATTGTTACCAAAACACCACTCAAAATTCCTCAGAGATTTCCCCTAAGCAGTGACATCCAAAGTTGTCGTGAAATTTTGATTTAGGTGAAATCTAGAAGCTGACCACAGATCTGGTCAGCTTTCTGACCCACAGAGGGGTGGGGTTTTTGGAGGGGTTGCAAGTCTCAACCTCCCACCAAGGCACACTATGCTGGCCACAGTACAACTCGGTCTCTCTATTGCTAGCCCACATCAGCTCTGCAGTGTGTTCATCCATAAGTGTGGTGTAGTGGTCCACATTCACACCACACATTTAAAGCACTATGATACCAATTTTAAGCAGCCATGGACTTCCGCATGGAATTCTGGGAGCTCTGGTTTGTTATGTTTGCTGAGAGATGTTGGGAGGCCCCTGTTTCCCTCATAGAGCTACAATTCACAGGTTTCCCTGTATTAAACCACTCTGGAAATTGTTGCTCTGTGAGGGGAATAGGGACCTCCTAACAACTCTCAGCACCCTTAACAAACTATCGCTCCCAGAATGCTTTGGGGAAAGCCATGACAACTTAAGATGGTATTCTGGTGCTTTAAATGCATGGTGTGAATGTGGCCATTTTTTACTTTCAAGGAGCGGCTGGGGGACCTGTGGCACTCCGTATCTTCGATCTATTTGTACGCCGCCTTTCCTTAGTGAAAACCATGCTCAAGGCAGCTTACAGCATGGAACAATCTACATCATTGCAAACACAGGAGTCATAAACAATGAATAAAACATGTCAAAATGTACACAACCAAACTGAAAAATGTCCACATAAATCGTAGTATCAAAAAATAAAGATGCAAAAAATATATATCAAAATAACAGCAACAACAAAAACTCCAACAAAAAACCCAAAACAATGTGCCGGCCTAAGAGTCTGTTCAGCATCCTCAACTTTTGTAGGTTGAAAGAGGAAATGCAAGGCAGGGGAGAGCAGATCTTCCAGGACTCACAGACAAGATGGTGTTGGGCCTCCTCAGCGCCCTCAGCTTCTGGAGCTGGAGTCAGCTGGGCTCTCACCAGCCCCACCAGAAAGGCCAATGGACTCAGGGATGGTGGGAACTGGGGCCTATCAATATCTGGAGGGCACTGTGTTGACTACCCGCCCCCTTGTTGCAGCCCCATCTCCAAGTACCTATGGCCTGACAGCTGTGAATTTGACAGCCTTGCTTTCAGCACCTTGTCACCAAATCATTCCTTGCAGAATCACTTCAAGGGCTTATCCCTTCCACTGCGCCTCCATCAGCTTGTTCACACTTGAAGGTCACATAACCTTCTATCCCAGATATCACAAAGCCCTCCTGGAGCAAGATTAGAAGCGGAGCAATCAGGGGAAAGAACTCTCTCCCTCTCTCAGGGTGTTTTTTAAAAAAATAAAATAAAAATCTCTAGCTAAAAAAAAAATAAACAGGACACACACCACTGGTACCACAACATGAGCTTTGTGGCATTGGTGGGGCCTCAAGGTGCACAACAAGAGGGAGGTCATCCCAAGGCAGCCTTCCCCAAGCTCCAGAATACCCCCTAGGTGGCCCACCAGCCAACAAAGTCATAACTGAAACAAGCTCCTCAGCTCAGAATTATTCAACCCTACGCATTACTGGACCAAATTTGAAGTACTGGCCTTAATGTTTAAAAAAATCTGTACAACTTAAGAGCCAGCGTACTTGAAGGAGCGCATAGAAGTCACCCTGACATTAAGCTGCATGTAAATCAATAATTCTGGGGGCAGATTCTATAGATCAACTACGTTCTTTGTGGAAAAGATAGTTCTTTTGCCTGTCCTGAATCTTTCAACACTCAGTTTTATTGGATTGCCCTGGGTTCTATTATTATATGAGGGGGGGGGGAGAGAGAGAGAGAGAGAGAGAAATAACCTTCTCCATGTTCACTTTCTAAGGAGGGAGGCTCCGATAAAACCCTGAGTCTAAAACTGCAGAACTGTTCCCTCTGTCATATTTACCCGATGGCTGGGAAGACCCCCTTTCACACTGTGAAGGCTACAAACTCCCTAGGTGCTTCTCTAGATGCCCAGGCATGCCGGGAATCACAAAGTGGCCAAAACCCCAGTTCATTCTGGAGTTCACCTGCATTTCAGCATCTGCAACCTTACTCTGCCAAACCACAGCACTATCTGTTTCTCTGAACCATGTTTAGAGATAACTGAATCAAGCAATTTTGGTTTGCCTCTGTTTCTCATTTTTGCAATCTTAAGTTTAGCTCTCCATATTTCCGCATCACATTGCAACTTTTCAAGTCCTCATGAAAATTCATCAGCATTTTAGGCTGATTTTCTTCTAATATACATATGTTTGCATGCATTGTTACCTAATAAACTTTTTTTGGTAAACCAATTTCCCATAAAAAAAACCCATTTTTGTGTGTTAACTATTATGTGCATTTTTAGGCACACATCACTCCAGTAGGTTCATTTTCCTATGCATTCCTTGGATAGAGAACTATATTGAAAAATTCAGAGAAATGCAGGTGACAAAGGATGGTCATGCTTTGGTCTGCATATTGTTTCATTCATGACTCATGGAAAACCCAGAAGGACCCATCATGGTAACGTAAGCAGATGATCCGCTCCTGCTTTACATTCCAAACCTCCATTCCGCTGAAAACCTGTTATATATATACATATATTTGAAAAAATACCTACATTTACCTCTGCACTCTTTAAGGCCTACATGATTTGGGAAAGTGTGCACACACTTTTGTGCCAGATTTTGCCTGCAGGTTCTCCTAACCGTAATCAGAGTGCAACGTAACACATCACGCACAGAGGCAAGGCAGGCGAGCGCTGATAGCACAGGCAGAAAGGCATTTAGAGATAAATAGGGATTTGTAAATATTAAATGTGAATCTTAATGGCCTCAAACTCTCTGCCAATGCAGTTTACAAGTCAGAGGGATTGCCACGCAGTAAACAAAGGACTCCATCCAACTCATTTGAAACTGATTTTTATTTTTTTTTACTCTGCTGTGCTTGTAAAAAACCAAAAACAACCCTTTACTACTTAGGTGTCTGGGTAAGGTAAACCTATTTACACTGCAATCCTATGCATGTTTATGCAGAAGTAAGCCCTACTGAGTTCAATGGAATTTGGGCCCAGATAGGTATGTACAGGACGGTAGCTTCAGTCATAGACAGTGGGCACACCAATCTGTTCATAGAACAAAAAATGTAGATTTTCTCAATCGTCAACATGCTGCTTTCAACCTAGATTGAGTCTGGATCCTGCCATCCACAAGGATGAGTGTATTTCACTGATCCGGATGTGAAAATATGCCCCTTGTTTGGTTTTCCTCCCTGCACCTGCCCCAGCTAAATGAAAAAGGAAGTGGCGATTGCAAACTCGGTATATATGCCCACCTGCCACGTCCCTGGGAAGGTGTGGATACATACCCGCACTACTGGGACCACCTACGTCTGTTTCCAAATGGACACACTGCAGGGTAATGCAGAATCATGGTCTTCCAACCCCAGATTGTGTTTTAAGGGTAAAGGTAAAGGGCCCCTGACCATTAAGTCCAGTCGTGACCGACTCTGTGGTTGCGGCGCTCATCTTGCTTTATTGGCCGAGGGAGCCAGCGTAAAGCTTCCGGGTCATGTGGCCAGCATGACTAAGCCGCTTCTGGCAAACCAGAGCAGTGCACGGAAACGCCGTTTACCTTCCCGCCGGAGCGGTACCTATTTATCTACTTACACTTTGATATGCTTTCGAACTGCTAGGTTGGCAGGAACAGAGACCGAGCCACGGGAGCTCACCCGGCCTTCTGATCGGCAAGTCCTAGGCTCTGTGGTTTAACCCACAACAAGCCTAGAGTGAACCAAAAATAAAAATAAATGGAGGGGAGAAGCTTTCTCACCCTCCACTCCGAGCCAGACCATAATTTTCCTTTGGCAGGCAACCCTACCTGTGCACCACCTTCTCCCACAGCAAAACTCTTTAGACCCAGATGAGAGGAACAGGCTCTTCCACCGTCTCAGCTCGAGAAACACCAAGAGGATGTTACTGCCAGTCCAGTGACCCATTATTGGTTTATATAAGAGTCTTGGTTGACGTGCAGGTGGTAGAAACATCTTGCACAAGCTGTGCATCTTCCATAGTTTGCAACTGCAATATGCAGCTGTTGGCCAGAAGTGAATTATGCTGCCCCACCTGGCGCTGTGCTCCCACACTATTTAGGGTTTCTGCTGAGCCACGCTGAACGATATTGGGCACGTAAGACACCCAAGTGGTTAGAATAATTTGTCGACTTCCAGATCATACAGTCGGCATGTCGGGTTGCTTTAGCAACCTCGTTAAGGTCTGGCTGAGTCATGATGATTAGGTCCCAAGGCGCTGAACAAGCTTTCTCAGAAGCAACTAACACCACTACAATCTCCAACAAATCATTACTGCTCTTCAGCCGGGGTGGAAATGACGGCTACCTTCTATGAAATCCTCCACGAATGGTGAACGATTCTGTGTCACAGCCAGAACCTGGCATAATTACCATTATAACATCATCATATCTAGTTGGCCTTATGTGAAAGTAACAGCCAAGGAGAAATTTGACAAGTAATGAGATGATTTCCTGAGCAAATAATTGCACAGGGATCCAAAGCTCTTACGGCTCTCTCATCAAGGATGGAGCGAGAGCAACATCTTAGGCTGAATTCACACATAAATGTGCATGCCTGGATGTTCCGCAGGTGTAAAATGGGCATCATAGATAGGATACTCTGTGTCCTATTTGTGGAAGGGTATTGTAGAACCTGGTACCACCTGATGCATTGCACTTTTCAATGGACGCCATATTCGTCTTCCTCTGTAAGTAGGTATGGGAGAGTAATTCAGTTTAGTTTCGCTTTTAAAGACAAATCTACCTAAGTTGCGCTTCCTGAAACAATGGGTGAACTGAACCACAGGCATGCCTCAAAAATTGAACTTCTCCGAATTTTGAAATGCAGTTCTCCAGTCAAGAAATGTATGCATATACTGGAATTAAGCTTGTAAATTAGTAAAAGTAACACAGAGAAATGCATTATAGTAATGGAAATACAGTGGTACCTCGGGTTACATACACTTCAGGTTACATACACTTCAGGTTACAGACTCCGCTAACCCAGAAATAGTGCTTCAGGTTAAGAACTTTGCTTCAGGATAAGAACAGAAATTGTGCTCCGGAGGCGCAGCGGCAACAGGAGGCTCCATTAGCTAAAGTGATGCTTCAGGTTAGGAACAGTTTCAGGTTAAGAACGGACCTCCGGAACGAATTAATTACTTAACCCGAGGTACCACTGTATTAAGGAAAGTATTTTAAAGCATGCATATTGAGCAAAATTGCACACCCAAATACAAACGTATTAGGAGAAATATATTAGGAGAAATCTGCAGGCGAATTTTCATAAGGATCTAAAAAAAAACAAATTAAGGATTCTTTTAAAAAAATCACAAACTGATGTGGTAATGTGGAGAACTGAACTTAAAATGGGAAAAATGAGGAATCAAAGCTGACAGGTTTGCCCATCCCTGGAAGGTCGAAACCACAGGGGGATAAAATGATGTAAAGTCATGCATGGATCAACCTTTAGATTCTCACAATAATAAGCATGTTGAATTAAGATTCCAGAGTTTACAGCTGCAATCCCAACCCCACTTACCAGGGAGTAAGCCTCATTGAATTCAATAGGATTTACTTCTGAGTAGGCAACGTCAGGATTCTGCTGTAAATAGCTTCATAGAGTTGAAACTGGTATGTGACAGATCGTCTAAAGAAGTTGGGGTTCCATGCCCTGACCCTCCCCCCTTGACCAGCTGAATGAATTAGGGAAATGGAATTTCATATATACAGGCTGAGGAATTCTGCATTTCTTGGCAGGAAATTTGGGCTGCCTTAGTGCAGAATTCTGAAACATTCAGTGGAAACCAAGTACTGTTTACACAGGGCTTAGTTCTCTTTGCACTCAATCTCAACTCGTTTTAACAAAAATCTAGCATCAAGATGTGTTCCAGGATGTGTCTTGTCACCCTGGAGCTTTCCTGTTAGAAGGAGTTTGTGCTTAGCAGCATACCACAACGGGAATCTTCCCTCTATTTGCACAACACGCTGATCACTATGCAAAAAAAACCCACCGCCTTTCATAATACTCAGTTTTGTACCAGTGGCAGGGACGTAAATCCCACCGAAAGCAGGATTCAGAAACCAACCCCTTCCTACCTTTCAAACCTAAAAAACAAAGAAACCTCCATACAGGAAATACTGAGCTTTCTTTTTAAGAAATGGGGCTGGGGGGAGAAGGAGAGAGAGAGATTATGAAGAGGTGGGATGCAAGGGAAATTGTCCTTGAAAGGTTAAAATTTTGCAACGTCAACCCTTCCAGCAAATGCCTTGGTGAGCCGATTTGCTTACAACCTGAGAATTTAAACTCCAGGGTAGAGTCAGACCTCAGGCTCCGTGAAGCTCTGTTTATTCATCATGGCTTTTCAGCAGAATGTTTATTATAATCAAGGAGAAGCCTATGTAGGTCAGAAACACAGAAGCGAGTAACCGCTGCCCTCCCTTACTCTGGAACGAAAAGCAGCTAAGCCTGTGTGTCTTGTTCCAACCTGAACTTTTACGAATCTTGGTTGAGGTGGCCCAACATCAGGGCTCAGCAGGGTCAGGCCAGAGGCTGAACTATTCCGGCATCATGTTCTCACAGCCACCAACCAGAAGCCTAGGGGGAAACTGCAATGAGGGCTCCAGCGAAGCAGCCGCCTCCCCAATCGTGATCCCTAGGAACTGATACAGTGGTACCTTGGGTTAAGTACTTAATTTGTTCCGGAGGTCTGTTCTTAACCTGAAACTGTTCTTAATCTGAAGCACCACTTTAGCTAATGGGGCCTCCTGCTGCCGCCGCGCCGCCAGAGCACGCTTTCTGTTCTTATCCTGAAGCCCTATTTCTGGGTTAGCAGAGTCTGTAACCTGAAGCGTATGTAACCCGAGGTACCACTGTATTCAAAAGCAATTCTAAGCAAGTTGTACCAGTGATCTCATTCATTTCCAAAGTCCCAAATCCCAGAAATCAAGTCCCTCCTCTTCATCTTTTGCACAAGGATGAGACGTTTTTGCAACTTCCCTGGAAAGGAATGTGCAGACACATCATGCAAAGGTCAAAACGCGGTTGGATTATTCTTTGTTTGATTGCATGGCCCAGAGCCAACATTACCATACAGAAGAGTGAATTAATTGCTTCAGGTAACAGCACCCAAAACAGAGTGAAAGAGCTCGGTCAAGAGTGGTGGGGGTGAGTGGCTGAGAGATAGCGGCCAGGTTTTGCCGCAGGCACATGAAGGTTATGTCACTGCCTCTTCCTAGCTAGACTACAGCTCCCATAATTCTTGACCAATAGGAATGGGACCAAAATTCGGTTTGGTTTACATTAAAATGAAAACCTACCTCTCCTTTGCACATCCTGAACTGAACATATAGCTATCCTTGAATTTTGCAATGCCGTTTTTCCAGACCCACCCCCAAAAGTCTATTCGGGGAGAATGTGCATAAAAATGCAAATATTAGTTACCTTAACATATCAAAAAGTATTGTATTATGGGAAATTGCTTGCAAAATTCCACACCAAAACATGTGAATTAGGAGAAATGCTCTCTAAAATGCTGCTGAATTTTCATGAAGACTTTTAAAAATAATTCTATTTATAGTTTTCATTTATATACGTTACAGCAATTATTCAGCAATAATTCTAACATTTCAAACTCTGACACCCTTCCCTCTCTTCCTGTGTTTCTTTGCATTTATTTTCGTCCTTTCCTGTATACTCCAAATTATCTTATTCTTTTATTCATCTATTCTCATATATCTCACATATATGTTTTTGAAGCTGCAGGTTTTTACAAATAACATTCCTGCAGCTGTGGTTGCATACATAAATAAATTTCTGTACTGTTTAGGTAGTTCTGATCCCATAATTCCGAAGAGAAAATCTTCTGTTTTTTTACAAATGCTGTCTTAAGCATCTTTGTCGATTCACTATATATCATTTCCCAGTAAGCTTTAACCTTATTACAAGACATATGGGGAAAGGTACCTTCTTTCTCTTTACATTTCCAACACTTATTTGATTTGATTTATACATTTTTGCCCATCTACTAGGTGTTAGGTACCATCTATATAACATTTTCATATAATTTTCTCTTAAATCATAACATGTGGCAAATTTTATATCCGTATTCCCTAATCATCCCCATGCTTCCATTTCTATGTTATGACCAATATCTATTGCCTAATGTAGCATTGAAGATTTCACTTTTTTGTCCTTTGTCTCCTATTCCAATAACATCTTATACATTTTAGACGTCACTTTAACATTACAGTTTAACAGGTCTCTCTCTCTCTATTTGTGATAGTTGTTACACAAATCCCCGCTTCATATCCTTTTTAAATACTTCATTCAAATGACGATATTGTAACCCTATTGTCAACACCACTGATAAATCCTTAAACTTTTTAAATTTAAATTCTCCACCCTCCCTCTCTTAGCAAATTTCTATAAGTCACCCAACTTTCCAACATATTTTTTTTCTTTTTCACCGCTATGGCTTCCAAATGCGAAAGCCAACGTGGTGTTTTGGTCTCCAATAAGTTTTTATATTTATCCCATATTCTATACAATTTTTTCCTGATTATGTGGTTTGTGAAACCTTTATGTACTTTCACCTTTTCATACCACAAATAAGCGGGCAAACCCAAAACTATTATCATGACCTTCCAAATCTAAAATATTCTTCAATAACAACCATTGATGGAGACGTGTGTGTGTGTAAAATACATTGCAAATGGATGCTGAGATGTAGCAAACTAGATTGAAGATTGGGAAAAGGAGAAAGAGAAGAGAAGCTATCACTGGCAAATTTTCCATCCCTAGCTCAGCTCAGCGAGTGCTATACCTGGAAGGCTTCTGTGTCTCTGCCTTGGATGCAAAATGCAGTTAGACTCTGCCCACTAATGGTTACACAGCACCGGCAGGAGATAAGATGCTAAGCAGGAAAAACTACCCCTCAGCAAGGGGGAAAGAGCATTCAGGGAGAGAAAGGCTTTCCAGCAATATCTGAGTGGCTGAATAATAAAAGGGAGTGATAAAAGACAGCCCATAGACAAAGCAATTTTCTCATTCTTCCTACCCTTCACTCTCCATTAGCTGAATGGCTTGGGCCTAGGCTTTTAAAAAATTATTATTAAATATACAAGATTTTTCATTATAGAATTTCATTTCCCTCATCTCCCCACCCCCGGCAAATGCCCCTCTTAGGTTCTCCTTTTGTGCATTCAACAAATGGCACAAAAAGTCAGGAGCCAATTAAAACAAACATGATTTGGAAATTCAGGCCGGCTCCCGCAAGGCCAGGTAAGAAGAGATTAAGGTGCAGAAAGTGCCTTTTGGGTTGGCAGCCAGAGTAGCAGGTGGTGTAACCTGGGTGTAAATCCGTGTCGGTGGCTTGACTCCCAGTTTTCTTTCTCAGGCCAAGGGCTTAAGTTCTAAAAGGAGATTCGGCAAGCATTAGTGGGTGACCATGCCAGCCAGCCGGACAGTGTTTTGTTGCTGTTACCAGGGCTCCATCAACACTTTACATTTAAAGCTGTACCATAGAATCTTAGAGTTGGAAGGGACCCCGAGGGTCATCTAGTCCAACCCTCTGCGGTGCAGGAATGCCAGGTAAAGCATCCATGGCAGATGGCCACCCAACCTCTGCTTAAAAACCTCCAAGGAAGGAGAGTCCACCACCTCCTGAAGGAGACTGTTCCACTGCTGAACAGCTCTTATTGTCAGAAAGTTTTTCTGAATGTTTAGTCGGAATCTCCTTTCTTGCAACTTGAAGCCATGGGTTCGAGTCCTGCCCTCAAGAGCAGGAGAAAACAAGCAGGCTCCCTCCTCCACATACAAGCCCTTAAGATATTTGAAGATGGCGATGATATCTCCTCTCAGTCTCCTCTTTTCCAGGCTAAACATATACAGCTCCTTCAAGCACTTAGTTTCCAGACCCTTAACCATCTTGGTTGCCCTCCCCGACGCCCGTTCCAGCTTGTCAGCAACCTTCTTAAATTGTGGTGCCCAGAACTGGACACAGGACTCCAGGTCTGGTCTGACCAAGGCAGAATAGAGCGGTATACTATTACTTCCTTTGTTCTGGACACCATACTTCTGTTGAAGCAGCCTAGAATAACATTAGCTTTTTTTTGCTGCTGCATCACACAGTTGTCTCATGTTAAGCTTGTGGTCCACCAAGACCCCTAGATCCTTTTCACATGTACTGCTAGTAATCCAGGTGTCCCCCATCCTATCTGCAAATTTGATAAGAAGATGGCAGCCAGTGGGCCAGGTGACAGAGCCTGGCTGTGCCTGGCAAGTCAAGGTAGAGCCTTATAAACCAGGCATAGGCAAACTCCAGCCCTCCAGATGTTTGGGACTACAATTCCCATCATCCCTAGCTAACAGGACCAATGGTCAGGGATTATGGGAATTGTAGTCCCAAAACATCTGGAGGGCCGGAGTTTGCCTAATGCCTGTTATAAACTGCTAAGGAATGTTCTCAAGCCAAGCAGAAAAGATCTGATCTTGCACCTTTAGAGTGGAATCGGGCTTTTAGTGTAGCGACACCTGCACTTTGGCGCTTCCTCCTGTTACATATTAGACAGGCACCATCTCTATTTTTTAAAAACTTTTTAAAAAAATTATTTCTTTTGGAAAACATGTTAATTCAAAAGGCTTCACAAGCGTGCACAAGAATTTTTAAATACATTGCTTTAGTATCCCTCAAAGAAACAATAACCCACAGCTTTACATTACCTAGATATCCAAACACAAACATTTAACTATCAATATTCAGCACTCCATTGAATATAATGTTGCCCGATAAATGGATTCTTCTTTTTAGCCAGTATCAGACAACATTGTAGTCTAGTGAGGTGTGACTGGCAAAGAAGCTCTGTTACAAAGAGGAGGCACCATCTCTATCGTCTTTTTTCATGCCTCCTGAGGACCTTCATTTTCCAACAAGCCTTTTAAGAGTAGTTTTTCTTCCATTTTTTTTTAACCTGCATTTGAAATTGCTTTGACTGTTCTAATATTGCCATGTATGCATTTATTGTTAAATGACTTTGAGAAGCTCCACAGGAAGTATTCTTAAATGACATGCAATCACTCTGCCCTGATGGCCGGATGCTGATCTGGCAGGTCCCATTCTGGACCCATGAGAGGTGCAAGCTCCGAGATTGGGGTTTTATAGGGCCTGTTGGATACGGACTGGCCATTAGGGTCAGCCGACTGTGTACTGAGCCACGTGATAGGGCTTTGGTGGCAGCCCAGGTGGCATCCACAACATGGCTGCTGGGAGCCATGCCTCCCTACTGGAGTCTTGCTCCTTCATATGCCTATTGCATTTATATTTCATTTAGCTGTGTTTTCTTTTAAAGACACATTCGCATTGTGTTTGGCAGTTCGCAGGACTGCTGTTTTCATTCTCAGAAAGTGGAGGAGCCTGCTTCGGAAAATGCCAGCAAAATGGGACGTGTTCCTCTAATTCTGCCCAAACTGAACTCCCGTGAACTTTTCCACGGCAGAAACGCAGAGGGTATTGTGTGTGTTAGAACATGCATTTACAGCATATTACGGTTTAAGGGAAATTGTCACTGGCGTTTCATAATGTGCTTTGCTGAGCAGGCCTGGGAGAGAAGGTCACGCAGAGACAGGGGAGGGGGGAGGGTTCCGACTTTGCCAGCGCTTCATTCCTCCCATTTTGTGATAAATACGCTGGTGAAAAAGGAAGCTATTTGAGCAAAAGCAGCCTCCGGGGTTCTCCCTTTGCGACAGGGGAGACCATGACACACAGTAAGAAAGTGATAGGTCAGCGGACTGAGGGCCGTGTTCCTTTCTTGTCAACCTTCCAAGGGCCACATACCAGCAGTGGGCAGGAACAGTGGGAAAAGGGGCATCTAGTCCAACCCCTGGGTGGCGCCGTGGGTTAAACCACAGAGCCTAGGACTTGCCGATTAGAAGGTCGGTGGTTCGAAACCCCGCAACGGGGTGAGCTCCCATTGCTTGGTCCCTGCTCCTGCCAACCTAGCAGTTCGAAAGCACAAAGTGCAAGTAGATAAATAGGTACTGCTCCAGCGGGAAGGTAAACGGCGTTTCCGTGCGCTGCTCTGGTTCGCCAGAAGCAGCTTAGTCATGCTGGCCACATGATCTGGAAGCTGTACGCCGGCTCCCTTGGCCAATAAAGCGAGATGAGCGCCACAACCCCAGAGTCGGCCACGACTGGACCTAACGGTCAGGGGTCCCTTTACCCTTTACCTTTACAGCTAAAGCATCAATGACAGATGGTCACCCAACCTCTGCTTAAAAGTCTCCATGGAAGGAGAGCCCATCATGTTCTGATGTAGTCCATTCCACTGGCAAACAGCTCTTACCGTGGGAAATTTCCTCCTGGTGTTTAGTTGGAATCTTCTTTCTTGTAACTTGGATTCGAGAGGCATTGGTCAGGCTTAAAGGATACATTCCAGCCAGGCAAAACCTGCTGGAAGGATGTGAAGGGCCAGTGAGGTTTGAGGCCTGAGGAAAGAGGGAGTGTGACTGAGCAAGAGGTGATGCTTGGGGAGGGTGCCGGAGGACTAGGGTGTCTGGAGGGGCTTCATTTGGGCCTGATGCTTCCCACCCTTGTGGCTGGGCATGGAAGGTATCAATAGAAGGCAGAGGTATTTTCAGTTTCGTGGGCAAAGCTACCAATGGCTACTGGCCATGAGGCTACGCCCCACCTCCATGGTTGGCCTCCATAAGACTTCTGAATAACAGTTACCGGCATCTGATTGGCCACTGTGTGAGGAAAGGATGTTACATTGGCCTGATCCTGTTCCAGTGCCTACATTATTACATGAGCGCTGTTCCACAGCATTTGATATTTTCATTTACGGTACATACATTCATTCGAAATAAGATGGGTTTATGAAGGAATTCTATATCCTCCCACCACGCTGGCGAAGAATTCTACGAAACAGTAGTCAACATCCGGAATCACTGCTCACTGTTGGACGTCATATTTGCTGAATACACAAAGCTTCACAGCTTGTCCTTCATCGTACAAAGTTTGGTACCTTGCTTCATTTAAAAACTTCCAGAGACTTTGAGACATTTTGAACTTGTTATGGTTTGAAGGAATTCTATAAAGATTGTCTATTATATACGTATATGGTCGTCGTGTGGCCTAGACATTGTTGCTGATCCTGTTTCAGGCAGGGGACGTTGCCAGGCCTACCTGGAGATGATGGCTTGCTGTACCTGCAAAGCAGGTGCTCTCTCACTGAGCTACAGTGAGCCCATGTCATGGAATCACAGAGTTGGAAGGTACCCAATGGTCATCTAGCCCAACCCCTGGCATTTGGTTGTGTATGTTTCGTTGGAATCTCCGTTCTTGTCACTTGAAGCCAATGGTTCGAGCCCTGCCCTCCAGAGCAGGTGAAAAGAAGCGTTTGTTCCTTCTTCCACGATAGTGGAGGTCATCAACGGGCGCCTTCCCAGAGTGCCTCCCCCCTCAAACAACAAGATGCTCTTCCAGGGCAGAAACAGAGTCAGGAGGAAGGTAACAAGGAAGAGAGCCCGTCCCTGGTAATTGGGAACAGCTGGAGAATATGAGACGGAGTGTGGGGGTGGGAGGGGTGGAGAGAAGGATTCAAAGAGAGCTGCAAAACAGCAGGGCATAGAATATGCAAGCATGTCGCCTTTCCAGACTCCTCCGGGGGAAGAATAAAAAAAAATTGCACAAGAGTCCTTATTCAGAAAGGCAGCTATGCCTATTTTGCTCGATTTGCAGAAGTGGGTTTAACAAAGCGCCTGTTAAGAGGCTTCTCTCTTCCGTGTTATTTAGCTAGTTGCCTCAAGGACTTTTAAGGAGGAATTCCCTACAGGTGGCTCTTGCATGCTATCAAAAGCCTGTGCCTCAATTAACACCTACACTGGATCTGTCTGCCGGCTGACGTGGTGTGTGGATGCTGCCCTCTGCTGGGTGGAATCTGAGCCTCTTGGGGAGCTTGGCTGTCAATCATAGGACACACCCACATCCCCCCAGAGCATTTCATTTCTGCTTGGCAGGGCTTGTATTCCTTAGGGCGCAGCTAAACCAAAGGCTTGGATGGGCTTAATGGTCATCTCTCTGCCTCAGGGAATTCTGGGTACTGTCATTGGGTTGTCTAGGAACCTCTAATAGAATTGTCTGCCGCACCAAAACTATAATTCTCAGGATCTTCTGGCAAAGCCATAACAAAGTGGGGGTGAAATCAATACTAGATGGCAGCTGCCTATTTCACATTTTATTTTACCCCCCCCCCCCCAAGGTGGCATTCAGGAACCCACCCCACCATTTTGCTTTCACAACAGACCTGTGAGGTAGGTGTGCGAGAGAAAGACTGAGTGGCTTACACTTCTCCAGTTAAGCATCTCGACTAAGGTAGGATTTGAACTTCAGGCCTCCCTCGCCTAAGTCCAAGACTCTACCCACTACACCGCACTGCCTCTTATTGGGTACGGCTAATTATTATCAGGCTTGCTAACAAAGGTCCGTATAGTAAAAGCTATGGTTTTCCCAGTAGTGATGTACGGAAGTGAGAGCTGGATCATAAAGAAGGCTGATCGCCAAAGAATGGATGCTTTTGAATTCTGGTGCTGGAGGAGACTCTTGAGAGTCCCATGGACTTCAAGATGATCAAACCTCTCCATTCTGAAGGAAAATCTGCCCTGAGTGCTCAATGGAAGGACAGATCCTGAAGCTGAGGCTCCAATACTTTGAGAAGAGAAGACTCCCTGGAAAGGACCCTGATGTTGGGAACGATGGAGGGTACAAGGAGAAGGGGACGACAGAGGACGAGATGGTTGGACAGTGTTCTCAAAGCTACCAGCATGAGTTTGACTAAATTGCGGGAGGCAGTGGAAGACAGGAGTGCCTGGCGTGCTCTGGTCCATGGGGTCACAAAGAGTCGGACACGACTAAACAACAGCAACAACAACGATTATTATCGGGATGGTGTGATGCGGCTGATGCTCTGCTGCAGAGGTGGGTAACCTGCAGCCCTCCAGAAGTTGTTGGACTCCGTCACCTATCAGTCCCAGCCAGCATGGCCAATAATTGTCAGGGGTGATGAGAGTTGTAGTCCAGCGGCATCTGGGGAGGCAGCAGGTTGGGAAAAGTAGTTCTGCAGGGCATTGGTATCCTTCCATTGTCCCCTTGGGCATACTTTTCTTTGCTCAATGACAACCAAATTAGGTCCATTAAAACCACACAGAGAGCATTTTTGTAATCCTCAAGTAAGCATAAATATAGAAAGAGTAATAAAAAGAAATTGTTATTTAGGGGAATTGAATTTAATTCTAAATTATATTCCGGAAACATGGGAGATTTCAAGGGGTAAAAAAAAAAAGGATGTACCATGCTATATTAGAAGCAAAAAAAAAAACTTGTTTTGATGAATTGGAAGAGCTGCAAAAAGATTCCATTGAGCACATGGATTGATAATATGGACAGATTAGCTACATACGAACGAATTGCATGTCGATGCAAATTAAGAATGGATAAATATGAAGAAATCTGGAATGAATATTTAAGGGATAAGGCGGATAATGGGGGGAGGTGGGGGGAGGAGAGAGGTGGGAAAATATTGTTAAAAAGGTGTAGTCATAGGTATTATCAGCGTATTCAAATCTGAGTTGTCAAATTATGTTATTATTATGATGGTTTTTGTTGTATGTGTCTTTTGCGGTTGTTGTTTGTACCAAAAAAATGATTATAATTTTTTTTTAAAAAAGTAAGCATAAATTCCAAGTAAGGCTAAATGTAGAGAATGTGCCTCCAATCTGTATTCCCTAGCATTTTACATGCAAAATACTGGTGATAGCTTGGATGTCGGTTTGCAGAGATGTACTGAGGCTCCCTTGGGAAGGACATGTATCTGCGCCCGCGTCCCTTATGCCCCCTTTGCAAAGGAGCCGGTGTGCCTCACCAGGTTGCCCGGAGCTACAGTATGTGGCCAGCGGCCTGCATTTGGGTTGCAAGCTGTATAGGCCAGAGCTAGACGGGTCTATTAGAAGAAGAAATGACCAAATATAGCTCAGAAATAGACTGGAAAGAGAAGCTGCTGAATTGCAACTCATTACCAAACTTAAAACCATGGAGAGACCTGGTCTGAACAAAGACATTGGATTCTTATCTCATTATACGTGACTAAGCCATTTTTCACCTTCTCACCCCTTGCCTTTTCCTGTAAGACCTATTGCAGTCGTTAAGAGTCGTCAACAGGCTCATCTCAGCTATCTGCCAATCTCCCTTTCCCACCACCCTTCTGAGTAATACCCCTCCCCACCTTCTCACTATATAGAAGGATCTGGCAACTTCTGTTTCAGTGTATCTGAAGAAGTGTGCATGCACACGAAAGCTCATACCAAGAACTAACTTAGTTGGTCTTTAAGGTGCTACTGGAAGGAATTTTTTTATTTCAAATATAGCTACTAAGTGCCAGCTCACACAGAAGTGTATTACATTTGAAATGTGAATGAAACTTACGCTCAAACTATGATTGTTCTCCACAGGAGATTGTTGGAGTCAATTGCCACAGAGAGCATATCTCAACTAACATTCACGGTTCTTACTTGGCACAGGGTTTATGTTGGAGATAACTTTTAAGTGATACGTATTCATAGAGACTGTAATGGTATGTAACAGAGAGGTGCCCTCTAACACAAGGTTTCCCAAATCTGGGTCTCTGTCTGTTTTTGGACTACAACTCCCATCATCCTTCACTACTGGCCCTGCTAGCTAGATACATAAGATGGGGAATAACACAAAGCACATGTGTGTGCGCATGCACATGCACACATACCTGATTAGCAGGTGAGTTCATTACTTTAGGCACGATCGACTGGAAATGTCTTCTGGGCCATTAAACGGGATGCAACCCAAAAGCACAGGCCACAGATGGAGAACCTGTTGCCCTCTAAATAATGTCGGACTACAAGTCCTATCAGTCCCAGCCAGGATGGCCAGGGGTTAAGAATGATTGGAGTTATAGACCCACATAACATAGGTTCCCTGTTCCTGGAACAGAGGAAGGAATTTTGCTGTTGAGCTCTTGCAAAGCTTAGCTTATTAGCAGCTGAGCTCTTGCAAAGTTTCTCCTATTGACAACAGTTGAAGCTGAGCAGAAGGAGGTCAAAGTGCCAGAAGGATTCAAATGTGGATCCCAAAAGTGGGAAAGGTTTACTTCTAAACTAGGGACAGCTGATCATTCTGGTCTTGCCTGACCTGATTCCCCTAGTGCTCGCAAGATTCACAGACCACAAATGTCTTCCCCAAGATTATACAGAGCTCTAACCACTTCTTTGCTACTTCCCGTGACTATTTAGATGGAGTTTTCTTTGAGACACATGTGGACCAAAAAATTGCTCCAGCCTCTGTTAAGTTCTCCCTTCCCTCATTAACTTCTAAAATAACTGCACCAGTAGAAGGTATGTTTTTCTGCCCTTGATATATGCATGTAATTCCCATCTGAGTTCTGCTGAGCGTTCTGACAGGAGAATAGACCCCTATTAGGAAAGGTGGCAGCAAAGAACAACACAGTGATTAAATGCAAAATTGAAATTATAATGAAAATTGGGGCACTGAAAAGAAATTTAATTAAGTAAGCAACGGCAAATCAAACAGAAATGTATTCATTATTTAATCAAGTAGTGAAGTGCAAAATCTCTTCTAATCAGGAAAAGTCTCCGAGAGCAGATAAAGAAGGAACGAGAGAAATCAAGGAACCAATTTAAAAGCAGGAGGAAAATACCACACAGCTGCAGTACAAAAGACCATTTGTCTGAGAAAGAAAAGGTTAGCTCAGGGGTCTGTGGGGTTTTTCTCCCCCCTTAACCCAAACACCGTGTCTGTGTGATTAACAGAGGCTTGTAAGCCTCTGTGCAGTTCTCAAACTAGCAAATGTACAAGGCAGGTTGGCTAAAAAGCCCAGCCCCAAATCAGCCAAAAATATTATCAGCAGGCCTTGACCCATGGAATATGGGTACACAAGTGTTTTCTTCATCCCTTTCCCCTCTCACCACCCTTCATGTTTCAGACTCTGAGTTGCCAACTCTCTTTTTTAAAACTGGCACTGTTCCTGTGCCCTTAACAGCAGCCTGACTTGCAGAAATTAAGCAGGTGGAGTTTTCCCCCCTCCTCCTTCTTGCAGGCAGAAAAGCTTCACTGATTATACTTCTCTCCTTTCTCAGATGGGGTTCCCTGAATGCCTCTGCGCTGTGAGGGACATCGGAAGTCCTACTTACTTCAGCGGGTGAGGGAGGCTGATGGGCCAAAGAATCACAATCTGGAGAAACATGTAGGGACACCCCTCTTGCAGAGATCAATAGCATCCATTACCAGGTTGCAACTTGGCAGACTTACACAGGAGTAGTAAATATGAAGATGAAGGTGGCAGCCTTTCATGTGGAGACTCCTTCCCTGCTCCCCCTCCCTCACCAGGCTTGGCAGGTGCTTGTTCATGGCAAATGCACCAGAGCTTGCTCAACTGCAAGAATTTGAAAAGATTCCATGCCGCCCCCCTCCCCAAGCACCAAAATTCAAGAAGACAAGACCAGCCACAGCTTGTCCTTCTAGCAAATGAATCGGATGGCCTCTTTAGCTCAAGGAGGCAACTGCCTTGCACACAGGAATGAGCATGTAACTATTGGATTGCCAACTGGTTTCCTACAAATCTCTTTTGCATCTGAATCCTTCCAGTAGTTTGACTTCCTTCTGTTCAGTTTCATTTGAAAGGTTGCCAGTAAGCTAAGCTTTGCAAGAGCTGAGCTGCTAGAGAGAAAGAGAGAGTTCCTTGTGCCTCTGTGTCAGGGATGAGGACCACAAGTTGTTGTTCTAAATGAAATACAGTGGTACCTTGGGTTACAGATGCTTCAGGTTACAGACACTTCAGGTTACAGACGCTTCCGCTAACCCAGAAATAGTACCTCGGGTTAATAACTTTGCTTCAGGATAAGAACAGAAATTGTGTAGCAGCGGTGTGGCAGCAGCGGGAGGCCCCATTAGCTAAAGTGGTGCTTCAGGTTAAGAACAGTTTCAGGTTAAGAACGGACCTCCAGAACAAATTAAGTTCTTAACCCGAGGTACCACTGTATTCTAAATGCAAAAATATCCATGCTTTGCTTTTAAATTTTTTAAAAATCTAAAAATAAGTAAGCAGCTTCTTTAAAGTTTGAAGAGACAAGCAAGACAGATGGCTGAAACAGTGATCAAATTTTCTGAAGCATGTCTGCCATGCAAATTAATCCACTGTGGCTGTTCCTTAAATAATATGCTTCTCTTCACCCTTGCAAATGAGACTAACATACTACAGTCGTACCTTGGAAGTGAACAGCCTAGTTCTTGAACATTTTGGCTCCCGAACAATCGAAACCTGGAGGTGACTGTTCCAGTTTTTGAACATTCTTTTGGAAGCCAAACATCCAATGGGGCTTCCATGGCTTCCAATTGGCTGTAGGATCTTCCTTCAGCCAATCAGAAGCCGTGCTTTGATTTCCGAACATTTTGGAAATTGAACGGACTTCTGGAATAGATTTCGTTCGACTTCCAAGGTATGACTGTACTTAAAATCGTATCATTCAAACAATGGCCAGAAATCAGTTTGAGCTACACCATATTGAAGAGTGAGCAGCAAAAATCAGGAGGTTTCCCGAAACTCATCAAAGAGGTACAATGTTGTAACGCACAGGAAACTGTTTGAGACTTCTGGAGGTGCTACAGAAAAGGTTTGTCACCCTTTTGTCACTTGTTAGTCGTGTATGTGAAACAGGCCTTGGGGATTGTAGTCAATTACAAGCTGAACGTAAGTTAGCAATGTGACGCAGCTACAAAAAGTGATTCTAAGCTTACATGGTTGGAGCAAGTTTCATGGCTGCCTCTCAGGGGCGGGGCAGAGAGTGGGGGGAGCAGGTCAAAGTCTTGGGGTTTAATGGGAAAGTACAAAGTGTATTTCCTCTGACTATCAGCTAGATTCAACCCTGCCCTCTCATGACCAGGGGAATGAAGTTCCAGGAACTTTGGCTTTTTTTCTAGTAGGGCAAGAAAGTGAGAGGGTGATGCCAATGGTTTGATGGAAAAGGCGAGGCTGTGATGGAAGTGAGGGAGGCAGAATCTTGGAATTGACTTTGGGAGGAAGAAAGGGGCAGACCTTGGAACCATCCTCATTTGTGTTTTTCCTAAATTGCAAGTGCTTGGCATAACCAGCCGAATTTTTATACAGCAAACTCAAATCACTTCCACAGCTTCTGTAGAATCTGGATTTAAAATAAAAAAATAAATAAATGGCACAACCTCAAGGCCCAAAGAGAATTGGAATCTGTGCCTCTGCAAGCGCAGGCTTGTCTTCGGTTCAGTCAAGCTGAATGAAAAGTCGTTGTCCCCCCCTCCCCCCACTTTTAAGTTGAGGAAAGATGCAAGCAAATAATAATTTAGCGTGCTGTTTAAGTACAGCGTGTCTAGAGCCTTAACAAGAAAACCCTCATATTTAATTAGCAGCTTAATTTAGTGTTGTGTGAATAGTGACTCACTGTTATTAAGCAAGGGAGGATGAGACTCATGCAGGCTGCCTGTGGGAAGGAAAAGGAAAAAGGAGGGAGGAGGGAGAAAGAGAGACAGATATTTATGAGTCTAGCACAGCTGAAATTGGACAAGGGTCAAAGACAACCATGACACAAATATTTTACAAATCTATAGCATAGGTAGTGATTAGGCAGAGGAGGGGAGACTTTGCTGAAGGAACAAAACCACCCTCTCCCCCTGAAAAAAGGCTTTCGAGCATGTGAAAAGGAAGCAGAGCTGGCGCAGCCATGAGGCAGGTGAGGCCGCTCCTTCAGGCATCAGAAACCCCCAGGTGGCACACCTTTGTCAAGCACTTGAACAAGCTAAGGTACCCATGTGGTGCATTTGGCTTGATGGATCATAGATTTTGCAGGCCTTCCCTACTGTGCATTATAAAACACTTAAGGATTTCCAAGCAATACAAGTGTTCACCGAAGCGAATGCTCTGTTAAATATACAGCGGGAATTACACCAACCCAGGAAATAACATTGTTAATTGTTTGCAGAGAGGATTTTGTTGAAATACAATTGCATTGCAAGTCAGGGGGAGAGGAAACGGGAGATGAAGAGCAAAGGCGAGGTGGGGAAAGGGGAGGCAGTCGTTGACGTTTGGAGACAGAACCATTGTTGCTCAAGGTGCTTGAACACCTTGTACCACTCCTGTCTTTGAGCAAGCAGGTTCTGCAGGTTCTTGTGGGGCTGCTGTGAAAACCCGCAATGCCTGTTTCACTCAAGGATGAACAAAGTCCACCAGTCAGCCATGATAGGCCACCTCCTGTTTTCTTTGCCTGTGTAGGCAAGTCTGGCTCATCCATGAGGCAAGATGAGGTGGCTGCCTCTGGTGGAAGGATCTACAGGGGTAGCAGATCCAGCCTCCGAGGAAGGCATTGCCCCTGCTGTTGCCATGGTAGTAGCAACAGCTGTTAAGTGCTCCTTGGAGGCTGGATCCGCATCAATTTCCCCCTGCCACCATGGTGCTTTGGTTGCATTTTTGTATATTCTGTTGAAAGCCACCCAGAGTAGCTGGGGCAGCCGAGAAAGATGGGTGGAGTACAAAAAAACATTATTATTATTATTATTATTATTATTATTATTATTATTATTATTATACAGTGGTACCTCGGGTTACAGACTCCACTAACCCAGAAGTAGTACCTCGGGTTAAGAACTTTGCTTCAGGATGAGAACAGAAATTGTGTGGCGGCAGCAGGAGGCCCCATTAGCTAAAGTGGTGCTTCAGGTTAAGAACAGTTTCAGGTTAAGAACAGACCTCCTGGACAAATTAAGTTCTTAACCCGAGGTACCACAGTGCTATATATTATTATTATTATACTACAGTGGCCTCTTGGAAAATGGGAATTGCTACTGGTCTCCCCGCCCCCGTCCTGACCTGATGTAAAAATCTATTCCTCCCTTGTTCCTGATGTAGATATTCACAAACACCCTTCTTCCCTGGTGGCAGTGTGTGACATTTTGTGGTTTGCCTCAGGTGCCGAAATGTATTGGACCAGATCTTTGTGCTGGACTGCAAACAGAAGGTGCAGGATGTGGCTGCACATAACTTCTCTTGTGTGTGAAAACTTCTGAGCAGATCATGCCTCATGTGTACTGCAGGGGCTGAATACGATCCCTTCCATTAGGCTGGAAACCGATGAGACACACATACACGCAGCCCGAGTTGAGGCCAGTCTGAATGCTGGAGTACTGCACACTATTTCCACTTGAAGCAATGGCTTCAAGTTACAAGAAAGGAGTTTCTGACTAAAGAAGAACTTTCTTACAGTAAGAGCTGTTCAACAGTGGAACAGACACCACCTAAGGTATAGGGCTGACATTTTTAAAAAAGCAATTAGCACATGGATTGGATTGTTTGCATGGGTTATCGGGCAAGTGCATTTTGCATTCTCAGTGCCCCATCTTCTCTGACCTGAGGAAGGGCCATAGCTCAGTGGTAGAACATCTATCATGAATGCAGAAGGACCCATGTATTGATCCCTGGCATCTCCAGGTAGGGAGCCAGTGTAATGTAGTGGTTAAGAGCGGTGGACTCGTAATTTGGTGAACCGGGTTTGTGTCCCCGCTCCTCCACATGCAGCTGCTGGGTGACCTTGGGTTAGTCACACTTCTCTGAAGTCTCTCAGCCTTACCTCACAGAGTGTTTGTTGTGGGGGAGGAAGGGAAAGGAGAATGTTAGCCGCTTTGAGACTCCTTAGGGTAGTGATAAAGCGGGATATCAAATCCAAACTCCTCTTCTTCTTCTTCTCCCACCTGGAACCCTGGAGAGCCACCCCCAGTCAATGTAGACAATACAGAGGTAGATGGACCAGCGGTCTGACTCAGAAGAAGGCAGTTTCCTCTGTTCTTACTGATTGAGAGGTTCCTGGTGGCCTCCCCACTCCTGGCTCTGACTTGTTAGGTGCTTTTTCTTTTTCACAGTTTTGTACCATTTGCACACACTTTGCACGTTTGCCGAGTGGCAAAATAAATGTGTTGCTGCATGGGAAATGTGTTGCTCCATGGGAAACGAGGCCTCTCAAACAGCTTCCAAGCCTCTTAGAAATGACCGTCTGTCTCCAGCCTTAGCTTCATGTAACCGTGCCCCAAGATTCACTGGGTGGCCTTTAGGAAAAAAACACAATTAACGTCCCAAGCCAGCTTCCTCTCTGATATGGCTGTAACGGGAGCCAGCATCGCGCCGTCTGGCAGTCACATTGGCACATTTGTGCAGCGGGACTTGGCCTGCATCGCTAGCCAAGGACTTACCTGGCAAGAGGACAAGAAATCACAGGAAACAAACACTCATGACAAATGGATGGGGTTCAGCAGCCGTATTGATTTTAGACGTAGAGATTACTGGAGATGGAGAGAGGCTCAGAGGCTAGGAGGATACTGTTACAGACTCTTGGTCAGGGCCGTTTCCCAGAATTCGGACACATTTGCAGCGGTGTCCTCTTACTAATCCGAAGGAGAGGACTTAATCTTCCTGAAAATGGGCTAGATCATGTCTCCTTCTGCATCTCGCTATGCCCTATGCAGCCTCGGCAACAGGTAGAGGACGAGATAAGGTCCAATTGCTTCACTCTCCTTATTCCTGTTCCATGTGATGCATTTAAATACAAGGAAACTATTCAAAGGGAAGCGGGAGAGATCTGATGTGGTGTAGTGGACCTGGAATAGGGAGACCTGGGTTCAAATCCCTGCTTTGCTATGAGGCTCACTGGGTAGCTGAGAGGAAATCACTAGCTCTGCAACCAGCACACATTCATATCAAATAATAAAATGTGTATTTAATGAATTTTCATATGGATTTGTTTATCACAGATTAATGGGGTTTGAGCACTAAATGCAAAATTTAGTGCTTAATTTATGCTGCAATGGGACAGAACATGTGTGAATGAAATTGACAGAGGTTGGAAATGTAAGAAAAACACTAGGCCCTAATTTGAATAGTAGAGTGCTTGGTATCTGGTGGGCGGGGCTTGTGTGTTTTGCTTCGGTATCAGCCCCTCCCTTCAGTGTGTGTTCCGTTAAGAGTGTCACTTTAGAGGACCAACGGTCTCTTCTTGTTTTCTTGCCTCATGATGCTGTTTTAGTTTCTCTCAGACATTATGTTATTTTGTTAAGGTTTTCTCTCAGTTTGTTATTAAAGCTTGTTTACATTTACGTGAGCCACTTAAAGAAACTGCTGAAGAGTGGTGGAATATCCTAAACTTGGGCGAGGGAGGGGATATTCCCAGTTTGCCAGGAGGATTGATTTCATTAATCACGCCCCCATCTCCACAACAGGAAATAGGTATGGGGATGGATCACTAAGAGCCTTTTAACTGGAGATGTGTGTACACTCTCTCTCACACACACACACACACACTCTCTCACACACACACACAAAATGTGTGTACACTCTCTCACACACACACTTTTGAACTCACTCCTCTAAAATTTTATGTGGGTTTTCTTTTTTGCATTCCAATTTCTATTAATGTGTTTATAACATCCATTCTAATGAATCTCTTACACATCCCATTTAGTGCTAAATAAAGGTCAGGCTGATCACCTAGAAAGCTCTTGATTATTTTAATTCAATTAATTAATATCAGATTTTAAAATTACTAGGCGCTTAACAAGATTTTTTTTTCTTTTTTTAAGAAAGCAGCAACAGAAAACTGAAACAATTCTGCCTGGAGCTCTTTACATTCATGGAATCATTTTTTTAATTTTATCTTTTTGTAGAGTTGGAAGGGACTCCTAGGGTCATCTAATCCCACAACAACGCAGGAAGCTCGACTAAAGCCTGGCATCTTGAAATCAAGTACAGTGGTACCTCGGGTTACAGACGCTTCAGGTTTCAGACTCTGCTAGCCCAGAAATAGTACCTTGGGTTAAGAACTTTGCTTCAGGATAAGAACAGAAATCACGCAGCAGTGGAGCAGTGGCAGCAGGAAGCCCCATTAGCTAAAGTGGTACCTCAGGTTAAGAAGAGTTTCAGGTTAAGAACGGACCTCCAGAATGAATTAAGTTCTTAACCTGAGGTACCACTGTAGATTGGCAAGGGCGTCTGACTCCCAAAGTTTAACAATGGCAACAAAATGAATCTCAGCACCCACCCACCCCACCAGGAGTGGATCCTTGCAGTGGCGTAGCGTGGGGGGTGCAGGGGGGGCCGGCCGCACCGGGCGCAACATCTGGGGGTTAGGGTTAGGGGGCGCAAATCCACGGGTTAGGGGGCGGAAATTACTTGCCTTGCCCCGGGTGCTGACAACCCACGCTACGCCACTGGATCCTTGCATGGAAGGGTTCCGTTTGGGTACAAATTCTTGGGCTCAGAATTCTAGCACAGCACTGTTCCCACAGCAGCCAACCAGATGCCTATGGGAAGCCCGCAAGCAGCAATCTCCACCCTCCAGCAGCTGCAACAGCATTCTCTCCTAACATGTGATTCCCAGCAACCGGCTTTCAGGGGGTTAATGCCTCTGGGAGTTGTGGTGGGACACAGCCACTTGTTCATAGTAGTCACAGATAGTTTTATCCTCCGCTGATGCTTCTAACACGTCTTTTAACGCCATCCAAGTTGGTGGCCATCACTACTTCCTGTGGAAACGAGCCCCACAGTTTAACTAAGGGCTGTGTGAAGAATTAGTTCCTTTTGTCCCGAATCTTCCAACATGTCCCCAGTTCCTAGTAATAATAGCAATTATAATAATTGTATTATTTATATGACGCCCATCAGACTGGGCTGCCCCAGACATGCTCACAGTATTACCGTGCTACCTCGGGTTAAGAACTTAATTCGTTCTGGAGGTCCATTCTTAACCTGAAACCGTTCTTAACCTGAGGTACCACTTTAGCTAATGGGGCCTCCCGCTGCCACCATGCCAACCCTCAAAATTTTACCATCCTGAGGTAAAGTTCTTAACCCAAGGTACTATTTCTGGGTTAGCAGAGTCTGTAACCTGAGGTACCACTGTATAAGAGAGCAAGGAAAACTTCACCATATCCACAACATGCAGAGTTTTATACCCCTGCTGTCATGTACTAAGTGTATATATCTTTTGTACCAGCCCTCCACCTGGCGGGTCTTTGTGTTCCAGTTAAAAGCAAAGTGGATCTTGCGAGCCTTAAGGCCTGCCCAACCCTGATCTAGCTACCATATCCCCTGACCCCAAGTTATGGCAGCTATTCTGAAGCTGCATATCCAGAATGCTTATAATTCATCACGCTGCTGTATCATAGATCAACTGAATAAGCCATCAGATCTCTGGCCCTGGTTCTTTCCTTAGCTTGCACACGGTCCAACTTCCCCCATTAAGATAGGACAGCCCCTATTTTCTCATACCTCTCTGCAGTCAATTGCTGTAGCTATTCTGGGTTTGGGGTATTAGGCTGCCTTCTTTTTTTAAGGCTGCTAATGTGTGGATATTTGCACCAGCTTCCATCCCATTCCCACTCTCCCAGCTGCTTATCCAGATAATAAAATGTTTGAGTGTGTTCTGAGTGGCAGCCATTTCTATAAAAAGCACCACCAGATCTATTTCGAAACGAAGTAAAATAAAACAAAATGAAGGCCTACTGTGGAACATTAAAGGCCAGCTCCAGCCAGAATTAAGCACTTTCAGAGCCCATCGGTTGTCACAAAAGAGTGAAGTTTGAGGGTAAACCATTTCGCATTCAAATAAATACATTTGAAAAATGGTTAACTTTTGGACTGGAGCATACCAGGGTAGGGCAATCACACAGAGGCAGGAGAGGGAGAATCTGAGGCAGAGGAACAAGTACAGTCGTAACCTTGGAAGTCGAACGCAATCCGTTCTGGAAGTCCGTTCGACTTCCAAAACGTTCAGAAACCCAAGCACGGCTTCTGATTGGCTGCAGGAATCTCCTGCAGCCAACCAGAAGCCGTGGAAGCCACATTGGGATGTTCGGCTTCCAAAAATAGATCGCAAACCAGAACAATCACTTCCGGGTTTGCAGCATTTGGGAGCCAAAATATTCGAGAACAAAGCTGTTTGAAAACCAGGGGTACGACTGTTAGTGGAAAACTGTGCCAACACTTCCCCTTTTCCATCTTTCTTCAGATGATTTGTTTTCCTGGATTTTCCCTCCTGCTGCTCCCAATGGAAGTGATCATAAATGCACCAGGGCTGACTGACAACCTCTTCCAGGTGTGTCAGGGGAACAAAAGGGCTTTGGATCCAGCAGAACACACTATCTTTTAAAGTTTTAGGAAAGTTTTATTGTAAGAAACAAAATATCCCTAAATATTCCAGCATAAACAATACCCAACTGTATAGCCATATATAGCACTGCACACTAACTTCAAATACCAGATGCAGGTGAGGAGAATGATTCCTAAATTATACTTTTGCATTTCTCTGACTTTTAGGTCCTCTTGGGGACTTATCCTTAAAAGTAGCGTTTCCAACTCCAGACTGTCGTTACAAATTTAAACAAACCAGTTATGAGTCCCAGATCTGTGCATACTTGCGTTTCACCATCTTCCGATTAACAGAAAAGAAGGTGGTCACTCCAAGTTGCTGAAAATCTGTTGTCTTTGGGTCTTTCAGTGACTCAAGGTGGCATGTTGGTTTCTTCATTATTGCCATGTCCCAAAGTTTGAATGCTTGCTTTGTGCTTTTACCGAGGGCAAAGAGCTGAAATCAGAATGGCAAAGGCAGCAGAGATTCCGGCACACTCAGAGGAGTAGATTTGAGAGGAAGACCACCTTCACCGTGAATGGAGAGGGAGATCCGATCTATGCAATGGCCCCTGGAGGCTCTAGCAAACAAGTGCTACTTTTCTCTTCTGTTTTAAAGGAAACGAATGCTTAGTTTGCTACCACACCTGTTTCTGAGATCTCTTTCTGTTGCACTGCAAAATCATTTCTTCAGAGGAGAGGCTTCATCAACATAAGGGTGTAGGGGTGTTGCATGAAGACAAGACTGCCCCCATTTTCATCTTCAAAATATGAGAGGGCATGAATTTGTGCCCTGCCAAACTAAGCTCACCGTGCCCAATGAATTCCTGGCCCAAACACAGAGCATTCATGGCAGGTGAGCCAAAAGGATTAACTTGGTTGCTTGACTGGCTATCCTCAAATTACCAAGCATGGACAAATGGCGCCCTCTGCCTTCTGGAGACAGAAGGCTGGCTCTCTGCTTTCGATTCCCTACACGCCGTGGTGCCAAAACAACATGCAAATCTTCCGTCATGTAATTCCTAAATCGCTAGCTCAGCTGAACCAGTCCTGATCCAATACAGAGTTGAAGATCTCCAACTCTGAAGCTGTTCACTGTGGACGTCTTTCCAAGATCCCAGCAAATGTGTCATGCAAACTACTAGTAATTCTGCATTTAAAGCTCAGGCGTGTGTGTGTTTTAAAAGGTTAGCCCATGTTTTGCCACCCCAACCCCCACAATGTTGTGGCCTACAAGTCCCATTAGCACCAGCAAGTTTGGTCAATGGTCAGAGATGGCGGGAGCTGAAACGGAAAACCTCTGGAAGGCTTCATGTTGGCTACCTCGTGTTACATTCATAGAGGAAGTCGATCTTTCTGAATAACATGTGTTAGTCATGGAACTTCCACCTGAGCACTAGGTGTTGGGAGTCATACATTGGGGGAGGAAAAGTTACCATCATTGCCCTGCTTAAAGAGTTCTCAGAGGTTAATACCTATACTGGCAATAATATAATCAATGTTCATTGCACTTTACAAAGTACAAGAGGACAGAGTATTTGCCCTGAGGAATGTAAAACTCAGCAGAAATGAGACAACAAAGGGAGTGAGCTGGAGACAGGTATGCATTACTGAATGAAAGGTCATATTTAGCCCCAATTATAGTTGTGGTACGGTATGGGGATTTAAGGCTTTGTGTGTGCCAAAGAACACAGAAAAGGTGGGCTTTTGAGGTATTTGTATTTTAACAAATTACAGTTCCCAAGATTTTGGGGGGCGGGGCGGATGTGCATTAAATGTGTGGTGTTTACATAGTGTATACTGGGTTTTTCTTTATTACTTTTAAAAAATCATTTTTATTAAAGATTTTCTTGGTTTACAAAAGTTCATGCATTGTCTCTTTTTTCAGGTTGTAAAGTTCTTTCTACAGATCGGTTACATTTGTTGTGAGACAGTGTTGAGTACAGTATAAGGTCGGGGAAGAAAAGGAAAAAAGAGGGGGGGAGGGGGTAAAACTTATTTTCTTTTTTATAGTGTACGTGTGGGGTTTTGTGTCAGCGTCAACTGGATAGGTCCTCTTTCTATTTGCTTGTTACATTTCCTTGGTAGTGAGACGCATTAAGGGGGGTTGTTTTTGGCCAAAATTCCCTAGAAAAAGTGAGAATTTTTAGAGTTTTTCTCTGCTCAGGACACCCCGAGCACTAGCTGTAGAAACCACCTAAAATTGTTGCTCCCAAAAAACGTTGCCTCTTAAGCCAGGGGAAACTGTCCTTTTTCTCCCACCTTGTCCTGCATTTGCTATCCAGAGATTTGCAGAATCTCAGTGTGTGGGGGAAGAAAAACTCTCAACGGGAGTGCCTCACTAGACAAATGCCTCTTATTTTGAGCTCAAGAGGTCATGATTTCACAGCAGCAATAACATTATATCTAATTTTACCCACTTCTTAAAAGATGAACCCCCCCCCTCCCCCAGCCGGTATGGATGCCTTTCCGCTCTTAAAGCCACAAAAGTTAAAGCTTTCCAGTTGCAGGAAGCAGTATGCCGCGGGTCTTCTGACAGGGGCCATTATATTTGGGGTGGGCGGGTGGGATGTGCCCCCTTGATACCGTGAATTCCCGTGGCCCAGCTTGTCTCCCCCACCCCTTCTCATCCTCCAAGGAAAGGGAACATCTGGTTTTCAATGAAGACCATCTTCTTTTCAAGCAGCACCCCCCAGTGGCAGTTATTGTAGGGGAAAAGCAAAAGGCACAAGTTTCAACCGACCAGGCAGCGGCCATTTTGTTGGGGGCCCTTGGCAGCCATCTTGCAAAAGGCTGCTGCTGCTGCGGATGGTGTCAACTTTTCCATTCTCACAATAGGCAATAAAGCCCTTCCGTGACACTTCAAGAAGAAGCTGTTAAAGTAGCATTACAACAGCCACCAAACAGGCCACTAAACCTTATCTCAGGAGATAAGGCATCAAAGTGATTCGATTCCTAGCTGGGTATGTCATTGCTAAAACTTCACCAGCCAGCAGCGGGACATGAAAACTCAACCGCTGCCCAAGTGAGACTGAGGGCGGAGAACAGGTTGTCAAATTCTCGATGCCCATTTTTGGGCAACTTTTATCTTCCCGCTCCTTGCGATAATTCCCAGGAAGAACGGAAGGGCATAAAGCTTTCTCTTTCCATTTTGAATGTCATTTTACATGCAAGCATTAAAATTAAATTAAAAAATCTATGGAGGGCCTCCTCCAACAAAGCAGGCTTGAAATGGTCAATAGCGAAACGTGCAGAAAAAACAAAATGGCTGCACCATGGCTTTGTCAGGGTGGCCATGTTTAAAGTCATTTATGTTTTCCCAGGAGTCGTGGGAGACAGGAAAAGTACCCGACTCCTGAGAAAATGTAAATGTGTTTAAACATGGCTGTGGGATATTCCCCAGAAGAACGAAGTGTGGGTTGAGAGACTCCCGATTCATTTACCTGGAGGAACATTTTCAGCTAGACTGTTTCCTCAGAGTACTACTACTCAAACCATTTGCCTCACGCAAAGCCGGCAAATGAAAGGAACACAATACAGTACTCTTAAAAGAGGCTATTCCTGCTCAAAATATATATACTATGCCTGGATTCTAACAAATTGCATTGCTGTTTTGGTGAGTAAGCACAACAATTTGCAACGGGAAAAACAATGTTCCATGCTGTGATACATCCTTGTCATTTTTCAGTGGTTTAAGTCGGGGGTGGCAAGCCTAATTCAACCCAATGGCCACTTTCCCCCCCTTTTTTCTTTTTAAGAGTATTTATAGCCTGCTCTTCGCGGAGTATTTCCAGGCCCGGAGCAGGGAACAAAGTAACAAGAAAAACAATACGCAAAAATCAGACGAACTGGTCCAACCAACACCAAAGTAACAATTCTGTCGTAAGGTAAACGAGCTAAACGACATTGTCAAAAGCGTTAGATTTCCAATCTAACCAAACAGCTAGGGAAAAAACAAAACCTAGGACGTTTAAACAGATTAAACAACCAATGGACTTGGCAACTGAAGGAAGAAAGCCCCATTCTGTGCAAACCAACCCCACACTTTTGAGCAACTTAACACCCGCTCTCAAGGGCTCTCACACTGAGTGCTACAAATTGCTCCCCACAAGCATCTGCAACAAGAAACGCCCACTGTTTATCCATAGAAGCAACAGAGCAAGAAACAAACAGGGAAAAACTCACAGACCTCAAGATGGGCAAGGCATGCAAGGCAGATTTGCTGGCCTCCCTTGCTTTCTCTTCGGCTTGCTAGCCGGCACAAAACAGCACCCTGGCTCCTCAAGGGCCTTGGGAGAAAGGGCTATGGCAGCACTCCTTAGATAGGGATCTCTAGGCTGAAATTCAGCCAGGAAGCCGCAGCTGGGGCTTATCTCCTGCTTACGAGTCCTGAGGAAACTCACAGGCCTCAAGATTGACATCCATCAGGGCAGGCAAGAGGCATTATCAGCATTCAAGGGCACATTCCAGCCGGGGGGAAACACTTGGGGGTATAAAACCAGGCAATTTCGGGGGTGCGGCCTGAGGAGAGTTTCAAGGGCCAGGTAGAGGGGCCTGAAGGGCCACACTCAGCCTCCAAGTCTGAAGTTCCCCACCCCTGAGTTCAGCTTTAAGTAAATACATGCAAAACATGGGCCTTGTTATATATTCAACAGCTGGGCCCGAGGCCTAGTTTGTGGCAGGTGGCCACAGACTCTGGATCTGACACAACTCAATTTATTCATTATTTATTTATTCGATTCATATGCCGCCCTTTATCAAAAGACCCCAAGATGGTGTACAACATTAAAGCACATTACAAAACACTGGTGATCAAAATGTAATAAGGAGCGCACTGACAGACAGCTTAATAATAAAATACCGTATTTTTCGCTCTATAACACGCACCTGACCATAACACACACGTAGTTTTTAGAGGAGGAAAACAAGAAAAAAAATATTCTAAACAAAACAGTGGATGTATGATTTTTGTGGTTCATTCTGTGGCCACAGACATGTGATCTGACAGTGAGTTTGGAGTAGCCCAATGCAAAAATCCTGAGGATCCATGTGGATCCATGCTTTGTAACCATGTTTTTGCACCACTGCGGCCCCAGGCAACAGTGGGTGCGTGATTTTTTTGGTGCAAGATGTAGCCATGGACATGCTATGTGATCTGATGGTGAATTTGGGGTGCCCCAGTGCAAAAATCCTGAGGATCCATGTGGATCCGTGCTTTGTAACCACGTTTTAAGTGGGGAGGGAAGGAAAAGCACTCAAGGGACAAGGAACACGCGTGGGGTGGGTGGAGAAGGATGCTGCTAATAATGAAGAAGAGGGGTATAAGGAGAGAAGGCTCCTCTCCTCTCCCTCTTTGCTCCTTTAAAGAAGCAGGCTTTCTGTCCCTCTCTCCTCCCCACTCAGCGGCTCTTCTCCCGCTTTGCTGTTTCAAAGCGAGCCACGGAGGAGGGAAGGAAGGGGAACCATGGATCCTCTGCTCACGACTGCAGCAGATCCCCCCCCCCCCCCGCCACCCATAGGCATTCCCTCCATAACACGCACAGACATTTCCCCTTACTTTCTAGGAGGAAAAAAGTGAGTGTTATGGTGCAAAAAATACGGTAGTTATCACAATAACAGTCCTCTCCTGGACTACACAAACGGTCTTGTGTGAACCAGAGGTAGGAAGTATAAATCATGGCCACTGGAGATCCGAAAGCAAATTGGATATACAAAGTGAGTTAGGGCAGAGTGGGTACAACGTGGTGTTAGGTAAAAGAGAGTGCACTGTTTGCTCAGACTGAGGGGCTAACCTAAAAAGAAGGGTTTATAAGTCTACTGTCTCTCTATTTGGGGGGGTCAGCTGACAGCACACAGACCATCACCACAACCTGGAGAGTGTCCTCACTCTCTAGAGCAGGGATGAGAAACTTGTGCCCTTTCAGAGGTTGTTAAGACTATAATCCTTATCATCCCTGGCCCCCAGCCCTGCTGGCTAGAGCTGATGGGCATTGGAGTCCAACAGATTCCCTTGTCCTGCTAAAAAGGCTGCGATAGCAGGCTGGTTGAAAGCCTAGAGCGTTCGCGGCACAAGAGGTTAAGCACTTAAAGCTCCCACCCCCAGTACATTACCATCATATTCCTATTTAAAAACACTACCATTTTCCAGACTGTGATTGTTGTGTAGGTGTGCGAAATTGCTCAGGAGTTTGTGCATAGAGAATTGCTTAATATACAAGACGTGAGTGGCTGAGTGGCTTTTGACTGTGCTGGTTTGAGCTGTAAAAGGCTACCCTTGCAGGACCCTAGAACAGCCCATAATATCCTACCCCAGTCTACACACTTAAATAATTTTCAGGGTTGAGAAGACACTCATGACAGACTTGGTTTATTTACAAGCTGCCACTGAAATGACTTCCTATGCTTGGGGAACATGAGAACATAGGAAGCTCCCTTATACTGAGTCAGAACATTTGTCCATCCAGCTTGATAGTGTCCACACTGACTGGCAGCAGCACTCCAAGGTTTCAGGAAGGGGACATTCCACCTGCCCCACACCCTGCCTGGAGATACCAAGTTGGCTTAGTTTTACACATTGTACTTATGTTGTATTCCTTATTGTTGATAGCTGCTTTGAGACTTTTGTGTGGGAAGTGATGCACAAATAAAATAAGTAAATAAACAATAGCTTTCCAGAACGAATGCTATAATTTGTAATAGAATCTTGGCAACCACAGTCCGGGAAATTGTACTTTTCAAATGAAAATTATTTGGGTTTCCTATTGCCTCCTCTCAGACTTCCCAGAGCTCCCTGGGAATCATAGGACTATAGATTTGGAAGGAGCCTCGAGGGACCTCAAGGATCATCTAGTCCAGGGTTTCCCAGCTGTTTTAGGACTACAATTCCCATCATCCATGAAAACTGGTCCTGCTAGCTAGGGCTGATGGGAGTTGTAGTCCGACAACAGCTGGCGACCCAAGTTTGGGAAACCTTGATCTGGTCCAAACCCCTGCAATGCAGGTGGAGCGACTGCTGAATCATTTTAAGTCTGTGGTCTTGATCTGACCCAATAAGTGACACATTTGCAGTGGGAATCAGGAGGCAGAGTATTTCTTTGGCTGACATCATCAAATTCAGCTGGAATTGACTGTTTCTTTATACAGTGGCACCTTGGGTTACAGACACTTCAGGTTATAGACTCCGCTAACCCAGAAATAGTACCTCGGGTTAAGAACTTTGCTTCAGGGTGAGAACAGAAATTGTCCGGCAGCAGCGGGAGGCCCCATTATCTATAGTGGTATCTCGGGTTAAGAACAGTTTCAGGTTAAGAATGGACCTCCAGAATGAATTAAGTTCTTAACCCGAGGTACCACTGTATGCAGAAAGGTGGTTGGGGTCTCTGGGATGGAGAAACAGGCCATCTTATTTGTCTGGGTGTTAAAGCGCTGCAGGGTTTGCTCTGTTAACAGATTTTACACTGCTAAAGGATTTGCATCTATTGTCTACTTGGGGAGTTGCTGCCCAGCTATTCCAGTCCCCGCCCCGTGTCCGCCCAGCGTTCTGCCTGCCACCAGGTCCCAGAATGTGTCATATCAAGCCCTTCAATGGGACTGCGGGGAACAGCATGTCACCATGCGAACGGACCTTCAGGGTATAAGAACATCACTTATCTGAGCCTGGAATGGTGTGGAGAAGGTGCTGGCTGATGGGAGATATGGGCAGGCGTGTCTGAAAGAGGAGCTTTTCCTCGCTAAGTGTTGTGGCAGCAGCTCCCTCCTTTCGGTAAGTTGTTTTGAGATTTAGCTCTAATGGACACCTGTCAGAACAAGGGTGGCGGTTTTGGGAAATCGAAATATAAGCGCAAGGAATGTGTTTACGTGCATGTCCTGCCAAATCTAAAGGGTTCGTGGTAGTACTGGCTTTACATAACTACATGGGTGCATCCCTAATCTCGAGGTAGCCGTGAGCCGCCATTGTCCATGCTGGCTAGGACTGATGGGAGCTGGGAGCCCCACAGCAGCTGAAAGGCCACAGCTTCCCCATCCCTAGAGGAAAAGGCAATGGCAATGGCTCTTGCAGGCATTTGCTTAGAGGAAACATCTTTCTATTCTGTCCTGTTGCTTTGCTCTTACAAGTCTGCCTTCAGTTGCAGGGAGAAGTGAGGCCTCAGTTTTAGACACCATGTACTCTGGAAGCGGGACGCGGGTGGCGCTGTGGGTTAAACCACAGAGCCTAGGACTTGCTGATCAGAAGGTCGGTGGTTCGATTCCCTGCGATGGGGTGAGCTCCCGTTGTTCAGTCCCTGCTCCTGCCAACCTAGCAGTTCGAAGGCACGTCAAAGTGCAAGTAGATAAATAGGTACCGCTCCGGTGGGAAGGTAAACGGCATTTCCGTGTGCTGCTCTGGTTCGCCAGTAGCGGCTTAGTCATGCTGGCCACATGACCCGGAAGCTGTCTGCAGACAAACAGCGGCTCCCTCGGCCAATAAAGCAACATGAGCGCCGCAACCCCAGAGTCGGTCACGACTGGACCTAATGGTCAGGGGTCCCTTTACCTTTACCTTTTACTCTGGAAGCAGAGTACAGAATACAGAGCCATCAAAGTCTCAGACCCTGATAATGAAAAGGATGAATCCAGAACCACTAGCAATTCTCTCTCAGGGAAAGGGGAATAGTTCAAGCCAGTATTTCCCACTTGGGCCATGACCTTCAAGTGTGTCACAGGCTATATAAGTAAACTCAAAATAGTTACTACTTGGAAGCCTTAGCTGGTATGATGAATCTCTTGCGCGACTTTTTGTTTTGTTTGCATACGTATGACAAAACTGCTTTCATGCCTGTAACCAAACTGCAGATAGGCTTGAGTCTTGCATATTAACTCCTGTCTGGCAGCTGGACTATAATATGGTCTTTTTTATTTTAGTTTTTTTATTTTAACTGAAGTATTATGATTGGATATATTAATTGAATGTTATTGTTTTTTTGGAAAATCAATAAAAATCAATAAAATCAATAAAAAATCAATAAAATCAATAAAAACCACAGAGTGGGCCAGCAAAAGGTTCTCACATAGGGAGCCACCCTGAGTGACCACCACCACAGCTTGCCTTTGGTACCTGCTGCGGCAGTCATTCAAAATGACTCCCTGCACCACCAGCAAATCACCACTGGATTTTCTGCCAGGGTTAGTCAGTAGTTAAGCAAAGGCGGTTTGAAGTTCTTCAGATCTAACACTGCTTGTGTAACTGTAATGTTTTTAGAATACATTTTTTTATAGCTTATGAAGCAATAACCCACAACCAGGTGGTTGCTGTTCTTGCATACCCATAAACAAAACTGTGAATAACTTTGTAAGCATTATAAATAGTTCAACGAATTCCACATTAATAGGGGCATTAAGTTCATATTTTGCTTGGATGTCTCCAGTAATGGTTATAAAAGAGGCATCTAAAATGCATGAAACTGGCAGCTGCCACAGACCAGTGATCCGAAATCCGTATGAACATAAGAAGAGCCCCGCTGGATCAGGCCAATGCCCCATCTAGTCCAGCAGCCTATACTCATAGTGGCCAAATAGATGCCTGTGGGGAAACAAAAACACTCTCCCCTCCTGCAGTTTCCAGCAACTGATATTCAGAAGCATTACTGTCTCTGACCGAGGAGGTAGAATATAACCACTGATAGCTTTATCCTGTGAATCTGGCTAATCCTCTTTTAAAGTCAGTCAGCTTGGTGGTCATCACTGCCTCCTGTGGGAGCAAGTTCTGTTGTTTAACTACGCACTGCCTGAAGAAACACATTTTTTTAAATCTTCCTCTGAATATTCTAACGTTCAGCTTCAATGAATCGACGGGTCATCATCCCAAGTAAATTTGGTCTTGTGGACCACCATACTAAAAAGGCTGGGAATCACTGCTTTGAACTTTAGAATAGGGAAGGCAGCTGGGGCTTGTAGCTGCCTCCTTGCTTCTCCTGCCTTAACAGGAGATTCAGAGAAGACAGCTTTCCAAGTCAGACCCTGCTAACTCTGCCTAGTGTCTCCACTTGGTTCCTTTGCTCCTGATGGATACTATTTTTCTCTGCCAAGTTAAGACTCGGAAGCCATCTTAGATGCTCATGGAACCACCTAAGTCAGGCATGTCCAAAGTCCGTTACAGGGGCCTAATCGGGCCCGCCAATCAGCTTAATCCGACCCCTGTGGCAGTTTATTTCCTGAGGTAAAATCCTAAAAAAAAAAACTTCAACCCTAAAAAAGCTAAACAACTTCAATCCTAAAAAAAAGCTAAACAACTTTGGTCAGCCCTCACGGCCCTTCCCTTCATCACATCTGGCCCTCTTTGAAAAAAGTTTGGATACCACTGACCTAAGTTATGTGTGGGCACAGCAGAAGGAACAGGGAATTCATAAACATTTCTGAAAGTTATCTGAAAAGGGCTTGGTATTATTTTTGTATTTTTCTCTAAGGGGATTCAGGGTTTTTTTGGGTGTTGCTCAGGAAAACTCAAGCAAGCCATGCCTGCAACAGTTAATTTGCTTTATGGAAATGCCTCAAGATGTATTTTCCACAGGACTCTCCACTTTTCCTCCTCCTTGCCATAAGGAGGCTTGAAAGGCCTCTATTACTTAGCAACCAAAGCAATGAAAGCAACGTAGTTTCCCTCAGGTTCAGGTGGGTGAGGGAAGATTGCTAGAGATGTGTGCCGTTTTTTATTATGATGCTATTTTATAAGGTCCCGTTGACATGCAGATGAATGGTCAGGAATCTGGGTAGGTCTTCCCCACCTTTTCGGAATGGATAATGGTGACTGCATTTTTGGATCTATTGCTCAGCAACATCAAGTACTTTGAACCAGATAAGCTGCACATTTCGAAAACAACCCTTTCCACGCTTCAGAACATCCCAAGAACACTTAAGGTTCAAAGAAAAAGATCAACTTGCAGTATTTGCTACAAGGCTATGCTGACAGCCAATAGCTCAGATGAGGTCCAAATGGATTTGATATAAGCAACGGCAGCTAAATATGGAACATCTCTTTTTAGAGGTGGAGCACCTCTGATTTCCACTTGCTTGGGGGCAACCATTCAAACCTTAACCTTAATTCAGTAAGGCAAGCAGTCACCAACCTTTTCGGGCCATTGGGCACATTTGGAGTTTTGAGAAAATGCTGTAGGTGCCAGTCATGAAATGGTGGCCACTTCTAAATAAGCAAAAAGAGAGACCAAACCTCTAGACTGGTGACTGGGAGCGGCCACCGAGACCACATAACACCAGTCTTGAAAGACCTACACTGGCTCCCAGTACGTTTCCAAGCACAATTCAAAGTGTTGGTTTTAAAGCCCTAAATGGCCTCAGTCCAGCATACCTGAAGGAGTGTCTCCACCCCCATCATTCTACCCGGACACTGAGGTCCAGTGCCAAGGGCCTTCTGGCAGTTCCCTCGCTGCAAGAAGCCAAGTTACAGGGAGCCAGGCAGAGGGCCTTCTCGGTAGTGGCACCCGCCCTGTGGAACCCCCTCCCACCAGATGTCAAAAAGAAAAACAACTACCAGACTTTTAGAAGACATCTGAAGGCAGCCCTGTTTAGGGAAGCTTTTAATGTTTAATAGAGGGACGCGGGTGGCGCTGTGGGTTAAACCACAGAGCCTAGGACTTGCTGATCAGAAGGTCGGCGGTTCGAATCCCCACAACAGGGTGAGCTCCCGTTGCTCGGTCCCTGCTCCTGCCAACCCAGCAGTTCAAAAGCACATCCAAGTGCAAGTAGATAAATAGGTACCGCTCCAGCAGGAAGGTAAACGGTGTTTCCGTGTGCTGCTCTGGTTTGCCAGAAGCGGCTTAGTCATGCTGGCCACATGACCCGGAAGCTGTATGCCGGCTCCCTCGGCCAATAAAGCGAGATGAGCGCCGCAACCCCAGAGTCGGTCACGACTGGACCTAATGGTCAGGGGTCCCTTTACCTTTACCTAGACTATTGTATTTTAATATTCTGTTGGAAGCCTGCCAGAGTGGCTGGGGAAACCCAGCCAGATAGGCGGGGTATAAATAATTTATTATTATTATTATTATTATTATTATTATTATTATTATTATTATTATTATTAATATTATTAGTGAAGGAAGAGGCATCTCGCTTGTGCTCTGTGCTTGCTTGCACAGAGACGTTTTTTGCACTTTCCCACTGTTTAGAAACAGAAGAGAAGGTGGGTGTTCAGTCCTGGCATCCAGTCAAATATGGACATGTTTAATGGGCTATGTTCAATGTAGGAGAGGCCAAGCCAGGTCAAACAGCAGCTGAGCAGGAAGAGCAAGCAGCCTCTTGTGCACTGTGAATTTTTGAAGGGGTGCTGTCAGGGAACTGCCATCAGAGCATCAGGTGGTGGAGGGACTCAGGCAGGATGAAAGAGACTCAACTGCTGAAGCAGGGACCAGCAGGGGGAGGAGTGGGTCTCTGAGGGAATGCGAGCAGGAGGGAGGGCTCAGGGAGGCTTCCAGCGAGAACAGTGGGGAGGTATCGGAGTCTCCCATAGGGAGACCCATACCTCGCAGGAAACTGTCACGCCGTGAGTCCAGGAGACGCGTTTCCGTTAAGGAACTTCTTTGTTGGAAACGCTTCCGCAGACAGCCACTGTCGGACTCTACTAGTGACTAGAGCAGACATGTCTGAGGAGCTCCGTCACACACGGAGGTTTGTGGGGGCGCACAAACTCTGAGGGAGCACGTTTTCACGCACAAGCAGCTAATCAAACCCTCACAGCAGTCCGACAGTCTTTGTACGCTGCCTGTGCAAGAGAAGGCATCATGAGCGAACCAACCGGAACCGGAGGAGCAGGGGCTGGAGCTGGTCCAAGCTTGGAAGATAGATACCGAGCGTTGGAGGTTCAACTGGCCCTGCAGACGGCGAGGCTGGAGGAGAGAAGGGCTCAGGATGCAGACAAGAAGGGGAGAGCCACTCAATTCCCCAGAAAGGTACCAGGATTGGTGCAGAAATTTGGGGGGGACCCCAAGGACTACCATGCTTTTAGGACAGAGATGCAATATGCCCTTAATGTGCAGTTCGATGAGTTCCCTGATGAGGAATCGCGAGTTGCTTTTGTAATTGGGCATCTTGAGAAAGGGGCTAGAGACTGGGTGCGACCCCTAATGGCAACGCACAATGACATACTAAAGGACACAATGAAGTTCTTTCGTGCAATGGATATCATGTTTTCCAGCGATATTGAGGAAGGGGTGGTGCGCAGACAGCTAATGGCTTGTAAGCAGGGGAGTCGATCTGTCCGTGAATATTGGACTGAGTTTACCATGCTGATTCACAGACTGAGTTGGGATTTATCGGCGGCACCCGTTCAAATGCTATTTGAAGAAGGTCTTTCTTCGGGGGTGAAAGACGAGCTGGCACGGAGCCCCAGGGCGGAGTCTATGGATCAGCTGACCAAATCTGCGCTGACCATAGGAGCGCGGCAGGAGGCAAGAGCCTTGGAGAGGCGGGAAGGGAGAGGGGAACGTTGGAAGGAGTTCCGCATTCCAGACATTCCTGAGCCAGCTTTCCCGCCGGCAGAGCCGATGGAAATCGGAACAGCGCGCGCGCGCGCATTTTCAAAAACCAGCGAGGGAGCTAAGAAGGAGGGAAAGGGCCCCCGGAAATGCTATCTCTGCCAACAGCCAGGCCACTTTGCCAGAGTCTGCCCCCAGAGGAAGGAATGGCAAGGGATGGTGGGAGCTGTTGAGGGGGGAGAAGAAGGGGGAGCGGAGCAGGTAAAAGCCAACGCCTGGTTGCCACAATTGGGGCACTGCAGCCAGGCCAAAGAGCAGTGAAAGTGCCCGTGCCAGAAGCTCCTCGACCTGCTCTAGTGATTGAAGTGTCGCTAGAGCTGCAGAATGGGCACCCCCTAAAAATAAAGGCGCTATTGGACTCAGGCAGCTCCTGCAATTTTATGAGCAAGGAGTTTGCTGCTGAACACCAGATACAGACCATCCCTTTAAGCAACCCCCTGCAGGTGACCACGATTGATGGCAGGGAGTTGTTGGGAGGAGGAGTCCGCTTGCAGACTGTCCCAATGATAATGAGGGTGGCAAGGCACACAGAACTGATAGCGTTTAATGTGGCCACCCTGGGAGGCGCTCCCATTATTTTGGGAATGAGCTGGCTAGCTCTACATGATCCGCTGGTTGGCTGGCATCAAAGAGTGGTGTCCTTTGGTTCAGCACATTGCCTAGAACACTGCAAAGGGGAGAAGGGTTCAGTAGGGGCCCAAGCCACCCTAGCAGGGACTGAAGTAATGGGGAAGGTGAAGGTACCACCACAGTATGCAGATCTCAGCGACGTGTTCAGCGAGAAGGAAGCTGACCAACTACCACCTCATAGACCCTTTGATTGTCAGATCAATTTACTCCCTGGAGCACAGCTTCCCGTGGGCAAGTTGTATGCCATGTCAGACAGGGAAATGCAGGAGTTGCGAGGGTTCATTGACAAGAACCTGAAGAGAGGCTTCATCAGAGAGTCCAAAGCAGCAGGGGGGAGCCCAGTGTTCTTTGTGGACAAAAAGAATGCGGACAAGCCGAGACTTGTATGTGATTTTAGGCGGCTGAATGCAGTGACTGAACCGGTGGCGTTCCCTATGCCCAGAATTGATGATATTTTGACCATGGTGAGGAAGGGAAAGATTTTCACAAAGCTGGATCTAAGGGGGGCGTACAACCTGATACGCATAAGGAAAGGGGATGAATGGAAAACCACCATGTTTACCCCTTTGGGGGCATTTGAATACCTCGTTATGCCATTTGGATTACAAGCAGGCTCCGCGTGTTTTCAATCTTTTATGAACCACGTGCTGGGCCCTTTGCTCTACAAGAATTGCGTTGCCTTTCTAGATGATGTGTTGGTGTATTCTGAGAATGAGGAGCAACATGTGAGAGACGTCAGAGAAGTGTTGAGCAGACTGCAAGCCAACAGGCTGTGGGTCAAACTGGAGAAGTGTCGGTTCCATACCAAGGAGGTGGAATTCCTGGGGTACCGCCTGTCAGACAAGGGATTGGCCATGGATCCCGGCAAGGTACAGGCAGTGCTGGAATGGAAAACACCCAAAACCAAGAAGGATGTGCAGAGGTTCCTAGGGTTTGGAAACTTTTATCGTAAGTTCATCCGCAACTTCGCCCATCTGACGGCGCCCATCACTGACTGTCTCAGCAGTAAGAAGAAGTTTGTATGGACGGCGGAGGCGGGGCGAGCGTTTGAGGAACTGAAAAGGGCCTTCGCCTCTGAAGAACAACTTCTGCATGTGGATTTACGAAAGAAGCTAAGGGTTGAAACAGACGCATCTGACAGAGCCATAGGGGCGGTGCTTCTTCTGCAGCCGGGGAAGGAGGAGTCGGAGTGGCGTCCGTGTGCCTTCTTCTCGCGGAAGCTGAACAAATCCGAGAGGAACTACACGGTGTACGACCGAGAACTGCTTGCTATTCATGAGGCGTTCCGGAGATGGAGGCATCTGCTAGTTGGTGCACAACATAAAGTGCAAGTGTGCACGGACCATAAAAATCTAGAGTACTGGAGAACGGCGCGAGTGCTCAACCAAAGGCAGTTGAGATGGGCCCAAGAGTTCTCCAAATTTAACTTTGAGATTTGTTATGTGCCAGGCCCAGAGAATGTTAGGGCGGACGCTCTCTCACGCAAGCCTGAATATTTGGAGGGGGAGGGAGCACCCGAAGAAACCCATATCATTCCAGAGGACCGCTGGGTGTGTGGGGCGACTTTGGTGGGGCAAAGGGAATTGGTAGAGGGTACGGTGCAGGATGCATACGCCCAGGGGAAACTCAGGGATCTCAGAGGGGAGGAAGACAAACCCGGTGGTTTTGAGGAGAGAAATGGGGCATTGTATTATAAGGGAGCGTTATATATACCTGAAGGGGAATTGAGGGAGAAAGTACTCAAGCAGCTGCACGATAGCCCCACAGCAGGGCACTTTGGGCAACACAAAACCATGTGGCTGGTTACCAGGGAATTTTGGTGGCCCAAGGTCAGGGAAGATGTGCGGGAGTATGTGAGAGGGTGTGAACAATGCCAAAGAGCCAAGGGGGAGAGGCAGGCGCCGGCTGGTTTATTAGAACCACTGCCCACACCTGAGAGACCGTGGGAAGCAGTGGCAATAGATTTCATGACTGATCTGCCAAGGTCTAGAGGGAAAACAGCCATCATGGTTGTAGTAGACCTGTTAACTAAAATGGCCCACTTCATAGCCTGCTCACATGCGGTTACAGCAGAAGAAACCGCCAAATTGTTTGTAGAGAATGTGTTTAGGTTGCATGGCGCCCCCTTGAGGGTGGTTTCAGACCGAGGGAAACAATTTACTTCCAGGTTCTGGAGGAAGCTCATGAGCTTACTGCATGTAGAGGTTAATTTCTCGACGGCCCGTCATCCTGAAACCAACGGGCAGGCGGAAAGAGCAAATGGGGTTCTCCAACAATATTTGAGGTGTTATGTTAATGACAGAGAGAATGATTGGGTGGAGAAGCTGGCGTTGGCAGAATTTGCCTACAACAATGCAGAGAACGTGTCCACGGGGATGAGCCCCTTTTTGGCTAATCACGGGTGCCATCCCAGAGCCTTCCCAGGGGGGGAGGGGGAGAACTGGAGCGTTCCAGCTGCAGAACAGTTCGTGGAAGAAATGGAAGCGATCCATCGCCAGCTCCAACTCAACTTAAACAGGGCTAAGGAGGAATATAAGAGGCAAGCAGACAAAAACAGAAGGGAAGGTGAAAGCATCAGGGTGGGGGACCAGGTGTGGCTGTCAACCCAAGGGTTGCCATTCAAAGGAGGTTGTAAGAAATTAAGACCCAAAAGGCTGGGTCCGTTTGAAGTCATACAGCAGGTCAATCCAGTGGCTTTCAGGCTCCGGTTACCGAACCACATGAAGCTGCACCCAGTTTTTCACAGGTCGTTGCTGTCACCGTATAGAGGAGACAGTGAGGGGAGGGTCACTAGGGGACCAGCAATGGAGGAGAAGGAACACAGCTACCATGTAGCGGAGATCCTCGATTCCAGGTGGAACGGAGATCAAGTAGAGTATTTGGTAATGTGGGAAGGGGAACCGGAGTCGGAAAACACCTGGGTTAGGGCAGAGGATGTCAATGACGAGGTTTTAATAGAGACTTTTCATCAGAGGTTCCCACGTAAACCTCAGCCTGTAGCGAGGTTCCGAAGGGAATACTTTGCCACCACCGACGAGGAAGAGGAGTTGGAGGGGTTCCCAGATTCTGAAGAGGAGGAGGATTCAGCTGGCCAGGACGACGATCGATGGAGAGAATTGTTCGAGACGTCAGAAGATGAGGAAGATTCGTTTCGGGGTTTTAGCCCTTCACCTCCCAGGGGGGAGGAATTGGGAGGGGGTGAGGGGGGCCCTGGAGGGGAGGTGGATGTCAGGGAACTGCCATCAGAGCATCAGGTGGTGGAGGGACTCAGGCAGGATGAAAGAGACTCAACTGCTGAAGCAGGGACCAGCAGGGGGAGGAGTGGGTCTCTGAGGGAATGCGAGCAGGAGGGAGGGCTCAGGGAGGCTTCCAGCGAGAACAGTGGGGAGGTATCGGAGTCTCCCATAGGGAGACCCATACCTCGCAGGAAACTGTCACGCCGTGAGTCCAGGAGACGCGTTTCCGTTAAGGAACTTCTTTGTTGGAAACGCTTCCGCAGACAGCCACTGTCGGACTCTACTAGTGACTAGAGCAGACATGTCTGAGGAGCTCCGTCACACACGGAGGTTTGTGGGGGCGCACAAACTCTGAGGGAGCACGTTTTCACGCACAAGCAGCTAATCAAACCCTCACAGGTGCTTACTGAGACGATAGAAGGTACTGGTGGGCACAATGGCAAAGGACTGGTGGAGTGAGACAGATCTTTCAGAAGCAAGCGGAACCTCAAGATTTTGTGGGAGTTCCCCACTTTCATCCAAAATAATTTTTTTAAAAAACCCTGATGCATGTTCTCCTTGGCCAGAACATCAAGGTGCGGCCTGAATTTCACCTTGGCGTTTAGCGCTGAACAACAGCAACCCTTAAGTTCAGTAAGTGAATAAGCCCCCCCCCCTTTTTTTATTTCCAAACATATTCAGCTGAAGATACACTATCCAGGACACATGTCCCATTTACATCCTAAAAAGAAACCCCAGGAAGCATTTAATGCTCAGTCCTTTGGCAAAAACCCTCTGAGAGAATGTGGAGACAATTAAAACTGAATGCTTGATGGCTTTCATCATGCTTTCATTTTTTCCGGATAGCATTAAAATATGTCACTGTTAATTGTAGCAGGCTATATTTCCCCTCTGACAGTGCCTTTCACTTAGCATTTGATGAAAGGATTTTTAAAAATCATATATTTTTGCTATGGAGTGGTGTGTGTGTGTGTGTGCACGCACGCGTGCACTTTCCTCAGGACAATGATGATGCTTTACATTTCCATGCGCTGTACTTGATTAAATTGCTGCATGCAATAACCACGCCATACTCTCAGCCCCCTGAGAGTTTATTCTCTCTAGTCAGCCATGCACACCATTCACCATATAGTAAAGTTTCTGTAAGTAAGAAGAAGAAGAGTTTGGATTTGATATCCCGCTTTATCACTACCCGAAGGAGTCTCAAAGCGGTTAACATTCTCCTTTCCCTTCCTCCCCCACAACAAACACTCTGTGAGGTGAGTGGGGCTGAGAGACTTCAGAGAAGCGTGACTGGCCCAAGGTCACCCAGCAGCTGCATGTGGAGGAGCGGAGACACGAACCCGGTTCACCAGATTACGAGTCCTCTGCTCTTAACCACTACACCACACTGGCTCCAAGTAAGAACACGACTACCTTTAACAAAGCTCATTCATAGCAGGAAAGCTTCCATCCATGAACCATTTTGTAGTAAAAGGCTCATATCCCCATCTCCTTCTTTTTAATGCCTGAAATAAACAGTCAAAGGTAGCCCTAGAATGTCCATATTCTTGCTCCTTTCCTGCTACTATGCTGCTAGGAGCTGTACATAATATACACCAGACCAAGGGCTAAAATACACGTGACATGAAATGTGTAAATGCATTTATGTGCCTGTTTTTCCTGTAATAATAGCAATCACGGGAACAAAGGGTGAGCAGGATCAGGACCACAGCACAAGGGAAGGGGATATTTAACCCTTTTGTCTTGCTGACAATTGCCCTAAGCTGTTGTTGTTGTTGTGTTTATTACCTGCCCTTCACCAGCAGGTCCCAGGGTAGGTTGCAACAATTTTATAATTCCGAATTTGTTGTTGTTTAGTCGTTTAGTTGTGTCTGACTCTTCGTGACCCCATGGACCAGAGCACGCCAGGCACTCCCGTCTTCCACTGCCTCCCACAGTTTGGTCAAACTCATGCTGGTAGATTCGAGAACACTGCCCAACCATCTCGTCCTCTGTCGTCCCCTTCTCCTTGTGCCCCCAATCTTTCCCAGCATCAGGGTCTTTTCCAGGGAGTCTTCTCTTCTCATGAGGTGGCCAAAGTACTGGAGCCTCAGCTCCAGGATCTGTCCTTCCAGTGAGCACTTCCAGTGAGCATTCCAAATTTAAAACAGTTAAAACAAATTACAGTGGTACTTTGGTTTACGAACTTAATCCGTTCCGGAGGTCCGTTCTTAAACCAAAGCATTCTTAAATCAAGGCGTGCTTTCCCATAGCAGGGGGGAACTCAATTTACAAACGGAACACACTCAACAGGAAGCGGGACGTGTTCTGCTTCCAAGGCAAAGTTCACAAAACAAAACACCTACTTCCGGGTTTGCAGCGTTCTTAACCCAAGTTGTTCATAAACTAAGCTGTTCTTAAACTAAGGTACCACTGTACAGTCACAGGAACAGGGTGTGTCCTGAAAACAAATATCTCAAGTATCAAAGGCGAGGGTAAAGAGGTGTGTCTTTATCATTCACAGAAAGTAGTGTAGCGAAGGTGCCACGCACACCTCTATGAGGAAGAAATTCCAGAATGTAGGGGCTGCCACAAAGAATGCCCATTTCCATGCCACTAGACACACACTGAACTTCGGGGAGGGGTGTAGAACTACCCCCCCTTTAACACCTGAGAGTGTCTGTAGGGAACAAGGCAGTCTCTCAGATATTTGAGGTATTAAGTTGTTTAGGGCATTAAACACCAGCAGCCCGGACACTGTCAATTGGGCTTAGAAACAAATACAGGAGAAGGCATATAAAATCTTCATTTGGCAAACCTTTCCCCCCTTTCTTTCTCTCACACAGGAAAGACTGATTTTTCAAGATGGTACGTTCTGCTACATATACAAGCTACGAGCAAAATTCCGCTCCGTGCATGCAAATGAATGCAGATTTAATCAAATAAAATCCCTTTAATCAAGCAGGAGCCCAAGCAGTTTCATATATATGGGGTCAAATTTGCAAATCATGCTTATTCTTATCTCAAAGTTTGTGGAGAAGGGGCAGCAGGTGTTTTCCTCTCTCTCTCTCTCCCCCCCCACACACAGCCTCCCCTCCTCCCTGTCTGTGTTGCAAAAATGATTTCAAACACAGAGAGAAAGAGAGAATAAGAAGCAACCAATCAATAAGCTTCATCCAAATAATACGTCCTGTCCTTCAGAGATCACTTTGAAAGCAGGCAAGGACTTGTACTTTTTTTTTTTTTTTAGAGGCTCCAATTTTGGCAAAGGAAATGTCTTCCTGATTCTGCTCATAATTTGCAACCCAACAAAAAAGAGCATTTCAAATGTCACTTGCCTGATCTTCTTGACTGGTTTGTTTCGTTGAGGGTTCTGTCTTGAGTTATATACCAGCTAAGCATTCCACATACCTCAGCATTCTTTTGAGGCCCACTATAAATATATATGGGACGTGAGTGGCGCCGTGGGTTAAACCACAGAGCCTAGGACTTGCCGATCAGAAGGTCGGCGGTTCGAATCCCCATGATGGGGTGAGGTCCCATTGCTCAGTCCCAGCTCCTGCCAACCTAGCAGTTCGAAAGCACATCAAAGTGCAAGTAGATAAATAGCTCCGGCGGGAAGGTAAACGGCGTTTCCGTGCACTGCTCTGGCTCGCCAGAAGCGGCTTAGTCATGCTGGCCACATGACCCGGAAGCTGTACGCCGGCTCCCTCAGCCAGTAAAGCGAGTTGAGCGCCGCAACCCCAGAGTCATCCATGACTGGACCTAACGGTCAGGGGTCCCTTTACCTTTACCTTTATAAAGATATATAGGATGTGGAGCTGATTCTATGTGTGCAACATGGGGATAAAGCAATGCTATTCTGCAATTCCAACTCACAATCAAACTTTGGTAGAGTGTGTGACACATAGCCCTGCTGGGAAAAATTAACACATCATCTCAGACCCTCAGAAGAACTGACTAGAAACAGATTTGTTTTATACAATGTGACAATGATTTATTAATTACATCAAAAATGGTGTCTCTCAAATGCATCCAGCACCCATTAACCAGCTCTTCCGGAATGAGCTGTTAGGATAGCCCTTACAAAGCTCGATCCCATATTCTGGTCATCTTACATCTGTTTCTGTTTAAATATATTTACCTGTACCCAGTCTACTGCAGTGAAAACAACAAAAAGTCTTATCACACCTTAAACACAAACACATTTTATTATGGCCCTTCATGCAGTCTAATCCTCAGTTACACAGATATTATTATAGGCACATGGTTGTAAGAAAGGAGGTGGAGTTGTAGGTGGTGGGGGTCAAATGAAATGAAATGAAATGCAAGACGTGCAGATAATGGTACTTCAATCAGAGTTAGAATGTGTGCAAAATTAGCAGGGTGACCCTTTACAACACGGATACTAAAACAACCAACTGGACAATGCTGAGTTAATTAATATCTGCAGTGGGCTAGGTAGGAAGCCATTTCTTCTATTCAGACCCATATGGATAGAATTCAACTTCTTGATAGATTGTGATTCAGTTTCACACTGAAGCCTCCATCAGTGTGGAGGGACCAGCTGCCATTTGTCATCTTCCCTCCCAGAACTGTTTCCCGCATCAGCTGTGGTACTTGAATGTTTCTTATTTTCCTCTTCCCTTTCTCCAGCACCACACAGGACACTGAGCCAAGGGGCTGCAAATTTGAGAAGATCCATAATTGAGAAGGTCTATTTGGGGGACCGGAATTCCCAAGCCGGAATTAAGATCGCCGGAAGAAATATCAACAACCTCAGATTTGCAGATGACACAACCTTGATGGCAGAAAGTGAGGAGGAATTAAAGAACCTTTTAATGAAGGTGAAAGGGGAGAGCTCAAAATATGGTCTGAAGCTCAACATCAAAAAAACGAAGATCATGGCCACTGGGCCCATCACCTCCTGGCAAATAGAAGGGGAAGAAATGGAGGCAGTGAGAGATTTTACTTTCTTGGGCTCCATGATCACTGCAGATGGTGACAGCAGTCACGAAATTAAAAGATGCCTGCTCCTTGGGAGAAAGGCAATGACAAACCTAGACAGCATCTTAAAAAGCAGAGACATAACCTTGCTAACAAAGGTCCGTATAGTTAAAGCCATGGTTTTCCCGGTAGTGATGTATGGAAGTGAGAGCTGGACCATATGGAAGGCTGATCGCCGAAGAATTGATGCTTTTGAATTATGGTGCTGGAGGAGACTCTTGAAAGTCCCATGGACTGCAAGAAGATCAAACGCATCCATTCTGAAGGAAATCAGCCCTGAGTGCTCACTGGAAGGACAGATCCTGAAGCTGAGGCTCCAATACTTTGGCCACCTCATGAGAAGAGAAGACTCCCTGGAAAAGACCCTGATGTTGGGAAAGATGGAGGGCACAAGGAGAAGGGGACAACAGAGGACGAGATGGTTGGACAGTGTCCTTGAAGCTACAAACATGAGTCTGACCAAACGGCGGGAGGCAGTGGAAGACAGGAGTGCCTGGCGTGCTCTGGTCCATGGGGTCACGAAGAGTCGGACACGACTAAACGACTAAACAACAACAACAATTTGGGGGATGCCAAATTTTGGCCTCGCACGGAGTGCCATATTGCAAAAGATTCTCAAAATCTGCCCCTGCTCTCCCCTTTTGCATTACGTCTCTGTTATTGCAAGCCATTATTTTAAACTACGAACCACTTTGATTGCGTTGGCAGAAAGGGGATAACGAAATGCACTAAATCAACAAACCCTGGAAGATTGAAGTCTGGGGCTGAGAGTGGCTTGCCCAGGCCTGGTAAGGTAAAGGTAAAGGTACCCCTGCCCGAACGGGCCAGTCTTGACAGACTCTGGGGTTTGTGCGCCCATCTCACATCTATTGGCCGGGGGCCAGCGCTGTCCAGAGACACTTCCGGGTCACGTGGCCAGCGTGACAAAGCTGCATCTGGCGAGCCAGCGCAGCACACGGAACGCCGTTTACCTTCCCGCTGGTAAGCGGTACCTATTTATCTACTTGCACCCGGGGGTGCTTTCGAACTGCGGGGATTCGAACCGCCGACCTTTCGATCGGCAAGCCCTAGGCGCTGAGGCTTTAGCCCACAGCGCCACCCACGTCCCTGGCTTGCCCAGGCCTGGTGAGTGTAAGGAAAAGAACAAGACTCAATTTGGGGAATCCCTGATTCATAGAGCAGCCACTACAGTGAAGGGCAGACACACTCATATACTCACCCTTCTGCAACCCAGTGTTTGATCTGGCTGAAACTGCCTCCGTATTTTCAGGTTGTCAAATTAGCATTTGCATCAAGTTAATTTTCACATGAGTCACTGCTAAATGATTCAGTCTCTATTTGCACAGCCTTGAAATGGAACTGACCTTTCCTGTTCAGCTGCAGGCACAGGTAGGGATTTTAAAGTGGGAGGAGGGAGGGGAGCTACTCACACACACAGAAGCTAAGGATCAAACAGCTTAGGTAGCCAGCTTGTAGTACACACATGGAGAATTGCTTCCTCTTGTTGCCCCCCACTCTTTGATCACTTCACAATCCACTTGTTACCTTTAGAATTCCTAAAAGTGCCTTAGACAAACATAATGGCAGGCTTCAACATCTAAAAGTATGCCACTGACAAGCTCCAGCACACACACACACACACACCAAAAAACAAAACCCCAGGAGAGTGGTGTGCAAATGATAGAATCTGTTCAGACATTATTTGGCACTATTTCTTATTTTTCCTTTCACTGTTGTTTTTGGGAAAAGGTTTTGGAAACAGAGTTGCCTGGTTTTCTGAAATATGGAGAGCCCTGGGATTGTTCCTTCGAAACGAGAGAGAGTGGTGAGAGTCACTGTGATAACAGCAGAACATGTCCAAAAAAGCGCAGGGCAATTTAACCTGGATGGAGAAGGGCGGTTGTTGAGTTCATTTCATTCTGGAGATTGCATATTACTTTTCCCCATGGAAATGAATGGCACCAAACCACTTAGGTAGGAAAAAATAAAGAGACGCCCATGAATGGAGACAGTATTGCATTTTTCTCCTATTAAACATCGTGCCTGTTCCAATCTTCATAGCTGTTAGTGTAGGCAAACATGTGCATGCCCAAAATGCTATTATTCCTGAGAACGTATTCACCCACGAATCCACTAATTTTGTCTCGGGAAGTTCTAGTTCTGAAATCTTTATAATTCAATGTTTTTTCCCTCCTCTCTCTGCCCAATATTTTATTTGCCAGGAAAGAAGTGCAGCTTCTGCTCTAGAGGTGGACTTCAAGGGCAATCCTAATGTAAATGTTAGATAATAATCCCTAGGAAAACGTGTCCATGTGTCTGTGTTTATGTCCCTAAAGGAGGTGCAACAAGGCCTGCGGGGCTTGGACATAGATGTGCAGAACTGGCAAGTGCTCTAGATTGGAAACAAAAACTGATAAATGTGCACTTTGGTTTTCTGTCCTCAAAAGGGTATCGGGGGCCAAGGAGAACTCAAAGAGATGGCGCCTGTCTGTTGGCAGAGTGAAACAGGCAGCATGCTCACACAAGGAGCACACGGTGAGCTCCAACTCTGGCTCCCACTCGGTTTCCCAGCTTTTGCTTGTGTGCTCCAGATTCTACCTATGTTTATGAGAAGAGCTTGGAGCAGAAAAGCACGAGTCGAAGGATAATAATAATAATAATAATAATAATAATAATAATAATAATAATAATAATTTTTATTTATACCCCACCCTCCCTAGCCAAGGCCAGGCTCAGGGCAGCTAACAAGCAATAATAAAAACAAGTTGAATGAATACAACTTAAAAACAAGATTAAAATAGAACATTAAAATATTGAAACATTAAAATATTAAAATGCAGCCTCATCACAGGAGGAGAAAGGAAAAAGAAAGTGGGGGGGGAATCAAATTGGCTCCAAGCCAAAGGCCAGGCAGAACAACTCTGTCTTACAAGCCCTGCTGAAAGAAATCAGATCCTCCAGGGCCCTGGTCTCAATAAGGCAGGGCGTCCCACCAGGCTGGAGCCAGTGTTGAAAAGGCCCTGGCCCTGGTTGAAGCTAATCTAACTTCCTTAGGGCCCGGGACCACTAGGGTGTTGCTATTTATGGACCTTGAGGCTCTCTGTGGGGCATACCGGGAGAGGCGGTCCCGTAGCTACGAGGGCCCTAGGCCGTGAAGGGCTTTAAAGGTCAAAACCAGCACCTTAAATCTGACCCTGTACTCCACCGGGAGCCAGTGCAGCTGGAAAAGCACTGGGTGAATATGCTCCCATGGCAGAGACCCCGTGAGGAGCCTCGCTGCAGCATTATGCACCCGCTGGAGTTTCTGGGACAGCTTCAAGGGCAGCCCCGCGTAGAGCGAATTACAGTAGTCAAGCCTGGAGGTGACCGTCGCATGGATCACTGTGGACAGGTCGGGGAGGGAAAGGTAAGGGACCAACTGCTAAGAGCCTAATGGAGACTTTGCTTTGCTCCTCTAGGGAGATGGGTCTGGCTTTCTGTACTACTGAAAGCCAGCCATAAGGACAGACAAAGACCATAAGCAAAGCATATTCTGAGAATCCTCTGGAAAAACAATCTCTCAAAAGACCTGTTGATGGCATTTTACCATTGTACTGTTGAGAGTGTATTAACTTATGGTCTGTGTGTGTGGTTTGGGAGCTGCACGGTCAGGGAAATAACAATGCTATTCAGGGTTGTAAAGACTGCGGAGAGAAAAACTGGGTGCACTCTTCCCACCTTGGATAAAATCTATGCTTCCAGGTGCCATAAGAAAGCTGCAGAGATAGTGCAGGGTAGTGCGGAAACGATTTCTTTCAGCTTCTGCCTTCTGGAAGAAGGTACAGGGTTATAAAGACTAGGACTAGCCACCTGAGAAACAGTTTCTATCCAAATGCTATTTTGGTTTTAAATGCAGGGTAAGGAGTCTCTTTGGGATGCGGGTGGTGTTGTGGGTTAAACCACAGAGCCTAGGGCTTGCCAATCAGAAGGTCGGCGGTTCGAATCCCCGCGACGGGGTGAGCTCCCATTGCTCGGTCCCTGCTCCTGCCAACCTAGCAGTTCAAAAGCACATCAAAGTGCAAGTAGATAAATAGGTACCGCTCTGGCGGGAAGGTAAACAGCGTTTCCGTGCACTGCTCTGGTTTGCCAGAAGCGGCTTAGTCATGCTGGCCACATCCCTCGGCCAGTAAAGCGAGATGAGCGCCGCAACCCCAAAGTCGGTCATGACTGGACCTAATAGTCAGGGGTCCCTTTACCTTTACCTTTAAGGAGTCTCTATGGGAGTATATTGTATTTAAAAATGGGGTATCAGAATTTTTAGGGGGCTAATCAAGTTGGGATAGCTGGGATAGCAGGCTTGTTGGTTTTTGAATGTCTTATGTAGATTTTTCAATTTTGTTGTTCTGTATAGGACAATGACAATAAAGATTATCGTATCGTAAAAATATATATATATATTGTCCAGAATCCTGTTATTCAGAGGGTGGCGAGCCAAGTGCCTTGGGGAGGCCCACAAGAAGGATATCAGGACGGTGGCCCTCTCTCCTGCCCAGGAACAGTGACTGATACCTATAATCCTGGAGGCAATATTCAGCCAGCCACAATTATTAGTTGCTGTTGATAGCCTCGTCCTCCATTTATGTCTAACCCCCATGAAAGCTGTCTAAGTTTGGTAACCACCGTGGGTTAAACCACAGAGCCTAGGACTCGCCAATCAGAAGGTCGGTGGTTCGAATCCCCACAACAGGGTGAGCTCCCGTTGCTCGGACCCTGCTCCTGCCAACCTTGCAGTTCGAAAGCATGTCAAAGTGCAAGTAGATAAATAGGTACCGCTCCAGCAGGAAGGTAAATGGCGTTTCCGTGCACTGCTCTGGTTCGCCAGAAGTGTTTAATGCACTCCAATAGACAGTAATTCATCACCAGCCCATCTCCTTCATTTGATAGGCAGGTCTAGCAAAACTAAAAGCAGTACCAATTGGGGAGAATTGTGTGCAATCCTACGCATGTCTACCCAGCATAAGAACTGTTGACTCCCTGGTAGGTGTGTAAAGAATGGCAGCCTTACAGTGTATAATTTGCTGCATAACCTTGTGGGAAATATAAATATGTGTATGCATATGTCTGTGTTATATTTAGTGATGAGTGACCATGAAAAAGATATCTGGAAATATTTTGCAGGCTTTGGGAGAGATTCTTATTTTTATCACATGCTTTCATTTAAAAATCTGTATCCCCCCCCCCCAAGAACCCCAAGCCTCTAATGGCATGCCAAAGCTTTGAAATTTCATTTGCTTGAATTAGAGCACATGCTTAGATCTCCTCCAGGGTAAATCAGTTGAACTATGAATTGGATCGTGTCCATAGCATAAAAGCAAAAATACAAACTCAACTCACATAGAAAAACCATTTAAAATCACACCATCGTAGCAACATGGTGACGTGTGCCTAAACTTTATGGCATAAAGGCTTTCCCAAGGAAGATTGCTTTAGAAGTTAATTATTTAAATTTTTATTTGAATTTAAAATGGCCAGAATTTGAAACTGGCTTGGCTACGTGTGGAGACTCATGCAGAATCAAGGAAGGGATGAAGACATAGAATTTTTCCATTAAAAGAAAGGCAGTGAAAATTAAGGTTCAAAGGTTACAGATTTTTCAGACACTGGTGCCACAAACTTAAAATTAAACTTTCTTTTTCAACACTGTCATAGCAACAGATAGTTATGTATGATTGATAGTGCAGCAACTATTTCTATATTTATTACATTTTATGCAAACTCCTAATGCTCAAGCTGCTTTCAGAAGGTTTTTAGGGAGGATGTGTGAAATGGAAATGAGGGGAATTCTGTTGTGAAATTCTTTTTTCATAGGTCAGAGTCACAGCTTTCGGATCTTGAAGTGCTGCTAATTAACACCCTGCTCGTTTGAATTACACCCCCTCCCAGGTGTTTTCATGCATCGTTATTCCACGGTGCACTGTAAGTTTTGTAGCCTTCTGCAAGGATATTTTGCTCACCGTCGCAGAGCATCACACAGATAGGCAACACCGACCTGATTAGAGCAACGGTGCATCCTGGCAAGTTTGTTTGTCTTAGGTAAAGGTAAAGGGTAAAGGGACCCCTGACCATTAGGTTCAGTCGCGGACAACTCTGGGGTTGCAGCGCTCATCTCGCTTTACTGACCGAGGGAGCCGGCGTGCGTCCGCAGACAGCTTCCGGGTTATGTGGCCAGCATGACTAAGCCGCTTCTGGTGAACCAGAGCAGCGCACGGAAATGCCGTTTACCTTCCTGCCGGAGCGGTACCTATTTATCTACTTGCACTTTGACGTGCTTTCGAACTGCTAGGTTGGCAGGAGCAGGGACTGAGCAACGGGAGCTCACCCTGTTGCAGGGATTCGAACCACCGACCTTCTGATCGGCAAGTCCTAGGCTCTGTGGTTTAACCCACAGCACCACCCGTGTCCCATAGCGCCACCATAGCGCAATTGTGGCACCATTTGTCTTAGAGGAACCCCAAATGTTTGTTCTATAAATTCTGTTGCAGATGGAATTTGACAGTGATGCTAGGTCTTGAGAGCATACTGCAAGGTCCCGAGAAAGAATGAGAATGAAGGGAAGGGAGAATGAGATGAGAAAGAACAGAGAGTGTATTTTGCATATAGCACCATGCTAGGGTTGGGTATGGATTGTACATTAGCTTTGTGCCATGACCTTGACATCCAGCATGAACTTGAGCATGGACCCAAAGGTGTGGGGCATCAGTGGTGCTGACTGAGGAGGCGCAGGGCTCAAACCCCACTGTTGAGTCCAATTCCAACCATCAGGAACCTCCTATGCCTATAGAGACTGCAACTCCCAAGCCTGGTTGCACTGAGAAGGCAGCTTCCACACTCCCAAGGGATTTGTACTCCACCCTGTGATCCTCCGAGGCATAAGATCTTGGAGATGTGGCAAGAGTGGCAGGCTCCAAGCTAGAGGGTCGTGCCATCAAGGCTCTTCAAGAAGCAGAAAGCAAGAGGGATTGTAGTCTGCACCAGGCAGTGATGGGTGGTGTCCACTGGCAGGGTGACTGACACTTGGGACAGCCAGAGCCAACCAATTCTATCTGCCAGCCTCCCTGTTGAGTTTTAAGGAGAAGGAAGTCAAAAAGCAGTGCCACCTCCTGGGCTAGTTGTGAATAAAGAGGGCAGCAAGTGGGAAGCTGGCTGGGGTCAGAATGAGGTTGCTGGGGCATTGCTCCATTCTTCCTAACACACCAGCCTCCATCTGGGCCAGGGAGTATAAAAGGGCTCAGTTGAGAATGCTGTTCTTGTCTTAGCAAGTCAACGGCTCCCGGGCTCTGTCTGTGGTCCTGAAAGCCAGGCCTTTAGGGAGGGGATTCCTGTTCCACACTGAATCCTGCCTGTCTGTTTCCCCGCTTGCTTGCTTGCTTGCTTGCTCCCTCCCTCCACCCTAGGCTGCTGGTCAAGTCTGCCCCCGTCCCCAACCCTGCATTCTGCTCTGCTTCACTAGGACTTGGCACTTGAAAAGGCATTGCTAACCTGCTGCTTATGGCTGCTCCCCCTTCTCGCCTTTTTAGCAAACAGCAGGGACAGAAGGACGTACGCTAGGCATAGGCAAACTCCAGCCCTCCAGATGTTTGGGACTACAATTCCCATCATCCCTGACCACTGGTCCTGTTAGCGAGGGGTGATGGGAATTGTAGTCCCAAACATCTGGAGGGCTGGAGTTTGCCTGGCTTAGGCTGTTGGGACAGCTGACCTGAAAGTTAACTTTAAAGCGCCCATACTTTTCCAGCAGCATATAGGGTCTAGACTCTAGACGAACGTTTGAGAAGTCAGCAGTGCTCTTAAAAAACACGTCTGATTTTTTTATTTTTTACATGGGACAGTGTTGTGGGCACACACCCTGTTTTCATATCTGGCCTGTTCTTCCTCTCTTCCAGCCACACCCTTTGCATTGCTTAATAAACCCTGATTGAATTAAGTAAGTGTTTCATACCAGATACATGGACATGCGGCTAGCCCCATTTCCTCTGCTTTCTAGTAATCTAATCACAGCTGGATAATTAATGTATTCTCCCCTCCCCCGCCTAGTGTGTTGAGCTTCAGGCATGTCCTGCTTTGAGGAGCAGACACAGGCTTCCTCCTACACAGGTTGTACAGCTGCATCACCATGTCACATGTCTGTGAGTGTGCACGTGTGCGGGCATGGGCATGGCTGTTTGTGCATGGATTCCAAGTGGGACTGACGGGACTGGTAGACCAAAACACTCGGAGGGCACCAGGTTGGCAAAGGCTGCTCTGCTTTGACTCCTGCATTCATTTACTCTGCAGGGGCTTTAAAAGGAAAGCAGGTGCTTGTTCTTTAGGTTAAAAAAGTGGTTCTCAAAGGGTGTGACACACCACATTGGTGTGGCAGGAGAGGATGGAAACTGTGGGGGAAGATTCAAGGACAATCAAGGAAACATTTAAACATTTCAGTATAGTATAGTATAGTATATAGTATAGTATAGTATAGTATAGTATAGTATAGTATAGTATAGTATAGTATAGTATAGTATAGTATAGTATAGTATAGTATAGTATAAAAAGGTAAAGGGACCCCTGACAATTAAGTCCAGTTGCGAACGACTCTGGGGTTGTGGCACTCATCTCACTTTACTGGCTGAGGGAGCCGGCGTTTGTCCACTTCCACAGACAGTTTTTCCAGGTCATGTGGCCAGCATGACTAAGCCGCTTCTGGAGAAACCAGAGCAGCGCACGGAAACGCCATTTACCTTCCCGCCGGAGCGGTACCTATTTATCTGCTTGTACTTTGACATGCTTTCGAACTGCTAGGTTGGCAGGAGCAGGGACCGAGCAACGGGAGCTCACCCCGTCGCGGGGTTTTGAACCGCCGACCTTCCGATCGGCAAGTCCAAGCAGCACAGTGGTTTAACGCACAGCGCCACCCGCGTCCCATAGTATAGTATAGGATTGCATAATATATAAAAAATGTGCAGACTGTGGATAGACACCTTTTCAAAATGAAAGCAAGAACATCAAGTGAAATGGAGGACCATCCTAGTTGTGTTTGCCAATGTATTTCTTGCCAATAAAAAAATTGGTGTGGCAGAAAACAAATGTTTATTCTGAATGTGTAGACCAGAGAAAAAAGTTTGAGAACCACTGGGTTAAAGATGAGCTAGAAAAAGAAACCCAACCATCTACTATCAGCAGGTCAAATTGTGAAATGCTGTGTGAGTGTTACATAGCGCCTTAATGTTTGTGCATGCGAGGATACATATCTGGGCATTAAATGCAATATGTACCTGTCCACTCAGATATCTTTGTTCTAGAGGAACCTGGGGAGAGAGCTGAAACCCAAAGAGGAGCACTCCTCACAATTTGCCCTCACAATAATTGAACAGGACTTCTCCAGAGGCAAAAACTGGGAATGGGGTGGGTGGGGAGGAGTGATTTATCTGGAATTCCCCCCCAGAAGAAAAGGAACTGTCTCTAGTAAATGGGGATGAATGGAGTGCAGGGAACAATGAGAAGACGGATGCAACAAGCAATATTGATGCAGATATCAACTTATATAAAAACTGCAGTTCATCCTCTCCGTTTACTATGGCAAGTGTGTGTAACCCTTTGCAACGAGCAGCGCTGATGCAGACATCAGCACCTTCACACTGTAGCTGGTCCTCTCGTTTTACTGTGGCAAGGCAAACACGTGCAATCCTGTGGCAAAAGCTGCTGGCTATGAGACTGGGCTGAGTAGCTCCATGGTTACCTGTCCTTTTGGCAGCAATTTATTTTTCCCAGCTCTCAGGCAGGTGGTTCCCTGCCTGTGTCGACTTTTTTCAAAATGTCCATCCTTAATCCCCCCTTTGTTAAACGTGCCAGCAATAAACCTTCACTATTGTGCCTCTCAATGTTGCTCCAGCGAGAGCTATAATCTGCAAGCTTTTCGCGAGGCTTTTCTCGGACTTTGCACACCGTATGTTTTTAGATGTGATTAAAGGGAGGGGCGGACGCAAGTCCTCCCCCCTTTCTTCTTGGTCATGTTTTAATGTCACGTAGCAAGGGGGATGGGACAGGGGAAGGGAGTTTTCCAGGAAACAATTCAATCAATTTTGTTTCCTTAATAGGCTATAATAAGTACATGATTTGCAAAGGCTGAACGGTGAGAGAGCCTGGAGCGGTCAAGTCAAGCTGCCGGTGGGCCTCAGGCTGAAGCAAATGGCTAGGCAAGGTTTCGTGTAAACAAGCCCCAAGGTGGAGGCTTTTTCAACAGTGCTAGTGGGTTTGCCACAGCTATCAATGCTTTACTTAACAGTTATCGACCAATAAACATGCTTGCAGCAAGTTTGGAAAGAGTTCCTGGCTTGCAGCTCCCCTAAAGTGACTCCCATTGTAATGCTGCTGCTGCATAAGTGGAAAGGGATTGTAGCCACAGCTGGTCAGTTAAGAGAGACTTCATCGGGAGCAGGTCATCAAGAACAGCCTGAACCAAAGCCGCCTCCTCCTCCTCCTCCTCCTCCTCCTCCTCTTTCTTCTTCTTCTTCTTCTTCTTCTTCTTCTTCTTCTTCTTCTTCTTCTTCTTCTTCTCAGACTTGTGAGTTGCTTGCTACCCAAAGGTCTCCAGGTGATTTAAAACACATTTAGAAACATATACCATTAACAGATTTCATTATACAGTGGTACCTCAGGTTACATACGCTTCAGGTTACATATGCTTCAGGTTACACACTCCGCTAAACCAGAAATAGTGCTTCAGGTTAAGAACTTTGCTTCAGGATAAGAACAGAAATCGTGCTCCGGCAGAAGGCCCCATTAGCTAAAGTGGTGCTTCAGGTTAAGAACAGTTTCAGGTTAAGAACGGACCTCTGGAACAAATTAAGTACTTAACCTGAGGTACCACTGTATATAACACTCCCCCCTCCCTCCCAGATACTTATGTCCACCTACTCCTTTTATCCAACAGAGAGAACAGGAGAAGAGAGATATCCTGTCTTCCTGGAGCAGTGCTTGCATAGAGAATATTTACACCAGGACTCAAGTGTCACTAAATCCCTATGTGCAAAAAAAAAAGTCTTATGATTAAAAAGGTGTTGCCTAGTCTAGTACAGTTCATCACTCTTCTTTCTTTCTGCTTACATGGGAAGTAAGACACTTGCTTTAATACACACACACACACACACACACACACACACACACACACACACGAAAGTGTTTTAAACAGCTACAACGCATGCAGGAATACATATTGCTCCACTAGGTCACTTCTGCTTGCTGAGGATGGAACCCGTTGTTCACTGCTGCTAGGAGGTGAGCAAAGGCACAAATGGCACAAAGCTAATGTACAATCCATACCCAACCCTAGCATGGTGCTATATGCAAAATACACTCTCTGTTCTTTCTCATCTCATTCTCCCTTCCCTTCATTCTCATTCTTTCTCGGGACCTTGCAGTATGCTCTCAAGACCTAGCATCACTGTCAAATTCCATCTGCAACAGAATTTATAGAACAAACATTTGGGGTTCCTCTAAGACAAATGGTGCCACAATTGCGCTATGGTGGCGCTATGGGACACGGGTGGTGCTGTGGGTTAAACCACAGAGCCTAGGACTTGCCGATCAGAAGGTCGGTGGTTCGATTCCCTGCAACAGGGTGAGCTCCCGTTGCTCAGTCCCTGCTCCTGCCAACCTAGCAGTTCGAAAGCACGTCAAAGTGCAAGTAGATAAATAGGCACCGCTCCGGCAGGAAGGTAAACGACATTTCCGTGCGCTGCTCTGGTTCGCCAGAAGCGGCTTAGTCATGCTGGCCACATGACCCGGAAGCTGTCTGCGGACGCACGCCGGCTCCCTCGGTCAGTAAAGCGAGATGAGCACTGCAACCCCAGAGTCGTCTGCGACTGAACCTAATGGTCAGGGGTCCCTTTACCCTTTACCTTTACCTAAGACAAACAAACTTGCCAGGATGCACCGTTGCTCTAATCAGGTCGGTGTTGCCTATCTGTGTGATGCTCTGCGACGGTGAGCAAAATATCCTTGCAGAAGGCTACAAAACTTACAGTGCACCGTGGAATAGCGATGCATGAAAACACCTTGTTTGCAGGACTCAAGGTCTGAAAAATGCATGGTAGGTAATATGGCATCCAGGTACATGTGTGTTTATCTCAGATCATGATTGCCTACCATGCATTTTTCAGACCTTGAGTCCTGCAAACAAGGCAGATTAGGCTTTGCTGATCAAGGGGTCTCTCTAGGCTGCTGTCAGCGAAACCCACAAGCCACTTGGGGCAAATCAGGCCTCGTGAAGACCTTGCATCCAAAGCGGCTGTGCAATTTGCCTCATCTGACCCAGAGCCTGATCCCAGACCCACCTCACTTTCCTGTGGCCCTTTCGAGCCTCATCAACAGTTCTCAGCATTCCCAGAGATACAAATCTGTTGCATTTCAAAGGGGGGGGGGAGTTCACCACAAAAAAGCCAGCTTAGAAGCCTTTTCCTCAATAGAAGACTTAATGTATCCAGTCAAGGTTGGGTTTATTTTGAGAAGGCGGAAGAGGCAAACTGGAAAGGTGTATGAATGCACGCGTTGAGACGGGATTTCCTCTTGCGACGTTCCTCAGGGAGCTGTAAATCCAAGCCCCGCTCCAGGAAGACAGGATGTCTTGTACTTCACTCTCTGCCAAAACCTAATTTGAACTAGAATTAGACAGGCATTACTGATGTGTACAGTAACTCAAATTGATTAGCTGGCTATTAGAAAGAGTTGGCTGGTGGCTGCTGTTATTTTTGCTGTTGTTTAAGAGCAAGAGCTGGCACAGCTTTACCTCAAGAGGAAAAGGAATCCTCAAGTAGATCAGGCAAGTTTTAAAATCATGGCAGTGGTCTAAAGCTTTGCTACTCGTAAAAAAAGCTTGCGCATCAGTGGAATTGCTCTTGTGCTCCGTTTTTCTTGATTTCTCCACTGGTGAAATGTAGCAACATCGGGGCAGGAGTCAAAACACTATGTGCTTCTTCACTCAGTGTGCAGTTAAACCATGGAATTCCGTCCTGCAAGAGATAATGTCGGCCACCAGCTTGGATGAGGTTCAGAGAAGTCCACGGAGGATAAGGCTCTCCTTGGCTACTAGCCACCATGGCTCTATTCTACCCCCACTGCCTCTGAAGACCAGCTTCTGGGAATCGCAGGTGCAGAGGATGCTGTTGCGCTCCAGTGCTGCCTTTGGGCTTCCCATGGGCATCTAGTTGGCCACAGTGAGAACAGGATAGGATGCTAGACTAGATGGGTCTTTGGCAGAAGGATGCCTTCTTCTGTTCTTGCTGGCATGGGTTCCAGGTCTGTGCTTTTCATTTCCTGATTAAGGTCTTCTTCATGTTTCACCATGCAATCCTTTTTTTTGCCAAAGGTTCATGTCTTTGGCAACTAAAAAGAGACGCGTCGTCTGCAAAGACTTGTGTTCCAGAAGTACTAAAGGAGTGCAGTTGGCTGTGGGCCTTGGAGACATGCATATTAATTTTTAGAGGAACGATGACAGAGGCCTTATAACGATTCAGACCACTGGTCCACCTTGCCTATACTATGGTGACTTTCTAGGAATGCAGACAGAGGTGTTTCCCATCACATGCTACTTGATTCACTCTGTAAATAAATAAGTGAACTGGAAATTTTGTGGCTTGAACCTGGGGCACTTTCCTATTGAGCTTTGCCAAATCCTGCACAATTACGGCAACGAAGTGCTTGTGCAACCACCACAAACCTGTGACGGGATTGGAAAATGATGTTGCATGACTTCTGCAGGTGTATTGGTAACAGGTAGCGCTAGCAAAATTTACCAGGGGCATTTTGCCCAGTCATGGGATTCTAGCTAAAGCACCACCACCACCACCATCATCAAAACAATTATAAAATGAAGTTTGAGGTGGAAAATAAGAATGAAAATGAAGTGTGCTGGATCAGGCCAAAGGCCCATCTAGTTCACAATTGTTTCCCACAGGCTCTTACTATTGGAATTTCGAGAGAAGCTGAAAGAACAAAGGGCAGTTGATTAAGACTGATTGTTTTTTTTCAGAGGGCTTTTGCAAAAACTTTGCTATGCAAGTCATAGCGCTTGGTGGCCTGTTCCAAGTATGTGATGAACTCCGACAGAGGACTGGACAGGTTAATGGAGGATGAGTGGGTACAAGCCAAGATAAATCCAATTAACCTCCAGGTTGAGTTGTGGTTTACGGCTTGGTATCATTTGCTATGGGCAAGAGTAGCAACAGCAAGAGACTTACCAGTTGCCTCCATGCCGTTTGTGTGCTTTCTAGAAGATTCTGGCAGGCAAGATGCTGGACTAGAGAGGCTTTTGTTCTGATCTATGATGGCTGTTCCTACATTCATATTGCAAGAAAAAGCACACACAAAACCTGCCAGGTGGGAATGAAACACCTCAGCCTCAGTCACTTTCACACTATACACTTCAAGAGGCTAACATGTCTATCAGGTTTCCATGGAGGGCAGGTGACCTGAAGTCTCCCACACACAAGATATGGGATGGGAAAATGGATTTGCATAAATTGTGTTGATTTGCATAACTTGTGCAATTTATTTTTGAATGGCCACCCCCACTTGTGCAGAATGGGAACTCCTGCTTTGACATTTCAGCCATAGTCCGATTTACAAAAGGGCACTTGCTGCCGGCTTTCTCAGTGGAAAAGCTTGTTCACTGGAGCAGAAATCCGGTACAGGAAGGGAACGAAACTAGCCAGTCAACCTGCTTGATTTTGCCCCGGGGTTCCCCTGCACTGCTGGCAGCCTCTGCTCTTTTGTCTCACTGTTCAGACGCATCCATCTGGAGCAAAACGCTGTACGAGATCTGACCAGCAGCTGCCTGCCTGCTTCCTCCACTTTCTGTTCAGAGCTAACCAGGTTGAATCCGTCTCACTCTTACAGGTTCAGCAAACTCTAAGCATTGCTAGGGATGTATAAAAGATGTTCAGAAGTTGTGTCGTCTTCCCCTGCTTTGTATTGATCACGGGGCCAAGCCAATCTGTAAAGACCTTTATGAAACTGCTTGTACTTATACCCATTTCTGGGCCGGGCAGAACCAGGGCAAATATTTGGTTGGGTAGAGAAATCCAAACTCTGTGACTGGGGAGCAATGGGCACTCACAATAGCCAGGATAGAAAACTGGTGGTAGTGGTTGCGGAGTGCTTGTGTGTGTTATATTTCATTCTGTTTTATTGCTGCATGTGCTGGTCCTGTGGGTTACCTGAGAGGCAAGGCCCAAGTCCAGTCCGTGGTCAAAGGTGCAACGTGGAGGCAGTCTGTAGAAGCTGAAGCTGGGTGCAGGGCAGGGTGTCGGGTGAAGTCAGGAACAGGCATGCAAGCAGGGAGCCAGGACAGGTCAGGAGCTCAGGCAGGAAAGCAGGACAGGGTTCAGGCAGGAACTAGCAACCAACAATGTTGCTCCCGCAATTTGGGACTGGGGCTGGCCGGCTTTTATCTGCCCCAAGGCATAGGGCGGCCCCAATCCTCTGGTGACTCGCCCCTCCTGGCCTAGAGGTGAGCACTCCTCCTGCGGGAACTTAGTTCCCTCCGCCTCTCTGCCCTGAGCCTCTGCAGTTCAGGAGAGGCTGGAGGGTTACCGGACCTAGAGGCAACCTCAGCTTCCCCTGACGGGGCTGAGAGTGGAGCACCTGCAGGCAATGGGTCCTCCACCACCTCAGGAGCCGGAGCAGACCCAGCTGATGCCTGCACCTGAGGATCCAGCACAGGTGAGGACCCTTCAGGCTCATGCCCCAGCCCCAGCTCAGCTGGTTCTGGAGGCGAGGAATCCTGTGCAGGCTGGGATCCCTCAGGTCCAGCATCCGAGTCCGAATCCCAGGCCATCACACTGCATCATGTGAAGAGCTGGAATAGACATTTATTCAGGGGAATGGGTCAATATAGGATCCAGCAGATCCATGCCTGGCCCTGTTTTGTGCTCACCTCTGCAACACCCAGTTTCAGGGGCTTCCAGGGGGCTCTGATGACAAACCAGGAATTGGTGAGGCAGCAGCACAGACTATAAAGCTGATCAGCTAAAGCCTAGCCAGTGTTGAAGCAACATCTGTCTTGCTGTGCTCAATCTAACTCATGGCTGGACAGCTCCCCTGCACATCTGAAAGTCCTCATCCTTGATTTGCTGGGCAGCTCCCTGTAAGGCAGGGTTTTGAGCCGCATGGCAGGAACTGAACACTCAGTGGGGATACAAAGTTGGGTCTCTCTGCTCCTAGTCCAACACTCTAAATGCACCATTACATTGGCTCACCTTTACCACACTAGCTCACCCATCATTTAAACATATTAGGTGAGTCCTGCCCACATGTGGCTGCTGGTGGATAAAGGGAAACTCATGACAAGATGGGCAGGATTCATGTGACTGAATTATACTGAAGAATAGAGGTGGAGGATGGGGCACTCAAAATGGGGAGCCGAGTGCGATGGCTAGACCATCTCTACATACTCATTCATCAACAGTATGCATTGTATAGCTACTACACAGAGGTGGCTTCAAATTGCTTCACATAGTAGCTGTGTGGTGAGCTGTTTAGGTATAGCGGACCATCAGGGAGATCAAGGTATTTTCTCAACAATTCAGTCGGCTATTTGTGATGGCATGAAGGAAACCAATGCATCTGTATACCAGCTTTCATTTTATAGATGGTTGAAAAAGCAACCACAACCACCAGCAGAAGACTATTAAGTACATTGCAACTGGTTCTTTGCATGCTGCAAGTGAAACCTAAGCAGAAATTATGAGCCAGCTGACCTCTATAAACACTCAGGCTTCAAACTCGCTCTGTTTTTAAAAACTGCAAGATTGGATAAATCTAGAAATGTGACAGAATAGAAAGCTAGGCAAGAATTTACCTAACCCACGGCAATGATAAAAGTACAGCCTGAGACAATCTGCGCCCTTCAGAGATTGTCCTAGGCTAAAACTGTCCTAGTTCAAAGCCAGAAGAAGCTCTTCTGTTGCCCCGTCTGCTTCCAAATAGTGCCTGCAAGCACAGCAGCCAAGCAAATGTGCTCTCCCTGTTGTCACTCAAGCTTCAAAGAGAAAACCAGGAATGGTGTTGGTACCAGGACAGCCCACAACTGACTCCTATCTGGATGTCAGGCAGTCCTCAGGGTGGTGGCTGCAGCATGGATTCTATGGTTCTGCTTCACTTTGGTGTGCAATGGATCACTTGTGGGTTGTGCCTCAACAGTCAGTCAATGTTAAAAACAACCATAGAAAGACACGAGTAAATGCCTGGGCTCTTTCACAACTCAGAAATGGTCATTGTCAGTGGTAAAGGTAAAGGACCCCTGGACGGTTAAGTCCAGTCAAAGGCGACTATGGGGTTGCAGCGCTCATCTCGCTTTCAGGCTGAGGGTGCCGGCGTTTGCCCGCAGACAGCTTCCCATGTGACCAGCATGACTAAACCGCTACTGGTGCATGGAGGACTGTGACAAGTGCCAGAGCACACAGAAACGCCGTTCACCTTCCCACTGCAGCGATACCTATTTATCTACTTGCACTGGCATGATTTCAAACTGCTAGGTTGGCAAGAGCTGGGACAAAGCAACAGGAGCTCAGCCCGTTGCGGGGATTCGAACCGCTGACCTTCCGATCAGCAAGCCCAAGAGTCTCAGTGGTTTAGACCACAGCACCACCTGCGTCCCATTGTCAATAGATGACTTAGAAGCTGCTGTTCTTAGATACAGTAGATTTGTGGACATCACAAACTTAACATTGGCTTGGTAGTCATTTCTCGTTTCCCCTGTCCAAGAGTGCTAAACTGTAGCTTGGGGGGGGGGGGTTATTAGAGATCTCTAGCAGAGCATTCTCAGCACTGTAACCTAATTTCATCTCTTACGGTGGCACGGAGCCATGACAGTTATATTGGTACACTAAAATGGATGTATGTTTGTAGGCATCTCAGAAATGCCACAAAAAATTATATTATTTGTACTATAATTTATAAGCCACTTTTCAGCTCAACGGCCCCCAAAGCAGCATGTAACCAGATACAATCACTAATATCGAAAACATCACCAAACCATCAAAAGAAGGTAATTCCCATACGTGATGGATTTTTGTTAAGAAATCTATTTTACCGGAAAGAACTTGCTGAAATTATTGAAAAGTTGTAAGAAGTATAAGTAACACAGCCTGGATATATTGAAGGTATTGTGCTAAAATATATACAGGAATTTGGTTTTTATTGCTATTATTATTTGATAGTCACAGCAAGAATAGCAACCTAGCAATGTGATGATCTGTGCTGTGATCATTTGACGTCACATTTCCAGAGCACTCATTCTGACTCATGGGAATTACTAGGACTGACCTACACTATCATCTTAGGTGGTGAAGTTTTCTCAGGGCATGAGTCTATGAGCTGGTACTATTCTACCATATCATTTTCCAGTATTTAGTGCTGTCATGACATACGGTGACTCAGCAAAATCGGTCATTTACTGGAAAAAGCCGACTCTTGAGTACTTCCAAGGAAGAGACTGAGAGTGTTGAAAGCTGCTACACAGATTAAAGGTAAAATTACACGTGTTAAACTTAGGGCATTGTCTGTCTGCCACCCTCTTGTTCAAAGTCTTCCCATTATATGGAAGTGAACAAAGCTAGCCTGCATGTCTTGTACCTTACCTATTTCATGCCTGGAACAGAAAGCTAAGGAACAAGGTCATCATGTATCATCCCATCTAAAATAGTTCAAGAGCCCCGTGAAAACTCCCCACCCGCTTTTACATTTGGCTAAAGCTGTTGCTAGGGTGACATGTGCATTGGTCAATCACGTTATATAACCAAGGGATTTAAATATTAAAGGAACTGTGCTATGTTTTTGGATTTTCTTGAAGTCCATTCAACACAACTAAAGACTAGAAAACCACCAGAAGAAGAAGAAGAAGAGTTTGGATTTGATATCCCGCTTTATCACTACCCTAAGGAGTCTCAAAGCGGCTAACATTCTCCTTTCCCTTCCTCCCCCACAACAAACACTCTGTGAGGTGAGTGAGGCTGAGAGACTTCAGAGAAGTGTGACTAGCCCAAGGTCACCCAGCAGCTGCATGTGGAGGAGCGGGGAATCGAACCCAGTTCACCAGATTACGAGTCTACCACTCTTAACCACTACACCACACTGGCTATTACACTTGTCAAATGCAATTGTAATTGCTACTCTTTTAAAGTTTTTGGCACGCCTGTAGGTTTTCACAAATTGATGTAGTGAACAAGTTTCACTGCTTAACAATTTAAGTTTTTCATGGAGCAGAGTGTGGACATTAAGGAACAGTAGACAATAATGAACTAGCTGTGCTCTGAAGGTAGCTTTCTATGTCCATATTTTGCAAAACATATTCATAGGTTGAGAGTTGGACTTAAAATACCTGTAAGACCAATATCTGCTTCAGTCACAGGACCCTGCGCAAAAGCTGCTTCTGATGTATTCTTCTCTCTGGGGCACCCTCTTCAGCCAATCATTTGGGAATGTGCTTCACGGCTTATATTTATTCACAAATTCTCTGCATAGCAACCATTCGAGGTGCAAAATGCTTATCTCCAACATCTGGTGAGGCATAGTTACTTTGCCCAAGCAGAGGCTGCAAAGATTTGACAAGGGTGAAGCGTGTTGTGAATGATTTGCTGTGCATCAGGACAGACGCAAAGTCCCCATTATTCCACTGTGACTCCTTACAACATATTTCTGTCAGGAGCGTCCTACTCTCGTGTAGGACCCTGGCAGAGTCACATGCCCGACTGGCATGTTCTCTCCCTCCTGGTCGATCGTTTGGGAGCTTCAAAAGCTTTCTTCTGCCCGAACATCACAGCGACTGATGCCAAAAGGCATTAGCACACTCAGGGATCCGCAGAGTATTCGCAGTTTGTGTAACAGAACCAATAGCTCAGCATTTGGTAATCTACGTTTATTTACATATAATGCACTTGGAGCATTCTGACTGAGCTCCTTCCTCTTTCTCATCAGACAGCAAAGAGAGAAAGAGCAAAGGACAATAGTCCCACTTCACAGAACACAGTAACACAAACATCCTGGTTCCGTCACTTCCCACACTGTGGAATGAAAACATACACTGTCATGTGATAGACAACAAGCTCATGACTGCAATCACGGAGCAGGAATCCTTAACATCTTCTCATCACAAGGCATGTTAGAAAAAATGACTTCGGTTTTGCATACCACAGAGGCTTCCTGTTCACCACCATACATGCGGCATGTTCCATCCCAACCTCTATGGTCAGTTCATGTCATCTTCTTGATAGTTGGACAACAAATGAAGCAGAGCAACTCCACAGTGCCTTAAGGCTATGAGGAAAGATTCAGATGATGTTCACAGTCATCAAATAACACAACTTTCTTTTGCATCCTTGGCATATCAGTGAAAGTTACATTTTTTACCTGATAAAGCCAGCTCTTTTCTGTAGGCAACTGTAGGCAGTTGACTAAGATAGCTACTCAAAATAGGTGTGTGCAAGAGTCCCTGCCCTCCATCACTTAAAGACTAGTCAGCTTTGTGTTTAGTTAATTAAAATCTCATTTGTTTTGGAGCTCCCCTTTGTCTTTGGGTATTTCCATCCCACCATCCTTGATCATTATTCACTGCATCCAAGAAAAGCAGCTGCCAGAGGGAAAAGGGAAATTCCCTATCTGACAGTGTTTTGTAGTCCTCCTTGTGTTCAAAAAGATTTATTCGGAAATCCTTTGCAATCCAGTTCCTTCCCTTGGATTTGGTTGCAATAGCCCAAATCCCACTTATGAAATATTTTAATGTTTAGACTTTCCTTGCTGCCTTCCTTGACTTGCCATTCTCTGAAGACCAACATGCGCTTAGATAGCTTGAATGAAAACTAAGTCTTTCTCAACATGCTTCTTTTGAAACAATAATTGTTCTACAACTGCTAATTTTGCCCTCCCCAGGTGGGAAAGCACCTAGACGCAGCAGTCTAGAGACTATCACAGCAGTGCACTGCAACGCAGCATGCCATGCCCCTAAACAGGAGAACCAGAAGTCCTACATACATCTTCCTCGACTCCTTTGACCTATTCCAATCCAAGTGGACCCTCAATGTATTTTTAGTCAAAACCTTGAACCATTGTTCTGCACATCCTTGCAACTTAAGCGAACACCAGGTATCCCATTAATTATGGCAGCAGGCTGCTATTAGGAAATGGCACTGCTAAAACTATGCGTAGGTGGGGTTGATTAGACAGACTTGAATCAAGGGAAGGTACATTTCCCTCCGTCCCCGCTGATTGCAACTCTTTTGCAGCATGGAGAGGGAAGCTTTTCCTGTGCACTTATGGGAGGAGCCCATTCAAAAATAACATGGCAAAAGATTGCTGCTTGTCTCCCCAGCAGAGTCAAAGCCCCTACAGAGCACTTTCTCATATATTATATTGTGTGCGCGCGCTCTCTCTCTCTCACTCATGTACAGTCATTGCTAGGCAACACACATTGCCACAGGAAGAATGATCAGACCAGGCAACTTGTTTAAATACAGCTGAACAGCTGATGATTCTGTTTGCTATGTGATGGCTAAATGGAATCGACAAGTTCTGAAGCAGTATGCTGCTAAACGCCAGCTGTGAGGGAAGGGGCAAGAGTGAGGAGATGGGGAAAGAGCTCTTGTGATCGGATCCTGCATGAGGATTGCCTACAGGCATCTGGGTGGTCGCTGCGAGAACAGGATGCTGGACTAGGTTGGCCTGATCCTGCAGGTTCTTCTTATGTTCTTAAGGGAGTGCCCATGCCTCGCTTGCGGGTCTCCTGGGGGCATCTGGTTGGGTTGGCCACTGCAGGGAAACAGGAAGAGATCCTAGATGGACATTCATCCTGATCCATGAAGGTTCTTCTTAGGCTCTTAGCTACTAAGAGCTGGTGTGGTGTAATGGCAGTCAATCAGGAAGTTCCCCCAGTTTGAATCTCACATCAGCCGTGAACTCACTTAGTGACCTTGGACAGGCCAATCTCTCAGTCTAATCTGCAAAATCGGAAACCATAATACTGGCTTACGGTGCTGTTGCGAAGACTGCAGCTTGAGAATTGGTGTGAAGCCCACCCAACACTTGAAAGCACTGTGCTATTATTGGGAGTGCAAGTGGGACCTTGCAACGAAATGGGGTGTGCATGTGTGTGGCTGTGGGGGAAACTTCAAACATCTCTCTTCTCAGGCAGTGGGCTGCCCAGAGTGTGTGAATGGTCAGACAAGTGGCTGGGTCCAACTCCCATCTGCAAGAGCAGGTATCTTTCTGCCTGCCTTGCAAGGTTCTTGGATTCTAGGCACTGGTGCAAAGACTTTCTCTGCCTCCCCTCCAGCTCTGGCCACATGCTGACCTTCTGGAGGGAGACAGCAAGGTGGAAAGGACCTGTTGGGCGACTTCTGGCACATGACTAGGCCACGAGGAGGATGATACAGGTAATTTCCTCTTTGTTTTAGGCCTAAGGTGTGAGGATTTTACTTTGTGGTGACAAGTCTCTTTTCCAACAGCCACGCTTCATCAGTTTCAGGACAGAAATAGTATTGCTGCCATGAAGGCACAAGGTGTAACAAGTTGTGTATGTAAATAACACTCCAAAATTGAGCTTGACCACGTTACAGTGGTACCTCAGGTTAAGTACTTAATTCGTTCCGGAGGTCCGTTCTTAACCTGAAACTGTTCTTAACCTGAAGCACCACTTTAGCTAATGGGGCCTCCCGCTGCTGCCACGCCGCCGGAACACGATTTCTGTTCTCATCCTGAAGCAAAGTTCTTAACCTGAAGCACTATTTCTGGGTTAGCGGAGTCTGTAACCTGAAGCGTATGTAACCTGAAGCGTATGTAACCTGAGGTACCACTGTATCTGTATGCAGCCACCTGCAAGGTGTCTGACGAGGCTCCAAGCAGACAAGACCAAGTACTGGGGCACATGAGTGCTGTTGTTGCGCTCAAATCCTGCCCTCAAACTTCCCATTGAGGCATCCGGTTGGTCACGGTGGGAAAATTGCTGGACTAGGTGAGCCTTTGGTTCTGATCCAGCAAAGCTCTCCTTCAAGGTAGAGCAAAAGAATGGTCTGGCTTAGGACAAATTCCCTCTGTAGGTGTTTCCAAACAATGTGCTTGTTGAGCAATCGTCCTGATTTCTTTGCAAGTAGATGAGATGACGTTGGCTATTCACTCTGATTTTTTTATGGGGAGGCTAGACAACATTATATCAAAGCAAGTATTGCCCCACACACTTTCCCCATCACTTTCCTTATGGCAAAAAATCTGCTAGTATGTGATTGAATCCCAGTGGAAAATAGCACCAGTCTGGTAGCACCCTGTAGGCTCCCAATGAAAGCACCAGGGTTGGAAACTAGGCCCTGCCTATCAACGTTATGCCTGGACTCCCAGGGTAACAGTGGTAGTACAGAGAACAACAGAGGAAGTGTACCTCCATAGATGAAACAAAAGAAAGAGATGGTGCTACAATAATCAGAAAAGAAGGGCACATTCATTCACCCTTATATTCCATTGCTAAACCCCCAGCACAAGGGTGCCATAGTCTCAGTGGAAGACTCCAACTCTCACTGTTAAAATAGGCAAAGGACTCCCACAGGAATTCTAAAAAAATACCAACATGTGTGGATTGTTTTTTTAACATAACAAAGACACACACCGTCACTTACAGTCAAGCCTCTGGGTATTCCCATCTGAACAGGATTGTTGCAGAAATGTAGGGTGCTGTGATAGACGGAGAATTTCAAGATTCCCTTTCAAGAAATAAAAAAGCTCTCTCACACAACTATACATGCCAGTCCTCAGGTTTATGCCTACGGAAACTAGTTTTAAAACATGCAATGAGCCTCTTGTGCAAGAGCAGAAAGCTGAACATGCTTTTTAGCAGTGCTCAGGGTGTTTGCCAGGGATTCACTGCCCAGCATGTTTCTTTGGCTTCCAAAGCAAGTATAAATACTAATAAATTGCAGTTTCTGGGAGCTTGTGACCAGGACTTGTAAACAGGGACGTTTGTGAGGGTGTTTTGAGGGGGAGGCCCAGCAAGCTGTGTCACGGTATACGTAGAACCAAGAGACACCGACAGTGATGGAGCTGTCTCAGGAGCCGTGCCATGTTTGTCTCCCTGCCCGAGAATGTGAGAAACCACACCTACAGCAAGTGCAAACTGGTTGCCTTGCTGGAAGAGGAGATACATCAACTCAAGGTCCACCTATCCACACTTTGAGCTATCAGGCAAGATGAGGAATTTCTCCATAGAGCAGAGCAAGTTGAAATATCTGAGATACTCCCTGGAAAGTGAAGTTATCTCACGTGTTCTGCTACTGCGTACTGTACTTCTGTCCATGTCTGGAATTTTCTATTGCTTCTATTTTATTGGCATTATATTGTATCCATTTCTGAGTGTTTATCAGCACAAACCATATACACTGTGGGAATAATTCGGCCTACCAAGCCATTTCCCCCAGGTCACACATCCGTCATATATGACACCCATGAGTAGGGTAGGAAAGGGCACAGCTCCCTGCCAAAAGCAGGGTTTGGGGGGGATGTGCCAAGATGTTTTTCATTGCCCACACTGTTTGATTTCAAACCCTGCTTGCAGGCAAATGAAAATGCTTCATCTGATGTCATTGTGACATCAGATGACTGGCCCATGGGGAGTTGAGGAAGGACAAGATCCAGCCTACTGGCCAGATCCAGCTTCCCATCCCTTTTTTATGTGACTTCTCAGAAGTAAATCCCATTGAGTTCAATGAGGCTCACTTTCAGGTTAATTGGGCAAAGGATTGCAGCCTCAGTGTCATATTCTCAGCTGCCCTGAGCATTTTCTTTCACATGTAAAGGCAGGATATGAATACTTTAATAAATAAATGTCCTCAGCCACCTGATTCCTGATCTCTTCACTGTCTCCACCCAGTCTCCTTGATGCCTGATGCCCAGAACTGCCTCCCAGAATGACGACGCAGTGCCAACTCTTCTCCACACCCTTCACAATTCTCCCCCAAACCCCAACACTTCCAATCAATGACCGCAGCAAATTTAAAAACAAACAAAACAGTTGCTATCTTTCAGAAGGCATTTCTCATCAGCTGGGGAACTGGAGCCTGGTATCAAAATATTTTGCTGCGTGAGACAGTGGCATTACTTTCACGCAGTTGACGTTCCATTATGTTTTTGTGGAGATGTGGTGACTAAGAAACCAGGAGGCATTTGTATAACTCTGCACCGCTCAGCTGCTCTGTGAAATTCATGCGAGGGCAACGGGAGAATGTGGCACAAACCAAGTGGTAAACAAGGCACAGTGCAGGGGAGAAGCTATTCACAGGAGCAAGGGGGGCACATTTCCTCACGCTATCACATACTGGCTGTGTAAATGTACTCTTGTAAGTTCTTGCAATCATTTTAGGCTTTCACTTTCTTCTGCTGCTCTCATGCGGATCAAAGGATGCTGCAGGAACATTGAGTACCAGTGGTGCTAGGGTAACGTCTGATTGGCATCCGTCTTGGGAGAAAATAGAAGAGTGCACCTTCGGTGGTGAAGTCAAACTGCTGGAGAGTTACAGCGCCTGCTGTGGCTATAGAGACCGGTGCAGGAGAGACATGTTTCGTTGCAATTGTTGAAGGTTGCCAGCAGAAACTACTGACAAATGTAGAAACAAAATGGCAAGGCTTGTCTTCTGATTTTTGCAGCTTATGAAATTGCACTTTAGTACCATTAATGAAAGGGACGCGGGTGGTGCAGTGGGTCAGAGCCACAGAGCCTAGGGCTTGCCGATCAGAAGGTCGAAAGTTCAAATCCCCGCGACAGGATGAGCTCCCGTTGCTCAGTCCCTGCTCCTGCCCACCTAGCAGTTCAAAAGCACATCAAAGTGCAAGTAGATAAATAGGTACCGCTCCAGCGGGAAGGTAAACGGCGTTTCTGTGTGCTGCTCTGGTTCGCCAGAAGCGGCTTAGTCATGCTGGCCACATGACCCGGAAGCTGTACACTGGCTCCCTCAGCCAATAAAGCGAGATGAGCGCTGCAACCCCAGAGTTGGCCACGACTGGACCTAATGGTCAGGGGTCCCTTTACCTTTACCATTAATGAAACATGCAGACCCTGAATGGGTGCCTTGACAAAGATGTACTGCCTTTTTGTACACTTATCAAAAAGCTGGAATTATCTGACGTGTCGGGGTGTTCCTCCCACACCATGTTTATTTTTATTGCTTGCTCTTATACAGAGCTGCCAGTGGTTTCCCATCCAAAGGCCTGATCACATCAATAGCTTAGCTTCAACTATGCTGCTGTCATCAGGTACTCCCAGACTATTCACTGGGCCTAAGATGGTGTCCTTGTTTTTAAAATGCAATGAAAAGATGCCAAATGCAGAGCCACCATAATTGTAATCTGGCATGCATTTCTGTGGTACCTTTGCAGAAGACCTCTTTTCCTCTCTGTAGCTCCACAAGTCTTTTCTTTTCAGAAAACTACATTTATTTGCTTCCTCTGGGTTTTCTGCAACCAAGAGCATTTTGGTTTAACGTTAATATCAGCTGCAAAAGGGATTTAAGGTGCCCCACCCTGTTGGAAGCTTAAGACTCCAGAAGATCAGCCTTGTGATTATGAAGAAACAATGGCAGGATAAATATGGAAAATCATGTTTCAACTCTCATCTAATTACTAGAACTGACTGTTTCCCCCATTACAAAATTTCATGCCTATGGAAAACTAGCATGTCACAGAGGTTTTTAGTTTTCAATGTCAGGGAACTTTGAGAGAGAGAGGAGAGAGGCGTGAAGTCTTCTATCTCCATTCTTCTGAATGTGGGTATGAGTAACAAGGGAGTGCAAGGGGAGAAGCACCTCCACACGATATCTTCTTCCTCACTGCAGGTTCCTCTCTTCCCAGCCCAGTGCTATGATGGGGAGGAAAATCCCATCCCATCCTACCCGCTTATGAATGGAAGCGCAGAGGGGAAGCTGTAGGTTTTCTTGTGTGTGTGCCGCATGCCTGTCTACATTGCATGTGCTGCTGTGAGTATAGTGCAATGCCCACTTTGACTACACTCACTTTCACTTTGAGAATAAAAATGTAAGCTGTGTTCTAATAAAAAGCAGTTCCATAATTTCCTATGCTTGTTTGCTGGAGATTGTGTTGCTCCTTTGCTCTTTCTGGAGGAAACCCAAGTCCTTTATCATCTGAGAGCAACCTGTGTTATTATTGTTAGGCAGTATTATTAAGAACGATACAAGGGAGTGTTCTTTCTGTGACTTGAAGTCATTGAAGTTTGATTGTGAATTTTTTAATATCAAGGTAAGGCAGCCCCAGCAACATTTGTTGACTTTAATGAAGTGTTCCATGTTTGAACAGTCCAGCTTGCCTCCTTATAGATCAGGATGAGATGGATGAATTGCATTTTAAGGAAGGAAATTTAAGTGGTCATGAAACGATACCATGTATGACCCTTACTCCTCCTAATTTGAAGTTCTAGCTTAAATAAATCCTTTTTTAATTCTCTTGTCAAGTTTTTTATGGAATGGCGATAACAATTAGCATCCTCCTTCTGTAAAGTTTATCCATATATTTAACATGGAAAAACACTAAGTGCCACTTATTGTACAATTTTAGCTAGATTAGATTGTGGTTCCTTTGTTAAATCTGGGCCCTTTCTCCTCATATACCAGACAAGAGTGGGAAATTTATACAAAGAAGGAAAATGTAGGCATGAAATGTAGGATTTGTAACTGGGTTATACTACTAAATAGTACTGGCATGTCAGTCAATTGACCACATATCATCAGCTGATAGCCAAAATTATCTGATCAGTCATATTGTTTAAAAAATAAGGATCCCACTGTGTTGACAGCTTACCATTTTTTATTCCATTATGGTGTCATTTGTTAGCAGGGGCAACAGCGAGGCTACTTGCACTCTAGCCCTATCACAGACAGGGGCAAACCTAGCAATGTAGCAAAGCTTCTCTTACTGGCAACCTGAAATTATAGCAGGCTGTGTCCAAACACAAGCAGAGAAACACAAGCAGCCATTGGTGGCAAAGGTCACTGCCCAGAATTCAATCTTGCTTGTTACAGTAATCAAGGAGGAGGACCCTGTCAGTAGGAACTGGCTGTTTCCTCTATAAAGTTCTTGCGAGCATTTAGACTGTGATCTTAGCTGTCAAAAGAACCAGAGATGCGGGTTGAAGTAAAACACATAACATTTTTCTCTAAGAAGGCTTTCCCCTGCAGTGTGTAGAATAAAAGCAAGACTCAAAATCTTGGGGAAACATTTATTAAAAACTTGCTTGGGAACTGGCCCCCATCGCCTGGTTCTTGAATTGTCAGTTTATACAAATAGTCACTTACAAATGAATTTGTTCTCAAGAGGCATTTCTAGAGATTTAGATGAATGAAAACAAAGAAAAGGCTAAAAAAAATACAGCTGGCAAAGAATTATATAAATAATATAATACCATTTCTACAGCACCCTGTTAGAAAAGGAAAGTTATATCTAGGAGAGGTCTACTTATATTCGCAAGGTGACCATTTTCTATTTTTCTTGTATTCCAGAAGAGATTCAGAATAAAACTTACAACTGATGATGGATTTAGTAAAGGGCACAAACGAGTGACCTTAAGTCTTATTGCCAACCTGTGCCACAGGAGGTGTTTTAATTTCTCAGCAAAGTGCTGCACTTTCAGCATAGGCACACAACCAATGGGGAGGCTTGTCCAAGTTTTCTTCTTAGTAGTAGCAGAGTCTCTGTACAACAGTTCTTTATATTAACCAGATCTCCCTTCTCTAGCTTCCATTGATTTTTGCATTGCTAATTCCTCCTCCTTCTTTTTATAAACCTTTAAGAGATATTCATCGGGCTCAATTCCCTTTTCCTGTAATTCAGACATGATCTTTCTCAACCTTTCCAGTGTCCTTGCACTCTGCAACTTCCGAGTGGTGATGTACAGAGTGAACTCTTCCAAACTCATCAGCTTACAAGTATCAACCTCACAGATATTTCTAACGTCTTTAGTTTTATTCACCTGTGGGAAGAAAACAAGGCCTGACATTCTCTCCAGGTCTTCAATACTAACTTGGAATTCCGGCAGCTGGTGGTCAAAGCCAATAGCGTCATTGGGTACCACGAAGGCCCCAAGTACCAAAGGATCTGTGGATGTTTCACTTCTTCGGGCCAGAATCACTTTGTAAAGATGCGAGGGTACAGCCACATCATCTTTTCCAATTACCTATCAGCAGAGCAGAGAGATTATATCACTCAAACTCATCAGAAAGGAGGCCATAATCCTCCCATATCTAGAACTAAAATTTTCTACATAATGTGCAGCTGCCAAACAGATTAAAAGGAACACCATACTGAAGACTCCACTACCCCAACATCAAACCAGCTGCAGTTCTCTCATGTAGAGCTGCCAAAATAAACTCAAGCTGATAATTGACAATGTTCCTATTCATGAAATACATAAATGAAATATGGTAAAAGGAAAACGTGATGACTACCTTCTATAGTTTATAAACCAAAGACAAAGCCCATGGAATCTGTGAATAGTACAAGAGGCAATCAATATAACAGATTATTATAACAATGACACTGAAGTAATAGTACATAAGAATTTATTTGAAATGGTCTCCAATTTTAACACATGGAAATTAGGCACAATGTAGTCAAAAAAGCACTAAAAAGACCAAAAATATAAATTTCCTGGTGAAGAAGAATCTATTACAGAGTTCTTGGTGAGATCTCTCAAAAGTCTGACAAGGAGACAAGAACAGATTTTGGAGAAAGACAGTAAAAAGCATCATAAATTCTCTGTGAAAGCATGTCTACCCTGCACACAATCTGGTTAAATAGCAGTGACCCTGCCTTCTTTTATGGTATCCTGGGAACAGATTAGCAGTCTCAATTATAAAGAACAAGAGGGACAAGTGACAAAATGTAGCGTTTTCAGTTCAGGGCCATCACCTTTTCCAAGATACTGTATTCCCTTTCCTTCTCCCCTGCCCTCCGTTTCCCATATCCTAACATACACAACAGCCAGTCAGCATTTTGTGATCATTCAGCATGCTTTTTTTTTTTACTTTATTTATACTTATGCATCATACAAACACTAAATAAAACAAGCAAATAATACCAAAACAGAAAAAATGCAAAGCCAGAAATACAAAAATACAAACATAATGACATACACATAGATCACTGAGCATGTTCCATCTTCTTTGGGCTGTTTTTTTAAGGGGTGTGTGTCTCCCCGCCCTTTTTCTGGATTTCTGCAAACCTTGGGGTTCCCCTGAGTCTACTGATACCTCACTCTTGTGCATGGATATAGCAGTTTTGGTTAAATAGATATCAGCTCCCAGAGAAGGTTTGCTATTAGTATAAATGATTCTTTGATCTTCTGGAAAGCTGACGAGTCTACTGTAGTTGGTTTTAAGCGAGCCATGACAATGAAACCAGTTTAAAACTGGGTTATAGTGGTACTGCCAAGCTTGGGGAAAACATTTTATCAGGACGGTTAAACAGATGCTGTATAAATCAACAATGATGTTTGTCTTTTCCCCACAGATTGTTTCAGAACACTGATTGCAAAAAATTCCTCTTGTACCCTATACAACTGATTTGCCATTAAACTGATCAAAATGAAGAGGTGCTAAATTTGCTGTGATTGCAGGAAAAGAAAATATTTACCAAAGGTGGATGTCTTTCATTCATAACACACACAAGCTGTTTTCCAGGTCATAGCTGATTACTTAAAAACAAAATGGTTTTAGTATCAGTATGTCAGACTTAGGACCAACACACTCAGCTTCACATGCTATATAATATAGTCACATATATGAGAGCAGGTTTTCACCCAATTTATGGAACTTTTTTCACAACAGTCACTGCGTGAAGACAGGACTGCATTTCTATTTGAAAGCTACTCTGGGAGTAAAAATGCTTTAAATAGGCACATAAAAGCACACTGGAGCATGTATGCACATATCTGAGGGTAGAGCAAGGCCTGGAAAAAAAACAAAAAACTGCTTCCATGTGACTAGGGGCTCCATGCTGAAAATATGAAGTATATATTTGTGCAATATCAACCATCTCAGATGCTACAATCAGCGGTATCATCATCATGTTGGTGGTATCATCACTGAGGGCTGCCCAGCTGGCACTGAACTGTGACAAGGTCTTTTCAGTGGTAGCTCCCTGTTTGTGGAATGCCCACCTAGTGAGGTGTGTCTGCCTCCCTCATTACTGTATTGACTTTCAGAAGCAATTTGAAAATATTCCTGTTTATCCAGGCATTTGATGGCTGAAAGGAACTATTCCTGGCAACCTTGAGATCTCTGGTTGAGATAATGGTTTAATTAACAGTTTTCAGAATATTTTTAATATTCTAAAAGTACTGATGTGTTTGCTGCCTTGGGCTCTTTTGGAAGGAAGGTGGGACATAAATAAATAAATAAATAAATGTATTTATTTAAACAAATAAATGTATTTTAAAAAATAAATGTAAAGGGTGATATATGCTGGGAGGGGAGAAGAACATTGGCAATGGAGTGTCATCCCCGTACTCAGTTGGAAGGATACGCTTGTTAAAAATTCTGGGATTCTCAAACTGATCTGTGATGCGGCAGCTAAAAAAGCCAATGCAATTCTGGGCTGCATCAATAGGAGTATAGCATCTAGATCAAGGGAAGTAATAGTGCCACTGTATTCTGCTCTGGTCAGACCTCACCTGGAGTACTGTGTCCAGTTCTGGGCACCACAGTTCAAGAAGGACACTGACAAACTGGAACGTGTCCAGAGGAGGGCAACCAAAATGGTCAAAGGCCTGGAAACGATGCCTTATGAGGAACGGCTAAGGGAGCTGGGCATGTTTAGCCTGGAGAAGAGGAGGTTAAGGGGTGATATGATAGCCATGTTCAAATATATAAAAGGATGTCACATAGAGCAGGGAGAAAGGTTGTTTTCTGCTGCTCCAGAGAAGCGGACACGGAGCAATGGATCCAAACTACAAGAAAGAAGATTCCACCTAAACATTAGGAAGAACTTCCTGACAGTAAGAGCTGTTTGACAGTGGAATTTGCTGCCAAGGAGTGTGGTGGAGTCTCCTTCTTTGGAGGTCTTTAAGCAGAGGCTTGACAACCATATGTCAGGAGTGCTCTGATGGTGTTTCCTGCTTGGCAGGGGGTTGGACTCGATGGCCCTTGTGGTCACTTCCAACTCTATGATTCTATGATCTTCCTCCTCTTTCATTCCATTCCATGTAGCAAGTCTTGAGTGACACACAAACACACACACCACTCAGCTATGTAGATATAATAGCTTTATTGTTCTTTTCAAAGTTACAGAACCCGTTTTGTGAACAGCATGGAATCCTGGACTTCCACGGCTCATGAGAGAGAAGTGGGTGGTCTCTGCATGTAGGACCTGCGCAGAAGTGCCCCCGCAGGTGCTCCACCCACCACAGTTGGAGCTGTGCAACTACTGCTGCAACTTCCAGCAAGAGCTCATGAGATCTCTCCGGAAGCCGTTGCTGTGTGACCCCAGGAAGTGAGGCTTGGGGTGGAGGGCAGCATAGCACAGCACCTTCCTGTTTTGCCTCCAGTGGTGAAATCGAATGGACCGCCTCTGCCTTCATGCACAGAGCTCCGACATCCACAAGGATCCACCAGAGCCTCTGGAGCACAACAAAGTGGTTAAAGACTGTGTACTTTTATGTGATCAGCTATGGTGGTGCTTTCTTATTTGTAATGGGAGGTAGCAGTATCTTGCACAGAAGTAGCGAAAATACCAATCAACTGACAGAACAACAACAAGAACAAGAGACTAACTCCCACCACGTGAACGGCACTGCAAAAGACTTTTATGATTATAGTGCATTTTTGAGACAGGTAATGTGCATTGTTCCACATGATTGCTCAGCCCAAGCAAGCTGAAAAAATATCAGCATGTTCATAAGCTATGTCTCTGTAGTTTTGAAAGTAATGTCTTCATTCTGAGAAGCGGTTCAAGCATGGGACTCTGGATATTTTATGCCCGAGTGCCACCTAGTGGCTTTTTAGATTTTCTAAATGGCTTTTTCTATTCAAGAGCTTGCACATCAATTTCCATAATTTAGATCCGACACACATTTCTCTCGCTGCTTGACTGAAACAGACAGAGAGCATATGCCCTTATGGTAAGTGAACAGAAAGCATCTGAAAACTATTCATGCACACATGTCTTCTTTGATTTGTGATCATCTATTCACATACAAGGGATGATGAGAGAGTCACCATTTGCATCTGCTGCTGCAGCAGCGACACAGTCTGGCCAGAGAACAGCAGTGGCCTTTTTACAGTGTCAAAGACTTGCTGTGATTTAAAAGCTAGCACAAATAAAAACAAACTACAGTATTACATAGTGGAATTTGGTCCCCCCATCATGCTATCTAATTTACTGTTTCATTTGTACGATAAAATGGCAGGTCACAAAATACAAAAACAAACAAGCATAAAAACAGCCTTTAAAAATAATACAACTTTAAAAATATGGAATCTGGTTTTGTATATAGATTATTTATTTTAAATCATTTTTATACAACCTTTCATTTTTAAAAAATAACCTCAAAGCATGACTCACACCTCACAGCGTAACTGAGGTGTTCTAGGAAGATACCACGGTTAATGGTATCACAAACCGCTGAGACATCAAGCAAGAGCAACAAGGTCACACAGACCCTGTCCCTCTTCCGGGTCATCCATTAGGGCAACCAAGGCCCATTCCCTCCTGAAACTCGAATGGATCTAGAATGGGTCTAGATAATTGGTCTTCCTCCCACCTCAGAGTCCTGGAAATGGACTACTAAGTACCTTCCACAAAATGGGCACAGGAGCAACAAGATGGCACTATCATTAGCACAAAGAGAGGATCCAAAAACACACAGTTCATAAGGAAATAGAGCAAGGCATTGCTTAGGGGGTGGGGAAAATAAGTGGTTTAATTCACAATATAATCACAGTTACAGGACATGTTGCTGAACCTCTATCAATTTTGTTCTGCTAACTTACTATATATAGATTTGTTGACACCACTGGGTTAGTTTGGAAGACTTCAGTATTGTGGGAGACCATAGAGAGTGGCTTGCCAACACACTGTTCTGATTTTGCTGAGACTGGTATAAAAAGGAACAGCTAGCAGAGGCATGCCTTTATGTCAGATCTATCTAACACAAGTACCTCTACCAGAGTTGATTTAAGATAAGGTGACACCTAGGCTTTCAACAAAGTCTCCTTGCTAGTTGATTCCAGGATGGAATGTCTGTTCCATCAGTGAAGCTTTGTCCTGGGCTGACCAGAAATGCTCTCTCCTGAAGACAGGAGGGACCAGCCACCCCAAATGTGTACAGTAAGCCACAATTGTTCAGTTATGATCATCTGTTGTAGTTAAAACCTTTTGGGACCAGCAACAAGATTTATTGCAACAGGGCATTGTGAGTGATTTATTCAAAGCTGGAAAAAATGAGCTGCTTTCTTGTTTTTGTCTATGCTTAACCCACATAAATGCCCCAAATTCACCAGCCACTGCTAAATCATATTTTATGAGATCCTGTGGCTGAGGAAACTGTATTTCTGGGGCACTCACAGTGAGGGGTGCTAGCCCCATCACCTGCTATTAGCATGTCAGGGCTTTGTTCCAACCTTAGTACTTGCTTTGAGGAAACTCTTCCCATTTTGCAGCCCACCCAAAGAAAGCAGCTACAACAGGTCAACAAAGAGAGGGAGAATGCCAATTGGTATGACAGGTAAGTGTGAAAAGCGAATTATTACAACACATGAAAAAACACAATGTGTCTGCATATCACTACCAGTGTCAATTACTGAAAGTATACCTGGAACAATGTTCCAGTGTAATAGCTTCTCTTGATTTCGTACTGCTGCAGAAATCTGGGTCTCATGACTTTGAATCGTTTGATGATGTGTTTCAGCTGGAATATTGGTCAAAATTTCTAACTTTACTAGACACATACCACATTATTCATAGGGCTGAATGTCAGGAACCATTGTCCCTTCTATTCTACCCTACCTGGGAGCAAAATAAATTACCCCAAACAAACTGTGTTCACAATAGCTACTGCACAACCCTGAAACTGGCATCAGTAGACGACCTGACCCAAACCCAAATCTGAACTTCATGTAGGTGTCACAAAAGCATTTATTTGAACTTAGCATTTGGTGGTGGGAATAAATGCTGGCAATATGATGGGGTTTTAACATTCAAGGCATAATCCAAATAAAAGTTGGTGTGCAGTTAAGTAATTATAGTGCAATCCTATGTTTAGTCATGATTATGTTGAGGTATAAGGCCAAAAGGTCTCAGATTCAATTCCTGGCATCTCCAGGTAGGGCAAGGGAAGACTTAACCTCTGCAACCCTACCACTAGACAGCATAGACAAAACAAACAAACAAAAACAGCTAGATGGACCAATGGTATGACTCAGTATAAGGCAGCTTCCTGTGTTCTCAAGGAGATCAAAGCAATGTAACTGTGCTGGATTGCACTGTTAAGACCCATTTATTTCAATGGAATTTAGGCACTGACTATGATTGAAAATCAATTGAATAATCATCTGCCTTTGAAACTATTTATTGATTACATTTAGATAAATCAGCATATTACCCAAATGTCAATGTAAGTGCTTTTTTTGAAATACCAAAAGTAAAATAACTTTTCATAGATCATAGCATCATAGAGTTGGAAGGAACCCATCTAGGCCAACCGCCTGTAATGCAGGAATATGCAGCTGTCCCATATGGGGATCAAACCTGCAACCTTGACATTATTTTAATATTTGATAAATAAAAACTACTTCTAATTGTCAGAAAGAAACACCACCTTTAACATCTTATTGCAATTTTCCAAACAAAATTAGTATTTAAAAAGCAAAACTAGTCTAAATTTGCTGTCCTATGAGTTATAAGTGACCTTTGATTAATCAATTACAACTTTCATTGACTAACTTACCAATTACACTGTAGCCCTATTTATTCTTCACTTTTTAAATTGTAAGTGGTATCTCTGGGAGTATGTGAGCTAACATCACATCTTCCATATACAAAATGTGGGTTTTGTATGGCACAAAACTGGCCTCATTTTTATGGGACAGAGAATACATAGAACTCTCTAAAAGTATCAAGTTTTCCAATACACAAATCCAAATGGGTCATAGAAGCAAATAATAATAATAATAATAATAATAATAATAATAATAATAATAATAATAATAATATCTTTATTGTCATTGCCCCCTTTGGGGACAACGAAATTACTTGACTGCTCCATAAAAACACTAATTAAACAATACAGTATAATACAGCAAGGGAGATTAGATGACTTTCAAAGTCCGGGTTTCCCATTCAGAGCTGAGTTCGCTCTGGAGAAGAAGCTGTTCTTAAGACGGCTCGTTCTTGTCTTCATCATCCTGTATCTCCGTCCCGACGGCAAGAGCTCGAAGAGACAGTGACCAGGATGCGATGGATCTTTTACTATGTCCAGTGCCTTCCTATGGCACCTTGTGGCATAAATCTGCTCTAAGGTGGAGAGTGGGCAGCCAATAATGCTCTCTGCTGCCTTAACAACCCTGCACAAGTAGTGTTTTATGCTTCCAGAAAGTCACTGAAAAACCCACCACTTAAAACTTAGAAGAAAAAATGCATTTTCACCCAGCCTTTCCCTTAAGTTGGTAATGCAAAGCATAACAGTAGAACTTTGCCTGCCAACTGTTCCCCAGATCAAGCGTTCTTTTAGCAACATATATAAACAGCTATCATATAACCCTTCTCCAGCTGTACCAGAGAAAGTGACCTGAAGAAACTATTAGAGAAATACAACTTTAAAAAAAGATACTTGCTCTGTTGGCAACATAAACAGGCAGCGTGTAAGAAGAAATATATCAAGATCTTTGTGAGTCAGTGCCCTCTAGTGAGTGGGCAATGCAATGCCGCCACTGTAAACAAAATTAGTGGATATCACTGGACCTTTGCCTCAGAGATGGCAATTACCTGAGATTTCTGCAGGGTATGGTCAATAGAAATCAAATTTCATCAAGACTTAGCTGCCAGCACACATTATCCACCGCTGCACACTTCGCCTTGCATCAGAGGCAATGTTGTCAGATGCGTTAAAACAACATCCGCAGAAAGTCTGTGTGCCCCAGTGACCCTTTCCTTCCCAAATGTACTTCAGAATCCTTGAAATCTTGGTGGAACTCTGTAGGCTCAGAAAAATAACCTTATTCCACCTCATCCACAAACTATGTTGTTCCGCTGCAGGCAAGGCTGCGCCACAAGAACTGCCATACCAAATCAGGCTAAAGAGCCATCTAGCCAAGTCCTCTGCCTCTAATGGCGACCAGCCAGGTGCTTCAGGGGAGCTCACACGCAGGATGGAGATAGCAATCCCCTGTAAGCCTACTACCCCTACGAGTGATCTAATCCATTTTTAAAGCTGCTGGTGCTACAGGCCATCAAAACATTCTGTGGCAGTGATGACTACCACAGATGTGGACATACAGCTACACTGGTCTGCCCTGAATCAAATTTTAGTCAAGTTCATTGGATGACCTTAGAATTGTAGCCTTTTAGAAACACATGAATCAGAGGAATTATCTTAACTTTCAAAGTGAGCCACAGACAACATTATTGATACTCATTTTTTAATCAGCTATCTAGGACCAGAATAACGAGAAGGTGGGGTCCAAAAATTCATTTAACTGCAATATAATTGTGCGGTGATTACTAGACACACTATCCTTCTTGTTTCTTGCTTAATCAGCTATCTAACACCAGAATAACGAGAAGGTGGGGTCCCAAAAAATCATTTAACTGCAATATAACTGTGCAGTGATTTCTAGACACACTATCCTTCTTGTTTCAGAATAAGCCTGTGGCTTCCTTGGGCACAGTGTCTCCAATGAAATGTTTGGTTTTCCCAAGCTGTTACTTGAGCGATGACACTGACCATTAAATATCTTCCTGAAGATAACATTATTCTAACAGATATCACCTCAGGCCTGGCCCGTTCACTTGAGCTTTATTATAAACATCCTTTACAGAAGGGAACTAACATTGGCGCTGTGCAGAATTCACTTCTTCATTAGATTTATTTTTCTGGTTACAATTGTCTTAAAACAATATGAAGTGTCCACTACTCCATTACTCTCTGGATTACTGTTGTTATTGGGTGCTTTTTACTGCTTTTGTCCTTTTTACCCAGCTTTTCAATTTCGGAAGGCTGTATCAGGAGGAGACTTCAGGGAGCTCCAAGTTAACATGAAGTGAAACCTAGACTCCGAAGGGGCTTCTGCTTGATGTTACTTCAGTATTTACTCCCGCTTTGGTCATATGTACTGAAATAGGAAAACCATGAAAGGCAATAAAATATAGGACATCTCTCTTGACCCGGATATGATTGAATCCTTTTGTGTCCCCCTAAAAGGTGTAGACAGTACCACTAGGCAGCAACAAATGTATTGTGTCCTGCCTTCATTGTTTAAGGTAATTGTCCTTGAAATTAATGAGAAAATGATAACATATTCTTAGGAGATATTATTAGCATTCATATTAATTCTGCATCCCTCCTTCAGACATTGTTATTCTTTTGGAAGGATGTTTATCATTCCAATCTTGTGAATTAAATAGAAAATCTGCCTACTGTGTCTATCACACTCTCTTGTTCCCCATCAGCATATGATTTATTTTTTTAAAGCATACAAAATTTCTTAGCAAAATTATGAGTTGGTACTGTTAGTGATACACTTATTTATTTTCTCACAATGCTATAAAAGCTACTAGTAATACAGGGTTGCTTTTTGTAAAGTCGTCCCCCCAAATGTACAGAATATTTGCAGAGAAAATGCCTGTAATTCTTGAGAAATATTAGAATTGTAGAGTCTGAAGAGTCTACGAGGGTCATCTAGTCCTACCCCGTCTACAATGCAGGAATCTCAGCTAAAGCACCCATGAGAGATGGCCACCCAACCTCTGCTTAGCATCCTCCATGGAAGGAGAGTCTGCCACCTCCCGAGGGAGTCTGTTCCACTGTCAAACAGCTCTTTCTCTCAGAAAGTTCTTGTTTAGTCGGAATCTCCTTTCTTCTAACAAGTATCTATCTTCTAAACTCTTTCTTAGAAAAAATTATATTAAGTTCATCCGAAAAACCCTCAGTGAAAACAGCTGGTCAAAGTTCTTTAAAAACAACTGTTTATGGTAGAGAGACAGAAAAAAGTTCTTTTTTATTAAGAAAAAAACCTTGTCATTAAAACTCAATTAAAAATATTTGATAAAAGCCCACAACCAAGGCTGGTAGGGGGAAGGGTTTATCCCCAGTGTTGTACTCAAATCTTTTTCAGATCAGTAATTAGTAAAGTATGATTCCCCAGCATTCGGCGAAATCCATCAGAGAAGCATAATGGTTCAAAATGTAGATGATCTGACCTTCCTCAGAATGAGGTTTCATACAGGAGGTTTGGTAAGACCCATTATCCACATGCTATTCACATTTTTAAAATAAAGTGAACAGAATAATTCAACATCATTAACAGTGAAAGGCAAACATAACTGAATAGCTATAATTGAATAACAAGGCAGACATTAATTAATGTGTGTGCTTAATCAGCTAATTCACAAGCCATTTAGATTTAAGGCTTTGTAGTTGGAAAATCCCCTCCTAAAGGGTAAGGGCAGTTCTGTAAGAGAATGACCTGCCTAGAGGGCTTGTATAAATTCCCTTCTTTATTTGGCTTGTTTCATCCACTTTAAAACTGTTGGGGGAGGCAATCCAGGGCATTCTCCAACTCAGGGGGAAAAGCTAGGGATCTGATCCACGCTTATTTAAAACAAATCCAAGCCAGTAAGCCATTTTTTGGTGGCAAATGCTTCCTCAGGCAGTTGGAGCTGATACCTTAACACATCAGCAAGAGCCTCTGATAAACAGTGGGTTGCATCCAAGCAACAGATTCACAAAGTAAACCTGATAAAAATCACCTTATAATGTTTTTAATATGCCAAAAGTCAACGTGAGAAATAATCCCTCTGAACATCTTGCTTTCTGGTGGATGTGTTTCATGGCAGAAGCAAGTCCTGTAGGACTTTGTTCTCAAGAAACTGTGCATAGCTGGTGAGGGGAACCTTTGGCCCTCCAGATGTTGTTGAACTATGACTCCTATCATCATGATAACTGTGCTTGCTGGGAGTTGTAGTTCAGTAACATTTGGAGGGCCAAAAGTTCCTCACACCTGGTGTATAGAGATGCTGCCTAATATGGTTTCTCACAGCAGCACTGTATTTATTCATTTGTGAGAGTGATACTATTTACAGTCTTGTTTGCAAAAGAATTCTTATTTTTGCTAAACATATTCTGTTTTATTCGTAATTTATCTAGTCGTTCTCATTGTATAAATTAAACATAGTTAGGTTAAAAGTAAAAGATCCAAGTCTGTCCATATACTTCAGCAATGAAATCCCCTCAAAGAAGAGACTTTCAATGAAATATAAAGCATATATAAGGGGGGAAATCCAGAATCTGGGAATTATGGGTGACAAAATTATAAACTTTGCATTTAATATGGGTTCAATCTGAGTGAAATGTAGGAGGAAAAATGATTGCAAAAAGACAGATTTAGAAACAAAGATCTGCTAGCAGACAAAAGTCACTAAACTGACATTCTCCAGAGAACAGCAGTATATAAAGCAAGATGCTGTCATTTTGATTTGCTCTGGACGAAGATGGAAAACCTGCTCCTGCCTCTCCAGTGACACAGAAGAGATTCTTCCTGTTGGCATTCTCTTTTACGTTTTCAGACACACATTTATATTCTGCAAATGTGTCTCCCAAATATCAAGTGTGGTCATCAATCTGTATTTGCAACAAATGCTTCACCAAGGCAGACAAAACGATGGCACAGACCTTGAGACACACCAAATTCAGCCAACAGATAGCAGCAGCTTCAGATTAATTTATTTGGTAATGAGAAGTAAGTGGTAACATAACCCAAGCAAGGAGCAATGCCATAAGCAATACTTTGGGAGTTCCTCTTTTTTGCTTAAGAGATCTAAAAATAATCACATGTCCATAAGGGCAAAACAAAAACACAAAAACAATAGTATAAAGCCATTAATTTAATAGTTAACTTTAAACAGTGCACAGCCACTGGCTGAAAACAATTTAAGTAAGCTTGAAGAGGATACAGCTATAAACCAGAGCTAAAATAATTAATCTATGCATTATTATTTTTTAAACGTAAAGCGTATTTTAATCTCGTATTTCTAGAATTCACAACATTACTTGCATCATATTAAGCAAGTCACAGGACTTCACTTTTCTGGATGCATAATTTTGATTTGTTTCACACACAGTAAGCACAGCTCTGTTAAAAATCCACCACTTGATGCCTGCAAAGATGGCGTGCACTGCAATGCCTCTTACTGTTCTTACTCAGTTCTGTTTGCTGCCCACAAATTGTCACTACTCCTTCCTCACAATACATGACTTAAATTTTGCTACTTGGGCCACTGGACCTATTATATGCACATGATCCCATATTTATATTCATCAGCTGAGACCACAAAGCAAATTCAAAAGGACTACTCAACAGCATAAGGCCTCAAATCGTGCAACCTTACCACCGGTTGTTATTGCCTTTCTCGCACATGCAGTTCCAAGGCTGCATCCAGTTCAACTCCTAAGAAAACCTGCATGGCAGAAAACCCCCAACAAAATCAAAGAGGACTTTGTTCCAATTACATGGCTAGGTTCAATAGCTTACCTGATACACAACCCTTTTTTTCCCATCATCATCCATCTGAGGTAATGTCAAAGGTCCAGAAACAATCCAGACATCTTCAAATCTGTCAGTCAGTTCCCGGCAATACATTTCTAGCCTGAAATTAAGCCAAAATAGTTTAAAGATATGGACTAGTCTGGGGCTGGGGAATTCCAAACATACCTAGAACAGAGAAGGGCAGTGGCGCGTTTTAGGGATGGGATAACATTTCCCAAGCTAAATATATTAAGTAAGCATGATGAGCAAATGTGAGCTTTAATCTTCAGTTTATTCCTATATGACACTTTAGCTCGGCAACCAGATCACAAATCAGGTCTCTGCCTTGTTTGCTTCCATTCATATGTATCTTTGCACATGCTTGTGTTATTGTTTGGTCTGTACCTTGGGGAAGCTATTAGTGGAAATGCTTTGTTTCCAACATGCTGAGTCAATACTTTAAAAAGCCAATACTTTATTTGCACCTTTTATATTCAAGCTGATTGGTAGAAACAGTGCTTTGTTTCCAACATGCTCAGCAAGTAGAGGTCAGAGTGTATCTGTTTACAATGAGTAGAAGGCAGAGACCCATTCCTGGACTCACCCACTTAGTAGCTACCAAATTAACAGAAACCATTATCATACTGTTTTCCCTGCTTGAAGCGAGCTAATTCTATTTCTGTGCTAGTGTGTGTCTAATTAATTGAATTCCATTCCATTCCATTGGATTTGTAGGCTTTAAAATGCCGTGCACTGTATGCCTTCAGGAAGAGAAATATTATAAATCTCAATAAATAAATATATGAACCCTGGACTAAGGCTTAATATGTCTGCCACTTGCCCTGGGCAGCACTTCTCTCTTTGCATAAACAGACTATAGGAGCTTTCTGGCTAGATGACCAGAATGCTAATATGTGTGTTCCTCCCCAGAGAAAGCTACATAGTTTCTCTAGTTTATTTCTTTATTTTTTGGTGCTTCTTCCCTTGCCTCCCTCTCTCCAGGTTAGGCTGACACATTAAAATGTTTAAAATATCACTAAACAAAATTTTACCTTGAATTTAGTTAATCTAGTAGTAGCAATTTACCTATTCCAGAATCCAGCATTATTCTGATAGTTCTGGGGTACAATGTTGGATAGATAAAATGTTTCTGCCATAGCCTTCTGTAAGAAAAAAGAATTGTACACTAAATTTTGGATGGATACCCAGACCTATTTAAATGCTCAGAATGAAACAGAATCAAGCAGTCATTTGTCAATGTTTATCTCTTTCAGCAAGAACCACTAAGAACATTCTAATACATTTACACACAGAACAACAGTGCCCCAACATCATTCTGTTACATGATATATTACATTTCAAAACCGGTGCCTTCAAATTCAATCTGCTGTTTAAATTACCCACTTCCCCCTGGTCACTACGGCTAGCACAGTCTTCCCCAAATTGTTGGTCTTCAGATGTTCTGGAGTGCCTCTCACCATCTCTAATCAATAGCCATATTAGCTGGGGCTAATGTGAGTTGTAATCTAAAATGTCAGTTGGGCGCCACACTGGAGAAGGCTGGGTTAGCAATGTTTTCCAGTTCTCTCAAAGCACTTTCACAGCTCTGTCATTGATTTTAGGAACCATGGATTCTGTTCCAGTTCCATGTTTAAACTACTGCCTAGTTCTGCTGAAAACATGATGTACAAATTGGTTTTAATGTTCTCTCCCCCCCCCCAAGAAATAACAAGCCAAGAATTAAGTAGCAGTCCTACTGGTGAATATTTGTTATCCCCAGCTGGTGCCATATGGCCTCGTGACCAACCACTCCCGATGTAGTCTTCATTCAAGGCAGTGAATATTGGAGGGATGCTAGGATCTGGTCTAAATTTGCAATGTTTTCTGTCCGCATTGCCTGAGGAACAAAAGCAAGTTGTTCAGCAAACCTTTTCTTTTTTTAAAAAAACAAAAACTATACTAAATGCAACTGACAAAACTGCAAAATAAACAGCAATCCTAAACAATATCCTAGAATACAGTCCGTTCACATGGAGCACTGACAAGGCTTATTGATCTCCATTATTATCCTGTGTGAGCTGGCAATGTGCATTCAAGACTCCCATGAAACTCTACATTGCAAGGAAAAACCAGTAGGTGAACTGTCTTTCAGGGAAGATTGTCCTCTATTACTGATGTTTCTCACCGAGAAATCTGGTAAGCCTCAGATGAGTCCTCTACTCCTACACACATCATGTGCACTTTGCCAATCACCCTACATTGCCTCATGTTTAAGGGTCACAAAGGGAAGAGGATGTAGAAAGGGGAGGAATCACATGGAAATGAAAGCCTTCACTGGCTGAACAAGTCCATATCAATGATAAACAAAAAGAAGGGGTTACTTACATTGACTAAAATGCCTACAAGCTTGCACCAAAACTAGTAGACATCCATAGGATATGCTCTTAAATTCCACAGACATCCACTAACTATCTTGCACCTACTGTATCAATTTGAAGTCTCACCCATAGATGCAAATAATATTTCTGGGCTAGCAAGAAGCACCTTCATGCTCACATATGCTTTCTTCAGGATCTATAAATTTTGGCTGAGCTTGGCTTCTAGCAGGCAGTGAGGTTCAGTTTTCTCATGTCCTGATCCATAGAGGCAAAGCATCCCTCTTTTGTACCTCCTGCTCAGCCACTTCTGCCAACCACATCTATGAAATCTTGTGCTCTTTACAAGACTATTGAAAGCTAGTCTATGTGGAAAACATAATTTACCCACCTGACAGAAGAATCCTATGCATTTTTTACTCAGAAGCTCCTCTATGCTGTGAGGCTTACTCTCAAACAAAGGTCCTATTACTCGTGCACAGCCAGTGAATTGCTTCTAACCCACAAGTAATAAATTAATTACAAGCAATGAACAAATGCACACAAGAGTTCACTTACCCAAAGTCTTATGTTTGGAAATATGTTCAATCACCCATCTAGGCACTCGTTTTGCCTGATCATAAGATAATGCATGATTGGTGTAATGTCTGATCTGTGTTCCAGCTGCAGGAAATCCATACTTTTCCAACACAGTCTCTGTTATGGGTTCTAAGAGAGAAATAAAGAGTTTTAAGGCCAGAACATGTGGGGTTTGTTTTCTCCCACTGAAGAGTAACCAGAAAGGCGTCAAATGCCTAAGAACCCCATTAACAACTGAGAATTTACCCAAGACTTACAAAACCCTTTTCATTTCTGGTAGTTTCAAGTGTATGAGGCTAAGCTTTCTTTCCATGCAAAGCACCACATACATGGATGGTGTCAGTATTATTGCAATGTGCTCTATGTAGGGGCCAGGTTGGGATGCTGGTTGGTACAAAATGCTGCAGCTTGACTGCTGATGGAGCCAGACTGCTGCCAGCAAGTTACACCAATGATTATAAGCTTGCACTAGCTACCCTGATGTTACTGGGCCAAGTTCAAGTTTCTTGTATCAATTTTTTAAGGCCATTAACAACAGGGATCCAGAGTACCTTCAGGGTTGCCTGGCTTCTCAATTGCCTGATCACTAAGACCATTAAAGAAGTCTGTTAGTTGTCCCTCATAGCTCACTCATGGATTGTATTCACCAGGAACTATGCATTCAGTACAGTCAACTGATTCTGTGGAACTATTGATTAAAAATTCACCAGTTTTAATCCTCACAACGACCCTGTGAGGTAGGTTATGGTGAGAGAAAAGTGAAATCACTATCCCATGACCACCCAGTGAGCTTCTTGCCTGGTCACTGTGATAATCTAATTATCATTAATATTATTTTATTATATTTCCCTACCACCCTTTATCTGAAGATCATAGGGCAGTTTATAATATAAAAACACAAAATACATACCATAATAACAAAAGCCTAAACCTCAATTGAAATGGATTAAAAAAATCAGTTTCTTCCAAGAGCACCAGGATCTGGTCTGCAATCACCCGTTCAAGAACCTTTCCCAAGAAGGCCCTCCTAACAGTGTGGTAAGTTCTAGTGATCCATCTTGATTACCCAATGCAGAGCCTTTAATGTAGTGGATCCTACTATCTGGAACACCTTTGCCCTGGAAATAAGGCATGCACTAAGTATTGCACCATGTGCTTTCCACACATGCTAAAAGCTTTTAATTTTTACCCAGGCCTTCCTAGATTAGTCTGCAGGCGACAATTTATAGTATACTGTGTTGGTTTGTGTTATTTTATTACAGTATGTACTTTTGTTCTGAACTTTTGTACAATGTTTTGTGGTTTTCAAAATGTTGAATGGTTTATACATGTTTCAAAATAAAATAAATAATAATAAATAATAGTTGAACTGGAAATTCAACCTGGGCCTCCCTAGTTCAAGGCTGTTACTCTAACCACTACACCACGCTGGCTTATCCAGAGGCATGTGGGGGCTACTGATGGAAGCAGAATTATGGGCTGGACTGACTTTTGGTCTGATGTGTTCTAACCGCAGAGGAGTCCTGCCACAAAAAGAGATAGGACCAACCCAGGCATCACCCAACAACAGAGAATTTGAAAGGGAGGTTGATGAGAGCCTACTTCACTTATCACAAAATTAAAAACTTTCTATCCTTTCAAAACACAAAACATTTTAAAATGTTGTTGGGTTGAGAAGTGATGTGGGCTTATTGTGTACTTGTAACCTTTTGCCCACCACTTCAGATTGATTTTTTGATAACAGTTATACAAATACACTTAATGCCACCATAAAATGAAAAATATGTCATTGCTAGCAATTTACTGCTGGTGTGATACAGCCAGACAAAACCACTTTCTCAATACAGCGCTGATTGATTTTCAATGTATACAGGGAGAAAAGTGGCAGATGTTATTTTTAATTCAGTTTATATTTAACAATTCAGGAACAAACCACAGGTTGTTTGGTTCGATTTTTGTGCCATGTTAAAAAAAACACCAGTTGTTTGCATTAAAAAACGTACTACTTTTGCAGAAACAAAAGCGAACAAATGTTTAAAAACAACTTATTTCAACATAAATTGTTATAAACAGAAAGCAATAGATAAAAGAAACAAATACTCTGTTCTCTTGTGCCCAATTTTTTCAGACCATGCTGTAAAATATAACTAGCATGACTCCTAAGGGCCTACAATGCCATATTAATGAAAGGCAAATTCACTGTAAATTTGTGCAATTCTTTAGAAATCGCTAACAGGGTTTTAGTGGCTAGAGTGGCTAGAAATTTTTAACTAAAGATGGATAGATAAGAATGGGAGACCACCAGGAGTCCCATTTAAAAGTTGAATCTAGATAAACTGATTTTTTTTCTTTAAAAAAAAGATATTTAAGTGTTGAAGAGAAATGTAAGCATTTGAGGAGATGTGAACATTTCATTTTCAACTGCTGGCCACTGTAGAAAACAGTATGCTGGGCTAAATGAGCCTTTGGTCTGATCTTGGGGAAGAGTGATAATCAGCTCAGTCACACAGGGATTCCAAAACTTGGGTCTCCGGCTGCTTTTGGACTACAACTCCCATCATCCCTAGCTGGCAGAACCAGTGGTCAGGGATAATGGGAACTGTAGTCCAAAAAGCAGGCGGAGACCCAAGTTTTGGAAACCCTGGTAGAAGACAAGCTGTCCCCAAGATATTCCCCAATGGCATCTGCCTGAAATCCTGGGGAGCCTCTGCCAGTCCGTGTAGGCAATACTGAACTGGATGGCGCAACGGTCCCGATTCAGTGCAAGGCACCTTCCCATATTCCAATTTAATTTGAAACTGCGCCAGATCAATAATAAGGTAAAAGGTAAGCACCAGGAAAACAACACGGAAAAAGCTGGAGAATAATCAACAGCAAAAACGTCATGAAGAACACCAGAAGTTTTGGGTTTTTTTTAAACATGGCGCCCAAATGCTACCCAAACCGGTGCCCGGCGGAAAAACAGAAAACTCTTCAAATTATCCCGCAACTGTCGAAATTAGCTGTTGCTAATCCTTTTATTACAAAAAAAAAAAAGATGTAAGCATTATATCAGCAATATTCCTCTCCGGTCTCCTTTTATATGATGCTCTTTAGTAGAAAGCTCTGCGGGCGCAGACCCGCCGCTGACTGAGGGCTGCTTTCTGTATAGCAGGCCCCACTTTCCCCCTCAGCCGCGCGTCGCCAACGGGCGCCCTCAGCCATCGCTCCGGCCGCCGTGATCGGAGAGCAGCGCTCCCGCCATCGAGCCGGGTCGGCAGTTGCGCCTGCGCACTCGCTCGCTTACCCTCCTGAGGCGGCGTTGGCGGCGGCGGTTGCTGTTTTGCCGAGGCGGCGGCGGCGGCCACGGAGCTCTGCAGGGCCGCGGGTGGGAGGCGGGGCTCCCCGAGGAGTTTGCGGGCAGTCAGCGCAGAGGCCGCGGCTCCCAGCGCCGCCCCGCACACGAAGCCGCCGAAGAAGCGGCTCCGGGCGAGGCGGGCGCCCAGCGACCCGGCCATGATAGCCGGCCTGAGGGAGGGGAAGGAGCCTTTCCGCCTCCGCCTCAGTCCGCCTCTCTTTGCTCCGCCTCGTGAGGGGAGGAAAAAGCGCGCGAAAGCCAAGCTCGCCGCCACCCTGCCTTCCTGAAGCGGGGCAAAAACCTGCTATCCTCACTTGTACAATTAAGTACTCCTGAGACGGGTTGAAGAAAGAGCCCATAAACTTATTTACTACAGTAAAATGCCCCCCCCCCCCCAGGAAACACCTGGAGTAATATTGTGTCCTCGTTTTGGGTGCCACATTTTAAGAAGGGTGTTGACAGGCTGGAAGGTGTGCAGAGGAGGGCGACCAAGATGGTCAAGGGTCTGGAAACCAAGCCTGATGAGGAACGGTTGAAGGAGCTGGGTAGGTTGAGCCTGGAAAAGAAGAGGATGAGGAGAGATATGATTGTTGTTGTTGTTTAGTTGTGTCCGACTCTTTGTGACCCCCTGGACCAGAGCACGCCAGACACTCCTGTCTTCCACTGCCTCCCACAGTTTGGTCAAACTCATGCTGGTAGCTTCGAGAACACTGTCCAACCATCTCATCCTCTGTCGTCCCCTTCTCCTTGTGCCCTCCATCTTTCCCAACATCAGGGTCTTTTCCAGGGAGTCTTCTCTTCTCATGAGGTGGCCAAAGTATTGGAGCCTCAGCTTCAGGATCTGTCCTTCCAGTGAGTACTCAAGGCTGATTTCCTTGAGAATGGAGAGGTTTGATCTTCTTGCAGTCCATGGGACTCTCAAGAGTCTCCTCCAGCACCATAATTCAAAAGCATCAATTCTTTGGCGATCAGCCTTCTTTATGGTCCAGCTCTCACTTACATACATCACTACTGGGAAAAGCATAGCTTTTACTATACGGACCTTTGTTGGCAAGGTGATGTCTCTGATTTTTAAGATGCTGTCTAGGTTTGTCATTGCTTTTCTCCCAAGAGAGATATGATAGGCATCTTCAAATATCTTAAGGGCATAGAAGAGGGAGCATGCTTGTTTTCTCTTGCTCTGGAAGGTAGGACTTGAACCCATGGCTTCAAGTTACAAGGAAGGAGATTCCGGCCTAAACATCAGGAAGAACTTTCTGATGGTAAGAGCCAGTTGACAGTGGCACGGTCTCCGTCAGAAGATGGGGAACTTCTTCCTTCCTTGGAGGTTTTGAAGCAGAGGTTGGATGGTCTTCCATCAGGGATGCTTTAGTTGTTCCAGCATTGCAGGGGGGTAGACGCCCCTTGTGGTCCCTTCGAAATCTACAGTTATTCGATTATAAAGTACAACAATTCCGCATTCCGTTGTTTTATGTTGGGAAATTTTTTTTAACTACATATTTATGGATAGAACTGTTTTATTTGCTTTACAAGTGCAAATTTCTTTGTTTGTAGCCGGCCTTGGGATTTTGCAGTGGGGGGGGGCTAATGAGCCTAATAAAATTCAAACCGTTTCATATGCAAACGCAGTTCCAACTCCCATACAGATGCATGCTGGGATAAATAGGGCTGCTTTGCGGGAGGCTGTTTTGAGGAGGGAGGGGGGCTTTATTCCATCAAAATCCCATTTCTTTAAAAAGAAAAAAAGAGTGCTCTGATGGTGTTTCCTGCTTGGCAGGGGGTTGGACTCGATGGCCCTTGTGGTCTCTTCCAACTCTATGATTCTATGATTCTATGAATAAAATAAAAATTATAGAATAAGAAACTACCTCTTTCCCCTCAGCTGCCATGTCTGTTTGTGACATCACTGACAGTCCTTACATAGCCAGGGATGGGAAAACATCTGCCCAACCCTACTAGGCCTCACATTTTTGGAGGAGGGCACTTGTTAATAAAGAAGTGATGACTGAGGAGTCCCCTCACAGCCTTCCCCTGCATTTGCTAAATAACTATATCCCTCATTTGTGTTGTTGGGATAAATTTATATAACATTCCAATGAACTTACAGAAGAATATATCTGTCATACAGAATATTAACAATCCAGCACAGATAATTATACCCATGGTGTTTTGTTTTTCCAGAATCTGCTAAAACAGAAGGGAGAGGTCAGCCGTTACCAGCAAGGAAGGAAATATTCCTTCGAGAAGCTTCTCCCGAAATGGAAGGCACACAAGACTCTGTAATTCTCTTCTTTGGGAGGTGGCTGTCGTGTGGGTGGCCTTAGGAAGCTGAATGCGAAGAAGGCAGGTACCAGCCCTTTGGATTGCAGCAAGGACAACCTAGGAGCATCTCTCACCTGCTGTGCTTGTACCTCCTCACTCTCCCAATCGCTACCTCTGCACCAAGCCAAGAACAAAGACCAACATCTCGCCCTTTGAGCCCCATGTTGGGCAAAAGTTTCCTGCAGGGGGTTGGACTCGAAGACCCTCGTGGTCCTTTCTAACTCTACAGTTCTATGATTCTGTGATCTAAGGGCATTGCTTTCAAGTGAACACATCATTCTCAGTGCCTGAAACATTTAAAAGGCATTCAAAGGTTTTTATAAAAATAATCTTTATAAAAAATAATAATAATTTATTAGTTTTCCAATTGAAATTGTCATATGATCTCAACAATCAAGCAGAAACCACCTAAAATGGCATGAGATATAAAGTCTTTCTTCCTGTTCCTGAGAGATTTGAAGCTGTTAAAAGGGACCAAATGGGGAAATCCTTTCAATTCCTAAGAGGCAGTGAGTTGAGGGAGGCCAGGGCCACATCCACACCATTCGTTTAAAGTGCCGTGAAGCACTTTAAACACTCATGGCTTCTTACCCCAAAGAATTCTGGGAGCTATAGTTTGAAAAGGGCACCCAGAGTTGTTAGAAGACCCCTCTGTTCCCCTCCCAGAGCTACAACTTCCTGAGTGGTTTAACCACCCATCCTTTCCAGGGAATTCTGGGAATTGTAGCTCTGGGAGGGGAACAGGAGGGTCTCCTAACAACTCTCAGTCTCCTTAACCACCTACAGTTCCCAGAATCCATGTGGGGAAGCCATGCCTGTTTAAAGCGTCACAGCACTTCCAATGAACGGTGCAAATGTGGCCTAATGTTTCCTCCCCTCATTTTTGTCAAACTGCTTGTCTTGCTCCTGCATTATGGTATATAAGCTTCCATGAACCACAGCTCGTTTCATCAGATTGATGATGTGATCTCCTGAAACTCACAGCCACAGTGGGGTATGCAGAGGAGAAGAACAGACTCCATCACTTGCAATCCAGCAGATGTCCGCCTGCAGTCTCCCTTCAAAGCTCCTTCCCTCAGTTATGGCCACGGCCTTGTCCATTGCTCACTGTCAGTATTTCACATTCATTTCTCCGATGCAAATAGGGACATCCTGCGGTTCTCTTCATGACTTTCATGGCTGGTCTTGTGGAAAAGCTTGCCGACTCCGGACATCCCTGAAAGGCAAAGGCAAACAGATGAGTGGGATGGCCACCATCTGACAGCGTCCATCCAGACACCTCCACTGGTTTCTGCCTGCCTAGGGCATCCACTGACATCATTTAAATGCAAATGCAAACTCCACCAGCTTCCGCCTAGGGACAGTCACCCGCTGCCATTGGGCAACTTCCCTCCTCTGTTTGGCTGCCTATTAATAAACAAGGCTTCCAAACCAGTTTGCATCCATTTCAGCCAGCGTAGCCTTGCAACATCCACTAGCCTGAATGCAAACTCTTCCGGCAACCATCCACCACCTGCAGCCTCGCCAGGTCCATTGCCAGACGACCGCCTGCTTCAGAGCTGAATATCAGCTGCCTTCAAGTAGCAATCCCACTAGCAAGTAAACTTTGAACTTGCCTTCTCCTTGCTCCACAGCATTTCAGCGCTGGGTGATTGCCTCCTTCCGCCTGCCAGCTTGCTGCCATGGGGCAGGACACCACTAGAGCTGAGTGCCACCGCTGCTGCCTATTTCTGGGGAGGGCAGCTGCCTTGCCTTTTCCCTTGGCCAACATTTATACCCACTCAGTTGCCTTTTTTTTTTGGTGACATCACAGTCAACAATGGTAGCAGCTGGGGAAGCATCACCATCACCCCCTCAGCCCTCACAATGGTGGGTGTAGCTCAACAACAATTGGCTTCTTGGTCTATTACCAAGGAGATATATAACCAAAATCAGGTGGAGAAGGAAGAGCAACTGAAGAGGGAACACCATTCACAGTACACGGGACAGGAAGCCACGGTCTTGGGAGCAGCTGGGCTGGCGCCACCCCTGACCTCTCTAATATTAGTGCCACTCTCAAGTCTCCAAGGTGTTCCTTCCACCAGCCTTGTTTTTAGATGTGCAAGGTTTCTCTGGTCGCTGAGGACAGCCAAGTCCAGTTCATCCACATCCTGCAGAAATGCACTTGTGTCCAGCTAATCCATGCGAGACCTTTAAATTACTTGAGACTCCAGAAGCCGCTTCAGTTTCTTCCCAGTAACATGGACCTTCTCGTGAGCTTCAGCATAATCTCCACCAGATTTGATGAGCAAGTGAGTGGAAATCTCCTACAGTGTTGACTTGTGGCTACCATTCCAGAAGCTCTTTCTCCAGTTGCATTAATTCTCTTTGGCTCCTGAATTGCGTGAGGACCAGCATTTCTTTATCCCAGCTTTTTTCTCCAAGGAGCTTGAGCTGGTATACGTTGCAGCAAAAACAATGAACACAGCTATCTTGCCTACCTGAGAAGAGACTAAAGGAGCACGCTTCTGGATGTTGTTGCTTATGGTAAAGTTTAAGAATGTATGAATAGCAGTTTGCAGACAGTGATCCAGGGGGTCCTGGGAGACATCACACATTGCCTGTGAGATTAGGATAGTAGATGCAATTGAAAGGCACTTTGTTTTCTGGATCTGCCACCTCTACAGTGGCTTGTTGGTGAATTGGAGGCACTGCTGGTGTCCTCTCACCCTTCTTCCTGATGCAGAACTTCACTCACCTCTTCTTCCCTGACAAAGGAAGTGCCATTTTGTGGTTTGCCTCAGGTGTCAAAATGTCTTGAGTTGGCCTTGCCAGCAGCCATAAGGCCCAACCAGTCTGGCAAGTGCTCTGTGTTAACAGTATGTGTACTCTGTATAACATTTAAGAGTTGTAGAGCCTTTTTGGCAGAAGAAGCAGGTTCAAATGCTTTGAATAAATAAAATCAGTCCTTTTTTCCTGGGGGAATGCAGGGGTACGCATACCCCTAAACATGTTGTGAATCTTAGTTTGGCAGTATTTCAATATGAGTTGGAAAATAAGAGTACCCCTAAACATTTTTAAGGAAAAAAGCACTGAATAAAATTAGCCGGTGCGGCACAAAGGGGTTCCAAGGCAGATGTTCTGTGATTTCTCTTTAGGAAGGTCAATATGGCAAGTTCTTTAGATTCCTTCATCAGACTGAGTGGGGATGAGGGGAAAGCTGGCATGGTGTGAAAGTCACAAAGTCTGCAGTTGTAATAGTTTAAAGCAGAGTCCTGGGGGAGACTTGCAAGCTAATTAATTATTTTTTATTCATTGGATTTATATACTGCCCTATACCGGGAGGTCTCAGGGCAGTTCACAGAATAAAATCAAAATATAAAACCACAAAATACGTAATCAAAATAAAAACACCAACCCGATAACCACCCAGGTTATTGTAAGGCTGCAACCCTAATCCTAGTTACTTGGGAATAAGCTCCACAGAATTCAATGTGGCTTACTTCTGAGAAGCTATGGTCAGCAAATAGCCATGGCACATGCCCTGATCGGGGGTAAATAGGGAAGTTGTCCCTACAAATCACCAACACAAAATATTTGAAATTTATTGTTTATTTTAATATACAAAAAAAGATAAATTTGAAATAGTTCTTTCTAGGTTTTTTCCTCCTATTTGTTGGAGCGGAGCTGCTTCACACAGGGCAAAAATACTACATTCATACTGGTTTATTCTGGCACCCTGAACTTAACTGAAGCAGCAATACCCAAACTTGGCAGATCTAATTTCAAACATGAGACTCGTTTCTAAAATACCACAGTAAAAAGGAACAAAGATCCATTGCAAATTTATGAATTATGATACAATGTTTCAAAACATTTCCATTTCATAACTGCATACAGCGGATGTCTTCTTTAGCCCATCTTACATATGTATATCTATATTTATTTATATATATAATATATATAAAAAATCAGCACAATCCAAAAGGGGTTACAGCAATGAGCTCAACTCTCTGTATACTTTTTTGTTTGTTTGTGTGTGGATACTATAATATAAATTCTCTTAAGTCAGTAGTACAAGCTATCTCTGGTCTACTTTTTTTATTTTAAGCTACAAGAGTGAAATATAACCTACAACATTTACGTTTCACGTATCTTGGTATACAAACAGTACATTGGAATTTGAGCCAGGACCAATAGTCATTTTAATTATTTCACCATCTGGTAGAGCTTTCTGCATTTATCAATTTCCTAAACTAGTTACTTAATTCTCATTTCTGAAGTTTGCCAAGAATTCAAATTGGAAATCTTGTGGGAACAGGTTACTGCAAACTCCTCTGTAGGCCTTCTATGTACAAGTTAAGTAACACAGCTTAATAAGACATAACTATTCATCATAAAACTGATACACACATCTCACTATGCTAGACTAGTTTTAGGACTTTATTTCCTTGAATAAAGCATACCATTTAGAAGTAGTTGGTAAAAGGAACAATGGTTTTAAAAAAAGACAAAGAGTGTACTTCATTTTTTTGTGCCCCCTCCCTTCCGAATTTTGTTCTATCCTGTGACATTTACTACAAGCATCTAATGGTATAAACAATGCAGAAAGCTCTTTCCACAAGAACTGACAAACTGTACTTAAGTCAACTTTACAGTAGGAAATTCACCAAACTTAAGGACAAAATGTGACAAGTATTCACAGGTGAAAGACTGTAGGCTTCAGTTCTGATATTCAAATGGTGGTAGATTGGCAAGAGGAATGCCCTGGCTTTGTGCAAATGTAGGGGCATAGAACTGGAGACCGAGAAGCATGTTTTAAAACCACCTTTTTGCAGTATCAGCAAGTATCACTATATGACAAAACTTTTAACTTCATAGAAAGTTTTGGAGGGGACAGGTAGTTGAGTCTCCCCTCCCCCTGTAACCACTAAAAGCTTCACAAATGTTTGACACTGATAATTTCGCGTTGGCGGAGGCAAAAAAAAAAATTATCTCCAACCTGCCGCGAATTTCATTTTTGATAGGAAGGTCTCTCTTATATTGGTAAAACAGCATGTGTCTCAATGACCAGGAATAAAAATTGTAAGACTGAACAGATTATTATTATTATTTTAAAAACCCTAAACCATTTCCCCTCCCCCCCACCGCTCCCAAAAAACCAAGATCAGTGAAAATAATGCTATAGATTTCCATTCCAGAGAAAATTGTAGTGCTGTTATTTGGAGAAGATCAGTCTCTACTAAAGGGCTCAATATGGATCACCCCATGCTCTGTCCAAGTTGTACCCCTTTGGAACTTCATGTGCAGGGTCATGATAACTGGTGGCACCTATCCGCCATGTCAGATGTTCCAAGTAACTTTGACCAGATAACCAGGAAATATCTCCCAATAAAACACTGAACACAGTAGAAATCAAGGAAAGGAAGCACTTGTTCATAACGCCCTCTTGCTGTACATACATCCAACACAATTAGAGCTTGACACAAAAAAAGCCCTTTTGGTTTAACTGGGAGTGGGGAAAGGAACCACAAGCTTCAAAAATGAAATGTAAGCTGCAATCCTTAGGGATCCATTTTTTCCTTTCTGCATATAAATTATATAAAATATATAACTTATATAACACTTGTGTGTAGCATGGTTCCTTGTCTGCATATGTTACAATCTTGCAGTACAAAGAAGATTCCAGAAAGCAACACTGTTATAATGTGAAGTTTGAGGTAACTGGTTCTTGAAATACCTGGATCACAGATTGCATCCAGAAACAACAATTGGATAATGAAAAGCAGTTTCTCTTCCCCCCTCCCTGTAACATCCTGATGGCGGGGGGAGGAATTAAAAAGAACTTACAGCAGTTGCTTTGCATGAAAATAAATGAAGGCACAAAGAAAGAGCTTTAGACTTCGGAAATGAAGAGCTAAAAATAATGTTGCCACAGTTGTGTCCCAATACAAAAGGAAGAACTATGTCCAAAATCAGGGGGTTTTTTAATTAAAAAGGGGAGGAAAGTGCAAGAAACAGAACATACTGACCAAGTTTTTAGACAATGAATTGGAAACTTTTTATGTGTGTAAATGACAGATCAATGGATCCTAAATTTGACTACCAAGTGATGGGCCTATTCATTGTTAAAGTCTGGCAGCAGCCTGAGCACCAGAAGTATGTATAAGGAGGCTTCTGAAAACACATTCACAATTTGCATTTTAGAACATGACACTCTGTGGTTTAAGCACTTTGCTGAGCTGCAATAGGAAGTTCAGCACCAAGAAGACTGAAAGGGGTAAGCTGTCAGTCATAAAAATGGCACATGAAACTCATATTTCATCATGGTAATGGGCGACAGGAAAACCTTGTGTCGCCCCCTCCCTGCTGCTTTCCAAGTCAGCCAACAATCTGATGGAAAAGGATCATGTGATTGACCTTTCTGTGTGTGGGCTCTTTGCTAGTCAGATACTAGATTAGCTTCCAAGCTGCTCTGGGCCCTCAAAGTAACCTAAGATTTTGAGCAAGGATATCAGTTTCACCCTGAAATTCCAAGCTTAAATAGAAGATGCTTGGTTGTACAACTTCAGGTATCCAGAGTCATGAAATCAGCATCCTTAGAGTGAAAAACTGAGGGATATTCTATCTCAGCCATGTTGTCTAAGTAATCAATCTTTTGATGAAGAATTTAGAAGCACCTGGTGTGCACACACTCTCTCTCTCCTCAACAATTCCTCCCTTCTCTTTTTAGGGTTAACCACTGTGTGTAGCATGTCAATTAAGGCTAGCCAAGGTTAGCTTTAAACTGGGTTTGCCAATAAGCTTTAATTCTGTTTTCCAGCTAACCATTGTTAGCGTTAACAAAACACTATACTATACTGAAAAGGGAAGGAACAATGGAATTTGTGGAGGAAAGAAGTAGTGAGAGCACATGTGCCTGTAGGGTGCCCTTGATCTCATACCCATGGTTACTAGTTTGTGAAGTGTTGACTTTGCATTGGGATGCTGAGGAAGCAAAAGGCATTTTAGCTCTTTTGAAACTCTTGTTAGTTAACCATCTCTTTACTATGGGAAACTTCCCAGTGCCCCATTACTACTGTCAAAAAATGAAACAGAAAGCTCCTTTACATTGCCCATTGCTTTAGGTACGGAAAGCAAAAGGCTAACTTTTATACCACGGAGAAATTTGATTTGCAAATATTAATCAGTGCATTTCAGCAAGATGGGAAGAACTACCAAGAGCCCATTGCCAAAGAAATGCTGACAGAACATCTCTTTACAGATCATATTGTCAATGCGGTACATATAGTCACTATAAACAAAACTGCTGGCATGTTATGGAGCAGAAATCTGATTTACTGTGGTTTTCATAAATGCTTAAAAGATAAGGCCACACAAATTATCACAAAATGCATCAAAATGTGTGTTTTCCATAAGGAATTTGTATGAAGGCTACACAAATATTTTTGTTGTTGTAGTGGTGGTAGAATCTTAAGGAGGCCATGAAAAAAAAACAGTCAAAAGTGTGGGGTTTTGTTTCTGTTTTCGCAAAAGGGATTATATACAAGAGGAATACATAGTGAAGTCTACAAGTAAGTTGGCAATCCATGAATTCAGGCCACCTTTTCTCTAGCTAGTTTTAAATCTGGCTTCTTTTTTGCTGTGGCTGCACAGGATTCCTGTTTTCCATTTTCCTTGCAGAAATGTATTCGGCAATACTCGATGTTAGCCATACTCAAGAGCACAATACTGAAACAGACTTAAGTCCATTAATTTCATTGAGTCTACTCTGATTAATGTTGAATGTCATCCATTATGTTTTACAGAATAATCTGTGGTACGAAATAAATTTTTCAAACACAGTGCAGTTTTCATTCTTCAGGTGTGTATGTGTGTATTCAAAGGTCACTTCCCCTCAATACAGTATAAACATTTTAAAATAGCATATTGAAATAATCAAGAAGCAAAACCCATAGTGCTGTACGTTTGTTTCTTAACTCCAAAAACATTAGTAGGACAATACTGCAACAGCATTATGATCGTGCTTTTATATTGCATGAACACCCTTTAGAAAACTTGGATTTCTCACCTTCATTAAAAGCCCACAGCACCTACTGTAGCATATTACAATTGCTACCACAGGCAGAAAAATCAACAAGTGTTCTGCTATTCTAAACCAGAAAGAGGTACTGTACTTGTTTTGCTTTATAGCTGCCACTTTTGAAAAAAGATCACTTTCATATTAACAAATTTCAAAAGGGAACAAACACTGTTTTAATATTCTTACATTAGCATAAACAAGTACTTATCAAGGAGTGACATTTAGAAGCCCAGCATAATAGCCATGTTTTAAAATATAAGCATAGTTAAGATTACCTACTTTAATGCACTGTGGGCTGACAATACAGTGCTAATGCTGCAAAGATCTAGATTACGGGTGAAAACAATCTTGGACAGGAGATTTTGATATTGGTTACTGAAGAATGAAGGCTGCACCATAATTAATTTAACCCCTGTAGGATTTCTCTCTGTGTGAAGTGGGAAGATTTAAGAAGCTGAATAAGGTCCAGTCTGCAATCCTATTCCCACTTACCAGGGAGTAAGCCCCAATGAACTCAAATGAACTTACTTCTTAGTAACAATTGCACTGCAAGAATAGTCAATATTTCAGGAACCAAAGTAGTTTAAGATGCCCACAAAGGGTTGATTTAATGTTGGCAGCAGGTTTGGACTTAAACCAAAATTGTATTGGGGAAGAATTTACTCTCATGTTACCAGTGGTGAACTATTTTATTGCTATACCAAGAAGCAGCTTTAAATCAGGTGTACAGAACCAGCTGAGGGACAGGAAGACTTAAAAGATACTACTGGGGATTCTGTGAACTCTTTCATAGCAAAAGAAAGCTTTGATCAAACCAACTGAGAAAGCTGCGTCATATTGATGCTAAAATATTTACTATCAGTTCATTAAACACATCTATCAGACACAAACAATGTCATATTGCCAGCGAGGTAGCTGATGTGCTAGGAACGAAGGACACAAGACAGGATGTTTGCGAGCAACAGCCATGTTTATAGCTGACCACCAAGTTTTGCTTCACCAGCCAGTGACAAAATGATCTGTAAGGAGCTTCAAGCAGAGAGATGCCATCAACAGGTATGAAACAGTTAATTTTGGTAAAAAAAATATATATTTGTGCGTCCTGCAGTAAAACAAGTTTAATGCAACTGAGAGTGGGAGGTGTGGACATCCTTCTCCCTTCCCATAAAGGGAAGGTTGAAGTTGTTGTCTAGTAGGCTATAAAACTCATATGGCACTTTCAATAAATACTTTAAAGCTTCTTAAAGAAACCAGAAGGTTGTGTGTTTGCTTCTAAAGAAGAGAAAAGCAACTGCTGTAAACCAAGCCTGTTTTAGCCATCACATAAATAACGCTGCGAGAAAATAAAAAAGGAAATCCAAAGCAGCAGAGTTCTTACAATAATTAAAAGACAGCACATCTCTTTCTCCACCACCATTAACAACCTGGATCATTAAATCTCACATTTAAGAAGATATATAGGTTCGAGGTGTATTTAAGCTTAATTGTTGTTATTTCACTTCATCCTCTCCGAAGCTTCTGCCGTTCTTCTTTACAACATCAATCACAAAGATAAAGTTACTTTGGGTCTTTTACACAAATTGTTATGTTGTCCCAGTTTGAGCCTGTTTTACATGCGACCAAATTCAGCCCAACCAGTTCAAAGTTGGGACTTTCCGAGTGCTTAGCTCCCACCCTGCCTTCTTGGGGATAGCAAAAGGAAGGGGTTGTTAAAACACTACACAAGCCACAATGCCTGGTGGGTCACACAAAATGTGCAGCCCTCTCCACATTTCGTTCCACAAAGGAGAGCAAACTTAACACTCCGTGTTCCGAAATTACAGAGCGAATCCCAAGTCAGGTTTGTGAATCAAATAAGTGTAGTTAAATTCAATATAAAAACAAAGTGGAAAAAGAGTAAATGGGGAAAGGCTTTGCCTTAAAAAGCTACACGTGCCTTAACTTCTTGTAGTATTTCAGCCAATAAAACGATTCTCGTGTTTTAACCATTAGTATTCAGATTTAGGCTCAAACATGACAGCCTTTAAGAATTATGGGCGGGGGCAACCTAAACATCAAGGAAGGTGTCTGCATTTGTCACGTACAGCCATCTCTAAAAATTAAATAGGTGCACACTCCTCAACTCTGAATACATTCGATCCTTAAAAGTAAATCACACTGGTTTCAGTGGAGTTTACTTCCAAGTAAGTAAAATTTAGAATTGGTGTGAAAGATGCATGTTTAAGCACTGTCGAGTCTAAAACTGGTTTTGATGTTCAAAAGATGCAGGGGGAAGAGGGAGAGGGAGTGACTGCTGCTGATTCTCACTCTTCGTACCTCGGTTGTTCCCCCAAGGCAAGGGGTGCAATGCCAAACCCCAAGCAATGGAAATACACACCCCCCCCCACTTTGAATTGCACCTGGAAACATAGAGACACTTGCTCTTTCCTAGGCAATGTCAAAAACAACTCTGTACTGTTTTTATGGGAGACAGGGAAGAGCAATCAGTTGCAGGGCATCATCAAATCCATCCAGCAGTAAGCCTGCAATTTTATTTTATTTTTTGGAACAGTCTAACTGCAGGTAGTGAAACTGCCTTGGCAGAAATGGGCTGGGAATTAAGAGCCCCAAGAACATATTCAAAGGTAATTTTTAATACTATTATCGTCCTGTGGCAGGTAGTGAGTGTAAACAAAACAACTTTCTTTTGCGGATTGATGTTGCAGACAGAGGAAAAAGTTAAAATTTCATGAGAACAAAACGAAAAGATGCACTGATCCTTCACGAAAACAGCTTGTGCTCCCCACTGCCCTCCAAAAAGTAAGAGAATGGAAACAGCCTTTGCAAAGAACAGTGAATAATGCCCAGAAACCTTTTTTATAGGCAGTTATTCTAAAACCGTTTACACTTATTTACAATGGTGCTTTATAAAAACAAAACAAAAAAACAAAAAAAATGGTAGCACTTCCTAAAATATTTTGGAACTTTTTTTAAACTTTTTTTTTCTTTTTTTAAAACTCCCTTGTCATAAAAGCCAACTTACATTAAAATATACATACTACAAGACAACACAACTAACAAAATATATAATAAAACTCATACAAGTAGAAAATTCTGAGGTATTTCTGGTTTGAGGTGATCTGTGGTCGTGAAGTTTTTTCAAAACTTTTTTTTTTTTTCAGTTTTAAACCTCGGAAGCCACGTAATGCGTATGTGTGTTCTAATTTTTTCTTTTCTTTTAAAAAATCATTGCATGGTTTGCAAGTTAAAAAAATATTTAAATGTTGAATCAGCAGCATTAGGAACATTCACTGATTAGAGCGAGTTTATGGCATAAATAGAATCAACCGTGTTGAACATACGCACCACTGTTAAGATGAAAGAGTTGGGTGACAGAGTTCAGAGAACGAAGAATCAAGAAGAACCAACTTGGAGGTTTGTCAACCGACGGCGAACCTTGGCCTGGGTGTGACAGGCCCCAATGGGACAATGGAACTTACTTCCGAGCAAAGTATACCAATATGCTTAGGATCGGGGCCGAGAAAGTACAGATGAACACTAGGCTACAAAAGTGCAGCTGAGAACCCCCATTTCAAAGTGGTTTAAGTGTCATGGCTTCCATTAAAGAAGTCTGGGAAATGTAAGCGTTGGGAGGCATTAATGCTTAAAATAAAAAACAGAAGCCCACCGAACCACACACCCAATTTCATTGGAGATACCAAAAGAAGCTGAAAAGATCTGGAATGGGTTTAAATCTGTCACACAGATGGGCTGCAATATAAGAGTAAACAACATGGTTATCTCCACATATCCCATCCACATCGGCCAACCCACTGAATAAAGCACATTTCCTGGGAAATGTGGATGCATCGGGATATAACGACTGAAATCCAGAACCTTTAAGAATTTCACTAGTTTCTCAAGCACATTTACTTGGAAGTAAGGCCTATTGCTCAGTGGGATTTCCAAGGAAATCAGTTTCCGATCACAGCATTACACGCTAAGAACCTGTTGCAGGCATGAACCGTCTTCTTTTTGAGCTTACATGTTTTGTTTTCCCTCGTATTTTTATTTGAAAACGGACTTTTAGAAACTCCAAACGTTGCTCCAATCGGATGCCGCGTGGGAAATTTGCCCAAAACGCAGCAATTCAGCCCCAAGACCGCATTCTCTGAACTTTTTTTTAAAGATATAGGGGTTTTCTTTTTCCTTTATGTAAATACCACTGAAGCCTGAGATAACGAAAGGACCTCATTCCGCCGGCGATTTGCTGTGACCCAACTTTCTCCGTGCTCCGCAGCGGTTTTAATACTCTTGCCTCAAAACTTGCCCCTTCCTCTCATGAACTGTTTACCTGAGAAGTAGCTCCCTAAGCAGGTGTTTCTCCTGAATGCTGCCAGAGTTCAACGTCTTCTCTCCCAAGTCCCAATACTAAATTTTTCCCTTTCGATTCTATACCATCAAAGAGTGAGCGTTCTTCTTCTTGGCTCCTCTCCCAATTCCCCGCCTCCCCCCTCACCCCCACATTACGGCGACACCCGTTACACCCGTAAAAGACACGTCTGCTTTTGTTTTCTTTTTTTTTCCTTCTTTTTTTCTTTTTTTTTTAAGCTCGCTGTCAAAAATAGAAAAGGAACAACGGAAAAAGAAAAGTCGTGGGGTGTGAGAGTCTTGTTATGAGGTGTGATCTTATGTAACAGTCTTTTTAAGCTTGCAGCATGTCCTTGCCGATGGGTAGGCTTTTGTTTGCTTGGTATCGCCGATGCCTCGCGTAGAAAAAACAGACCGGACAAAAGAGAAAACCCAGAAAACAGGATTATTATTATTATTTAAAAAAGGGAAATAAAAGTGAGTCCATTGAGGTCTTGAGGTACCTGCACCGTTATCTGCATTCATTAGTCGGCACCCGAATGCTTGCTGAGATGTCCTCGTTTTTCCTCCCCCCCCCCCTCGTTTTAATACAGTAGAGCAATGCGCTGGTAAAATTGATCCAGTCAAAATAATAATAATAAAAACATCAACGACAATAATAATAACAATAATAATAATAATAATAAAAAGTCAAGATTAAAATAGCAGCTGCATTTGTGTGTGTGTGTGTGTGTAAATGTATGTGTGTGTGTGTGTATGTTGGATTGTGGTTTAACTTCTTTCTTTTAAAAAAATCCAGTGAGTCTGGAAAGACCACAAAAAATAAAAAACAAAAAAACCGTGAACCAGGCTTTAGATACTTGACTCTTTGGGCAACAAGTCCACGTTGGTGACAGAGGTCACAATGGAAACCAGGCAGTCCGAGGTAGGGCCGTTTACTGATTTGCGTATCTGAGAAATCCGCTCCTCTACGCAACCTGCCGAGAGGCGGGCCTCTGCGTCGTGGTCCCAGCATTCTTCTATCGTGACACAAAGCTGTGCCAAACCCTGGAGACAGAGGGTAAGAGGACAGGGGTGTTTAGCTCATAGGACACCGAGGGTGGAGTTAGGAACAGCATTAAGCATAGAATCCCACTTCCCTTCCCATCACTGCTGACCCCGCCTGGTCGCTACTAGGTGCTGCTGCCTCAAGCCGGGATAAAAACTGGCGCTGATTTCTTTGTGTTTATGAAAGGCGAACCATATCACATTTATATATTGCAATTTACTCATTTCGGAACATTGATCACCCACTTAACAATTGAAGGAAAACCTTTCAGTGGAGTGCAGTATGTAATAGAGCAATACAAAACTATCACGAGTCAAATTTGTGGAGTCCGGCTTCAATGATCGGATTCAGTGGTCAAGAAAAGCCAGAACGATTAAAGAGATGTCTAAAAACAGACAAGAGGAGCGTCCTACGCAGCAGAGAAAAAACAGCAGACACGGGCTGACTGCTTCAAGTGAGATCCAGACCTTTGTGGCGTGTTCTACAGATACTATTTTTTCAACCAACACAAACAATCTGCCAGTCTGGGGAATTTATTTCATTAGTTTAGCTCTCTTTTATTTTCCTTATGTCTAAATGGATGCCCGGAAGTGTTCTAAGGCACTGCATCCGTATATTAATTGGACCAAAACCCAGAAATGGCTTATAAAACAACAGCAACAGCAGCAGCAACAATATAAAGCAGGTTTCCTGGGTCTACACAGAATCAACCCCTCAGAAAAACTCGTCACTTAGGGCAAGACCCAAAGAACTTTCTATGTAGGCAGAGGCTTGAGAATGCCTCTCCCTGACCCATACGATTGGACCTGGTTTTAAATCTCTGAATCCTCTGAATTTCTGTTTCATTCACTTTCATGGTGTTTCTTTCATATATGTGCTTTCCCCTGCTCTTATCTGTGTTTGTTTCTATATTACATTTTTTTTTAATGTTAGATGCTGTAAAGATGCTTTTAAACAGATAATAAAATACATAAAAGCTGAGGAGAGAGACAGACAGACAGAGGGAGTGAGGTGTTTGTGTACAGCCCTGCCACACACATCACATTACATCACAATCTGCTTTTGAAAGTCCCCTCGGATTAGAACGAATAAATGAAGAAAGCTGATGTAAAAAGAAAACACGGATCCAAATCTCTGCACAGTGCTTGGAACTCAAGGTTCCTCAAATTCAAGCCACATTATAATTTGAAATAGGTTTTCTTCTTCTAGAGAAACCAGGAGGACCTGCTAATCTCCCTTTCTCTTCTCCTTGCTCCTCTCACTGCACTCCTAAGGGCTACTCAGAACCACTACAAATTAAGGCAATGCTAATAGTAATACTGATACTAACACTAAAGGTATTACCTTTAGTACTTTTAATACTAAAGGTAAAGGACCCCTGGGCGGTTAAGTCCGGTCAAAGGCGACTATGGGGTTGCGGCACTCATCTCGCTTTCAGGTCAAGGGAGCCGGCGTTTGCCCGCAGACAGCTTTCCGGGTCATGTGGCCAGCAGGACTAAACCGCTTCTGGCGTAACGGGACATCGTGACGGAAACCAGAGTGCAAGGAAACACCGTTTACCTTCCCGCCAGATTGGTACCTATTCATCTACTTGCCCTGGCGTGCTTTCGATCTGCTAGGTTGGCAGTACTAATACTACCACTACTAGTAGTAATAATAAACCCCACCAAATTTTAATCTACAGTGGTACATCGGGTTAAGAACTTAATTCGTTCTGGAGGTCCATTCTTAACCTGAAACTGTTCTTAACCTGAAGCACCACTTTAGCTAATGGGGCCTCCCGCTGCTGCTGCGCCACCGCCGTGCGATTTCTGTTCTCATCCTGAAGCAAAGTTCTTAACCCAAGGTACTATTTCTGGGTTAGCGGAGTCTGTAACCTGAAGCGCCTGTAACCTGAAGTGCCTGTAACCCAAGGTACCGCTGTAGAGGGTTTTGTCTTTTTTTTAATGCTGCAAGTCAAAAACTTGTGATTGACTTGAATGGAGCTTCCTGCTCTAAAGCGCGGTACTTTTGGAACCTAGTTGCTAGAGAAAGGATTTAAACAGTATTAATGAGAAAGGACATACAGGGTGTTTAAGCCAGTGATCCTTGAATGCAGGGCGCATCTTCTTGTGAACCACCACTTCCTGTAAGTCCTCGAGTGATGGATGCTGCCCGATCTCCTCTTCGAAAGGCAGCATATATTCATCTACCGGACCTGAGTTGGAATAGGAAGGAGAACATCATTATGTGGCAGAGCTCCTTGGAAGAGACAGAAAGCTCTAATTCAGGGTGACCTATGGCTGTGTACACATTACCAGCTTAAAACAGATAATAACAATAACAATAATAATTTATTATTTATACCCCACCCATCTGGCTGGGTTTCCCCAGCCACTCTGGGCGGCTTCCAATAAAACACTAAAATACAGTAACCTATTAAACATTAAAAGCTTCCCTAAACAGGGCTGCCTTCAGATGTCTTCTAAAAGTTTGGTAGTTATTTTTCTCTTTGACATGTGGTGGGAGGGCGTTCCACAGGGCGGGTGCCACTACCGAGAAGGCCTTCTGCCTGGTTCGCTGTAACTTGGCTTCTCGCAGTGAGGGAACTGCCAGAAGGCCCTCGGCACCGGACCTCAGTGTCTGGCTGAACAATGAGGGTGGAGACGCTCCTTCAGGTATACTGGACTGAGGCCGTTTAGGGCTTTAAAGGTCAGCACCAACACTTTGATTTTTTTTTTTTTTTAATAAATTTTTATTGGTTTTACAGCATTTTTTAAAAAGAACAAACAAACACAAAACAAAACAAACATACAAAATACTTTCAAAGATATTTTCATAAACCTCTTTTCTTGGACTTCCCCATACCCCCCCTCTCTGCATCCCAGTGTCCATATTTGAATTAGCAACTCCCAGTTGTTACTTTCTGATCTCTGTCATCTTAGTCCTCCTTTATTATCTAACCTTGTATCCCTGTATCCTGTTGCTTCTAGCAACCACAACATTTTAACATTCATTAAGTTTGTAGTAGTCCTTAAGATAGCTCTTAAATTTTTTCCATTCTTCTTCCACCATCTCTTTACGTTGGTCACGGATTCTGCCTGTCATCTCAGCCAGTGTCATATAGTCCAACACTTTCATCTGCCATTCTTCCAGAGTAGGTAAATCTTGTGTCTTCCAATACTTTGCGATGAGTATTCTTGCTGCTGTTGTGGCATACATAAAGAAATTTCTATCTTTCTTTGTCACCAATTGGCCGACAATGCCCAAGAGAAAGGCCTCTGGTTTTTTGGGAAATGTACATTTAAGTACCTTTTTCATTTCATTGTAGATCATTTCCCAGAAGACCTTTATCTTCGGGCATGTCCACCAAAGGTGGTAAAAAGTACCTTCAGTCTCTTTACATTTCCAACATTTATTATCGGGCAAATGATAGATTTTTGCCAGCTTGACTGGGGTCATGTACCACCTGTATACCATTTTCATAATGTTTTCCTTTAAGGCATTACATGCCGTAAATTTGATACCGGTGTTCCATAACCATTCCCAGTCATCTGACATAATGTTGTGTCCAACATCCTGCGCCCACTTAATCATAGCAGATTTAACTGTTTCATCCTGTGTGTTCCATTTCAACAGCAAGTTATACATTCTAGATAAATTCTTAGTATTGGGTTCTAGCAATTCGATCTCTAGTTTTGATTTCTCCACTTGGAAACCAATTTTCCTATCCTGTTTAAAAATTTCCATTATTTGGCGATATTGAAACCAATTTTCTACTTTGTGCTTCAATTTCTCCTGACTTTGTAGTTTAACCTTGTCTCCATCCTGTTCTAAAATTTCCCAATACTTCGGCCATCCGACCTCCATATTGAGTTTCTTCACTGCTTTAGCCTCCACTGGTGACACCCATCTAGGGGTTTTATTTTCCAATAAGTCTTTGTATCTTATCCAGACATTAAATAATGCTTTTCTAACAATGTGATTTTTAAAGGTACTGTTAACCTTGTCATACCAAAGATATGCATGCCAACCAAAAGCATTATTGAAGCCTTCCAGATCCAAGATGTCTGTATTCTCGAGGAGCATCCATTCTTTCAGCCAGCAAAACGCTGCTGCCTCATAGTACAATTTTAGGTCCGGCAGGGCAAAACCCCCTCTTTCTTTAGCGTCAGTCAGTATTTTGAATTTAATTCGGGGCTTTTTGCCCTGCCAGACAAATTTCGAAATGTCTTTGTGCCACCTCTTAAAACATTCCATCTTATCAAGAATCTGCAAGGTCTGAAACAAAAATAACATTCTAGGCAATACATTCATTTTAATTACTGCAATTCGGCCTAACATTGACAGTTTCAGATTTGACCATATTTCTAGATCTTTTTTAATCTCTGACCAACATTTTTCATAATTGTCCTTATACAAATTAACATTCTTAGGTGTTAAATAAACCCCTAGGTATTTGACTTTCTTAACCACTGTCAAACCTGTTTCCTCCTGAAACTTCTCCTTTTCCATATCTGTTAGGTTTTTCCCTAAGACTTTAGTTTTTTGCTTATTCAACTTAAATCCAGCCACCTGGCCAAATTGTTGAATTATTTCTAAAACCCTTTTCGTACTAGTGTTTGGCTCTTGCAAAGTCAATACTAGGTCATCTGCATACGCTCTTAACTTGTAGTGTTTAGCTCCGACCTGCACACCTTTGACCTGCTGGTCATTTCTTATCATATTCAGCAACACCTCCAGAACCGAAATGAAAAGTAATGGGGAAATTGGGCACCCCTGCCGAGTTCCTTTTTCTATCTTAAGTTCCTCAGTCACAACATTATTTACAATCAGCTTAGCTTTTTGTTCGGAATATATTGCAGCCATACCATTCTCAAAACCCTGGCCTACCCCCATCCCATGAAGATTCTTCCTCATAAAACTCCAAGAGATATTATCAAAGGCTTTCTCCGCGTCCACAAAGATCAATACTGCTTTAGTGTTTATATTCACCTCCAGCTTTTCCAAAATGTCTATTACATTCCTTACATTGTCCGCTAGGTGTCTTTTAGGGAGAAAGCCTGCTTGGTCTTTATGAATCTTCTCCATCAAAACTCTTTTAAATCTTTTTGCCAAAATGTCTGCAAAAATTTTGTAATCCACATTAAGGAGTGATATCGGGCGGTAGTTCTTGAGTTGGGTCTTTTCAGTCTCTGACTTTGGTATGAGTGAGATATATGCCTCTTTCCACGATTCAGGTGCCCTTTTTCCTTCAAGGATCTCATTACAAACTTCTCTTAATGGTTGAATCAACCATTCCTTCAACGATTTGTAGTATCTAGAAGTCAGTCCATCTGGTCCCGGAGATTTGCCCAATTGCATATTCTGAATGGCAGCCTCTACCTCTTGTTCTGAGATTCTCTGGTTCAAGTCCATCTTACTTTGCTGAGAGATATTTTGTAATCCATATCTTCCAAGGAATTTGTCTATATCTTCTTCATTTTGCGGGCCTTGGGTGTAAAGTTTTTTGAAGTAACTTAGAAAGCAATTTCTAATTTCATTAGGTTTAGATATACTCTTTCCATCAACCTCTAGGCTTGTGACTGTATTTAGTTTCTGCCTTTTCTTCAATTGCCATGCCAAAAGTTTACCGCATTTATTTGCTGATTCAAAAGTCTTTTGTTTCATTTGCTTTATCTTCCATTCAATCTCTTGGTTCATCAATTCCATATATTGAGTTTGATATAACTTAATCTCTCTTAAAATGTCCTGAGACTTTGGTTTTGTTCTTAATTTCCTCTCTCCTTCCTTTATCATTTCCAAGATCTTCTCTTTTTTCTCATTTTGTTTTTTCCTCTTTATTGAATTTTGTTGAATCAAAAATCCTCTCATAACAGCTTTACTTGCGTCCCAGATCACTCTTTTCTCCACGTCAGTCCTCATATTTATTTCAAAATAGTCTTTTAAGGTCTTTTGGGCCTTCGTGAGAATCTCCTTATCTCGAAAGAGGGTGTCATTCATTCTCCATCTAAATTGACCGGTTATTGTGAGTTTCATCTCCATCTTCACGGCGTTATGGTCGGAGCAAGTTTTTGGGCAGATTTCCACTTTCTTAATCTTTGGAGCCAATCCACTAGTAACCCAGATTTGGTCAATTCTGGTCCAGGTCATCATTGCTTGGGAGAAGAAGGTTCCCTCTCTCTCCAGAGGGTTCCTTGTTCTCCAAATGTCTATCAAGTCCATGTTTTCTGTCATTTCGAAAAAAGTCTTGGGGAGTCTCCCTTCTTTAGTGACTGTTAGTCTTTGTGCCTTGTCCATATTAGTGGAGACCACGCCATTCATGTCTCCCATGATTATCATATTATAATCCAGATAGTCCATCAAAGTTTCATGAAGTCCCTTAAAGAAGTCAGATTTGCCTTCATTTGGTGCATAAATTCCAACAACTAAAAGTTTTTCTCCTTGTACTTGTATCTCCACAGCCAGATATCTCCCTTGTTCATCTTTAAATATCATTTTTGGAGCCCATTTCTCCTTCACATATATTACCACTCCCCTCTTCTTAACTTTGTCTGATGAAACAAATTCTTGTCCTAACCTTTTATTTGTGAGTAATCTCCTGTGGGCTCTAGTTATGTGAGTTTCTTGTAAACATATCAAATCCAATTGTTCTCTGTTCAAAATATGAAATACTTGTCTTCTCTTCAAAGGCCCAAGCACCAACACTTTGAATTGTGCTTGGAAATGTACTGGGAGCCAGTGTAGGTCTTTCAGGACCGGTGTTATATGGTCTCGGCGGCAGCTCCCAGTCACCAGTCTGGCTGCCGCATTCTGGATTATTTGTCGTTTCCAGGTCACCTTCAAAGGTAGCCCCACATAGAGTGCATTGCAGTAGTCCAAGCAAGAGATAATTAGAGCTGACTTGTTCACTTTTTCTCAGTTTGGATCAAAGCTGAGGGGTTTTTTTTTGGGGGGGGGGCGGAACCACATCGAAACATAATATTTCCCTAGAAGTAACAGGATAGATACAGGATGAATATGGATTGTGGCTAACAACATGGAAGTGAACTGGATGAAGAGCAAGCTGGAATATGTACACTGCCTAAGTCTCCACAGCAACACCAGAAAGTGGCAAAGATCACAGTTCACACATACATGCAGGTCCCACTATCAGAACTCTAGTTATCCAAGATTTGTTACCCAGATAATTATACCCAAACTTCAGTACATGAATGGCTGGTTCTGATCTCCAAACAGCCATTTAAGCTGGCTTGGTTTCCCCAAACCATAGTTTCAGTATCTACCATTTGTCTGGGCTTGGACAAGTAAATGCATTTAGCAGAAAACTAAAGCAAAAGTTTCCAATCTCATCTTTGTGACCGACCCTGCTGAAAGAGAGGAGGGAAGTGTACTAGCCCAGGACCCACACAGGCTCATTCCCAAAGCACCATATCTCAATGCAGGCACTAGCCCAAAGAGGTGCCTTCCTTCGCTTGGTACAGAACAGACTGTTCCCTTTATGTATTTAGATCCAGAGCTTATTTTTCAGTCATCTAGCACTCCAAGTGCCTTACAGTCAGTAATTAAGGCAAAGGTACAATACCACAAAAGACAATAAAACATATTGAAGGTTAAACCAACCGTTCAAAACAAATATGAAGAAAATAGGTCAATGAACTCAGAAAACTCAAAAGGACCCAGTATGCCTGAACTAACGCTTTCCAACTGATTAAAGAAATATTGTTAATTAATCACGCAAATTTTAGGTGACTGACCAATTAATCTATTCGGTTTGCATGTGAGTAACTCTGGCTTGAGTAAATATAGTAGTATAGGACATAAAAATAGAGGGAGGAAGTATACCATCTGAACTGAAAGCCTAGAATTAAACAGATAAGGAGAAAACAGGCCGTTCTCTAAAAACAACAATTACTTATAATCTCTGGCGGTCCTTAAATCAAGAAAGTTCCTAAATATTGCGTATGCAGGCACAGAGCCCACATGTGTGACTGCACAGCTAGCACAAAGAAAAAATACTTATTATTTCGAGTTTCTAGTGGTCGTTAAATGGACCTTTTGCAGCAGGCAGTACAAAGTTTGCAACCCTTCTGACTACTTCTACATTTCTGGCTCTCAAGAAGGGTGCAATATTGTAAAAGTTCTTGTGTAACCCCAGTACATAACTATATGGAGAAAATGTTATCTGCCATATTGTTGTGCATTCATATGGGAATTTTCTCCGTGATCTGTGGTGGTGGTGGTATTATTATTATTATTATTATTATTATTATTATTATTATTATTATTTACTATTTCTTACTTCGCCAAACCTTTATTAGGCATTACAAGTATAAAGGTAAAGGGACCCCTGACCATTAGGTCCAGTCGCGACCGACTCTGGGGTTGTGGCGCTCATCTCGCTTTACAGGCCGAGGGAGCCGGCGTACAGCTTCCGGGTCATGTGGCCAGAATGACTAAGCTGCTTCTGGCGAACGAGAACAGCGCACGGAAACGCCGTTTACCTTCCCGCCGGAGCGGTTCCTATTTATCTACTTGCACTTTGACGTGCTTTCGAACTGCTAGGTTGGCAGGAGCAGGGACCGAGCAACAGGAGCTCACCCCGTCGTGGGGATTCAAACCGCCGGCCTTCTGATCGGCAAGTCCTAGGCTCTGTGGTTTACCCCACGGCGCCAAACGCATCCCATCCATCCATATATAAAATTTTAAAATATATACAACTAAACAGCCACGTAAAATATATAACAACGAGGATTTTCATTGGGATTTCTTCCCGCTAAATAGTGCCACTCACCACTCTAAGAGATGCTATTGATGAAAACTCAGCCACCCTTGCAGTTACTTCTGGGTTAATGTCGGACAGATAGAATCTGAGATTTACTATTTCATAAAAGTTTATATACCACTTAATTGTTTGGGGGAAACCTTAAAAGCAGTGAGGTGACTAAGGGGGTCCCCACTCTGCTGGCAACATTCCAGTTGGGCAAAGGCGCTCCCAGAATTTCCTGGAAACCAGAGACAGTGGGACTAACCCCAAAGCTGTATACACAGTAGAGATTGTGATACTCACCATCAGCTGCTTTGCACCTGGAGACCAACTCCCACAAGACTAGCCCCATGGCATACATGTCTATTCTGAGGAAGGCATCTCTCTGGAAGTTTATTGCTCCCTCTAACACCTCGGGAGCCATGTATCTTCTTGTTCCCACCTGAGTCAGAAAGAGGAATAGGCCACTGAGACGAAAGGGTGGCAAATACAGAACCCCCATCCTTAAAACTGCGGGGATTTTTCTTCTTTCTTTAATTTAAACCATACTTTCCCGTCTATAAGACGCACCCTGTTTTGCGGGACTCAAATTTCAGGAAATGGGGGGAGGGATCACACAGGGTTGTTGAGCTTTTGGGAGGGGGGCAGGAATTGCTGTAAATCGCTCCCCTGCACGCATCACAAAATCCGCCTCCCATCTGTCCCCTCGCCAGCAGAAGCTGCCAATTGCCCGCCCAACTCCCGCAGCGTCAGCCAATCAACACCACCCACTGACGCAGCAACCAATCACACACACAACCGCCGCTAACAGACGCAGCAGCAACCAATCAAACGTCCACCCTATTCACTACCCATGTATAAGACGACACCAGTTTTTTTGCATGATTTTTCAAGAAAAAAATATAGTCTTATACACGGAAAAGTACGGTAGTCATCATTTGCAGAAGGAGGTGGAGGAGCAAGACTTTCCCATACCCTATGTAGGGCTTCCCTCCCCCTTCCAACTTGAGTCATGAATCTGGTCATAAAGCATTCTCCACATTCAGCACTGCAGGAAATTCGCGGGGGGGGGGCATACCATGTGGGGGTGGGGGTGTGTTTGTGGATGTATCAGTACAAAGCTGAATAGTGGGGCAGCGCTCTCTCCATCTGCACATCCCAAACAAAGAACTGTTGAATAGTTGAAGTGTATCCTGCAACATTGAATGTCAGCTTCTGGTTTGCGCAATTTGCTAGCTGTATTTGGACTGGGCTGATCGCTGGGATGAGCCACTGAGAGCTCTTAGCATCTGCAGCAGAATGAGGCGAAAGAGTGGACCGCGCTACACCAGCCAGTTTCGAATGTTTCGCCATATCAAAGAACGTGCCAGCAAAACAACAAACACGTCGCAGAGAAAGGTCCCAGGGTAACCCACTCACTGCTGTGCCTAGTATTCTCCTTGCGGGGAGATGGATTCTTCAATATAATATATAAACACACAAACACATCTTTTTTGTGATTGTATTCACTGCTACTGAGCGCTATCACCACTATTTCCTTTGCGGATCATGGCAGTCGTTTGGTGTTGGCACCCACGGCACTTTTGTCAAGATGTGAGAACTGGCATCTCTCTCTCTTTTGATCAAAAACCTCCCCCCCTTCCCCCGATCTTCAGGTGAATAAATAATTTTTAAAAATAAAAGAATTGGAAGCATTCAAAAAATTGAAGCTTCAGTGGTTGACTAAAGTGGCAAGAAGCCCATTCTGCCAATTCAGGACTTTGAAACCTGATTCTGCTGCAGACGTAGTTCAGGGACTCTGCTGGACAGCACAGATGGATTCTGTGAACAATGATGTGATCGCATGGAAATGTAGTTTTCCCAACAGGCAAGCCATAGTAAAGGTGATGACTAAGTGCGCCCATTAATCTGACAATTACTACGTCTTGTCCCTAAAAATGGTATAATTTCTTGTCCCGAGGAAATGCTGCTGTATGCACTGAGAAGTGTTGCTAAGGGAGGTAAGCAGACACTTTTGCCAAGCCGCAGGCGTTACCTGTCCGTGGGTGTCTCCTGGAGGTTTCCCAGGTTCAAACCGTACAGCCAACCCAAAGTCTGCTAGCACGGCTGTCAAGTCATTCTTCAGCAATACGTTTTTGCTCTTGAAGTCCCTGCAAGGGGGTGGGGACAGAGGAGGGAATTAAGGTCACAGATACCATCGCTCTGAAATAGGCAGTTCCAGGTGAATATGCCTATGTGAGTTCTGCTATGGATGTAAGCATGAGAAGTGGGTTTGATCTTGTTTTTCATGAACGGAAAGACCAGCAAGTAAAATAAGGCCAACCTGGAGACCAGCTCGTCCTACACCACCACAGAGGGGCTGCCCAGTTGGTATAGGACACACACACCCCAACACGGCCTTTTCGGTGGTGGCTCCCCAGAGGTGGAATGCCCTGTCTCAGAGTTGCATCCATCTCCATTATCAACCTTCAGGAGGAATTTGAAACCATTCCTGTTTATCCAAGGATTTGGCGACTGAATAATTATGTTCCAGGCAACCATAAGATTGTTGGATGGAAGTGTGTCTTTGACTGCTTTAAGACTAACTGTTTTCAGATGTTTTTAATTGTAACTTTTTAAAAATAAAAATCTGTTTTGGAACGTTTGCTTTGTTTTTGTATTATATGTTACATCTGTTTGCCGCTCTGGGCACTTTCAAGAGGAAAGGAGGGATGGAAATTCAATAAATAAGCAAAAACACAATAAGTTTCTAAAACCCATTGCTGTTTTCATCTAGACTTCTCAGCCAGGCCTTTTCTGGAGAGCTGTGTTAGGTTCTGGAACCGTAGCTGTTGCCCTGGCTCCCTCACTTTTTGTCCTTACTTACCCTGTAAGTTCAAAAGCCCTGGCTATTAAGTCATTCCTGAACTTTCTAACATTTTCAGAGTGGGTTAAGAAGAAAAAGGGATGTGGGTGAATATAATTAAATTACAGACCTTAGGCAGCAGATGGCAAGCCCATGTGTGTTTGGCATTATAATTCTCCTGCCATCAATTCAATTCACTGTGGTAACCCTGCTGTCGGACCGCGGGACAACAGCGGGGCCCAGCGACATAATTAATGAGGGCAGAGACAATTGTTTTCTGAAATCTCCTGTCAGAATACGTTACGGAGAGAGACACCGCAGCAGAGAAAGGAGGAGAGTTCAGTGAGTTCCCAGGGCACAGAATGCCCTGCAGGGGAACGGCATCCTCTCGCGATTCTCTATTCTTCTGAGAGAGAGGTCTTCCTCACATCCTAAACACTGGAGGTATGATACAACTGGCATCAAAGATTCCAGTGGCCCAGATGGAGGAAAAAGATGTGGCTGAACCGCTGCTGAGCACTGAAATTGGCGAGCAATATTTTGACAGAATGTTATTTACTCTACTTGTAACAGGGGCAGCCAATGTGTTGTCTTCTGCATCAACAGCGTGGTCAAGAAAGATGGGTACAGTGGTACCTCGGGTTACATACGCTTCAGGTTACAGACTCCGCTAACCCAGAAATAGTACCTTGGGTTAAGAACTTTGCTTCAGGTTGAGAACAGAAATTGTGCTCTGGCGGAGCAGCAGCAGCAGGAGGCCCCATTAGCTAAAGTGGTGCTGCAGGTTAAGAACAGTTTCAGGTTACGAATGGACCTCCGGAACAAATTAAGTACTTAACCCGAGGTACCACTGTATTGTGGTCTAACAACATCAGGAGATTGTGGTGTTTTTTATTTTATTTTATTTTATTATTATTATTATCATCATCATCATCATCATCATCATCATCTCAGGGCTGTTCACAACATAAAATGAATGGGCCTAATTAAGTCATGTGCATTCATTTCAAAGGTCTTTCCTGAGTGAAGCTTCAGCTGAATGTCTCGCCTATTTTAAGAAACTAAAACGGATGAAACTTCTGGTGCGAAAGAGCCACTGACGACGGCAATCGATGCTTCTCTTTTATTTGTTTAGGATTAAACAAAGCAACTTTTGTTTAATACTAGGACAAAACGCGGAACTTTAGCGGAAGGAAGGAAGAACGCCCCAGTATAGATTCAAAGAGGGGGCAGCTGCTTATGAAAACGGAAACCTCCTCCTGCACAGCAGGGGTTGGACTAGATGACCCTGGGATTCCCCCCCCCAACGCTACAATTCTATGAAATCAGATTCTGTTCTCTTGCTGGCAATTTAAGTGTGTGCAATAAAGTGCCGTCAGGGGGCAGTGCAGCACTTAGAAAGCTAGGACAATAGTTTCCAGACTTGTTCCCTTCAATCCTTTCTGCGTGGACATTATCCCTATGTATCTGCCATGCAAACACTGCCATGCTGCAGAGAATTCTAGGCATGCGTGCACCCCCAAATGTGTGCACACAACGCCACGAACCATATCAACTGACAGGGCACCTTAGAGAGCCCCCCAACGCTCCCTTTGCACAGGCAGGCTGGCAATGGTACAGAAGGCCTCGTCCACAGAGCTCCTCTGGCATTGCAGGTACCCTAACAGAGGAACCTCTGAGAGGCTTCCACTCAGTCTGAAAGCCTCTGAGCTGAGGCCGTGCCAAACGGCGCTGGCGCTGATTTGGATTTTCAAAGGGGGAGCCGTGTCAAGGCTGCTGCAGTGGCCCTGAAAGGAAGACTTGAGGCTCCTGAATGTTATTGCGGCATAAGCTTCCGTGGTCCAGATTCTACACAATCTGCGGGGAAACCCTGGAGACTGAATGTGGGCCCTCCACGCCTCATTATCTGGCCCTCAAAACTCTCCCCCCAGGCCACCCTCCTCGCTGGCCCAATTTGGCACCCCAAGTATCTTTGCCTGGCTGGATTGGACCATGAGCTCATAATGCCTCTGGGTGGAAGATAGAGGGGGCATGTAGGAACTAGACCATTGACCCGAGCTAAAATTTGCGTTTGCTTTTCTGCCTCCTTTTGCCTATAGCCCTGCCCAAGGTTGGGATGTGGCCCTTGGAAGCTTGCCCAGAAGGTAATTTGGCCCTTGGAGTGAAAAAGATCCCCCATCCCTGACCGTTAACAACTGATGAAATAGATTCTTGGGCGCAAAAGCTCTTATGCCTTATCCCAACGACTGGACGGCCCCACATTGGCTACTCCTCAGCGGTGTGTGTGTCAGGAGTTCAGCCTACACTCGAGTAGGACCCTGACAGAGACACATGCCCGACAGGCATGTTCTCTCCCTCCTGGGCGTTCGTTCGGAAGCTTCAAAAGCTTTCTTCAGCCCGAACATCACAGCGAGTGCCAACAGACACCGGCACACTTAGGGATCCGCAGAGTTTGCACAACATGCGTAACATACCTTAGCAACTCAGCATTTTGGCTAATCTACTTTATTTACATATAAACACACACGGAGCACTGTAACATGGCTCCCTCTCTCTCTAGCATGAGATAGCAAAGAGAAAAAGAACAAAGGACAATAGTCCCACTTCACGAAACACAATAACACAAACGTCCTGTTTCCGTCACTTCCCACTCTGTGGAGTCAAAACACATACCGTCATGTGAAAGACAACAATCCCATGACTGCAATCATGGAGCAGGAATTCTCTGTGTGTGTGTGTGTGTGTGTGTGTGTGTGTGTGTGTGTGCGACCATCTCTCTGCCTAACTCACCTCACAGGGCTGTTGTGAGGATAAGATGAGATACCTCCATTTTATCCTGAGCTCCTTGCAGGAAGGAGTTGAAACACAATCAGTAAACAAACGCACATTTTGAATCCTTGCCGCACACCCGTATCATTCCCCTCTCTCTCGTCCGCTATGCCTACGGCTTTCTTTCACTGAGCTTGGATAGCACACCTAGCTGGGTTTACACTTATGTAAGCAAAATGAGGCCACCCTGGTCACACACCGAGAGTTGTGTCTCTTTTCTTTGTGCTGTAGGTCACAGGCCTTGCTAGATAGAAGTGCTTCTCTCTATTTCTTCTTCCTTCGTGCCTCCCCAACACACACAACTCTCTCTCCCTCTCCTTCTCTGCTTCAGAACTGAGAGCGGCTCCTTCCCACACAAACAAGTTAATAGGACTTGAGCGAAATGTCTTCATTGACCTGACAATGTATTATGAGGGCACGCTCCTTATATAAAGCACCGCATAACACTGTCCTGGTGCCCGAGGTTAATAACGACAGCAACAAAAACAGGCTCCACGTTTTGCTAAGAGACAGAAACTTGTTCGAAGTAGGGGAAAGAACTTGAACCAGGGTCTTCTTGAATCCAAAGACAACTCTCTATTCACCGGCACTACAATGACTCATTTATTCCCTCTGCGGCTTTAAATTGGCAGGCGGCGGGGAGGGCTGCGTTTGTTAGATGGCAACCCATTCTCTTCCCATTGCTCTCCCTCTCCCAGAACATCTTCCATCATTGCAGTTCATGAAACGGGCACAATGCTATACCTACCATTGCTTGGTCCCGAGGAGCATAACCTGGTAGGCAAATTTGTATAAATCAGTCTTTCCCAACCTGGTGCCCTCCAGCAAAAAAACAATAATGGGGTGTGTGTGTTAAAAATGGTACAGCCATGTTGGTTGGGACTGATGGGAGCTGTATTAAAAACTAGCAAGGGGGCATGAGATTGAGGAAGAAGGCTCCCCTTCAGACTGGTGTTCTACTGCAGGTGAGGTGGTTGCTGAACACAACTGAAACAGGGGACCTTCTGTATACAAAGTACACACCCTTGGATTTGTGGCACAATTGCCTATATTAAAAACAAAAACAAAACCCCACGTACCTGTGTGCTATAGCAGGTTTATGTCCTTCTCCTTTACACCAAGGGACATCTTCGTGCAGGTACGAGAGTCCGCGAGCCATGGTTTCTGCTATATGGCAGAGTTCGTTCCAGCTGACAATGTTCCCTTTCAGGTAGTCAGTCAAAGAGCCCTGGAAGAATCAGAACATGATGTGTAGCAAGGATTCCCTTCCCTATCCTCACCCTGGCTGCTCAAAAGACCCTTATTGCAGCTAGATATAGTTATGAGGGGCATTCAGTTCACAATAGTTATTTATTTAAACAATTTGCCATTATTCAGAGACAATGGAGTGTGCCTCCGGGGGTCTGGAGAATCACAGCGCCTGCTGTGGCTGCAGAAACCGGCAACTGCTACTTCCCATGTGTTGTTGTTGTTGTTTTGCTGCGTTAGCAGCATCAAAGTGACCTCTCTGGGGTGCAAGTCTGGGCAGGATGTATAGAGGTCCTGGGCTGCCCAGGTGACAAGACCCCCTACTTGGCCTCTTAAAAAATGTATAATATTGCTTAGCTACAATAGTCACTATAGTAGTTTGCAAGAATACAATACCAAACAAAAAGTCAAAACTATAAAATCAATCTTAAATGCCAGCTGGAATAAAAAAGAGTCTTTAGTAGGTGCTGGAAATTCAGTAGGGAAGAGGGCTATCTGATGGCCGTGCATTCAAGCCATGGGGAGCCACTAACAAGAACCCTTAACTTGGTCCAGTAACCTATGGGCAGCTCATGCAGACTTCTGGGCATTGGAGTTGTGTGCTGGCAATAGTCTGTCCCCATCAATGGTCTAGTCACAGCCGCTTTGCACCAACTGGAACCTCTGGGCCAAGCTCAGGGGGAGCTCCACAGAGGCTGCATTTCAATCACAGGCATAATCCTGACCAAGTAAAGTGCTTTAAGGCTGCAATCCAGTGTACATTTACCTGGGGGTTGTCCCACTGAACACAGTGGGAGTTACACCTGAGTAAAACAGGTATATGATAATGAGTTGCAAGTAGTGTTCCTTTCAACGGGAGAGCTAAAGATAGGCTTCAGTTTCCCCTCTGGAATAAAACGGATTTAAAGCTGCTTAACTTTTGGCTGCATGGCACCAAATTGTCTGAAAAGCCCCTATTGATTTCCAGCTTCTGCGGAAAGAACTCGGCAAGTTTCTCGAACCTTAGGTCGCACCCTGAGCAGAAAAATCCTCTCTCTTTTTTCTCTAAAAGCAGAGGTGTTTTCATTTTGGACATAAGAAGCCCACAAAAAACAATACCCTCTGGGCTAAGCAGCCTTAACTGTGGCAAAATTGCAGAACCTGATGACGTCTGTATAAGAACGGCAAGGGAGCCCCGCTGTGGTTCCCACCTGCGATGTTGTGGCTGATGTGTACATACCACGTTCCACCCGTACAGAGAAGCAGCCACACCCCTGGTCCCATAAACTCATTTCCAGTGCCACCTACCCTACCCTATAAAAAGCATTAATCAGAAAGGGGGGGGGAGGGGGCTGCATGATCCACCAAGGAACATAGTAATGCAATGAAATTCAATACAGTAACCCTCAGTTTCACATTTATTCAAAGTACACTTAAAACTATTTAGTTTAATTAATTCTACAAAAGTGATGAACCTAAATCAGGTGACACCAGATTTTCAAAGTCTGATGGCCGTTTCCACCTCCAGCAGTCCCCATTCTGCCCCCTTGCTTCTTAATTCTCCTCTAGGTAATCCCACCGTCTCTCAGGAGGTGGAAGCACTGATAAAGAGGGTCTTTGAATGAATTGGTGAATAAATAAAGGAAGTAGGATCTGACACTAAACTCCTTCCCCACTGTTTATCCCATCTCTTTCCCTTCTCTTAGTTTTCCCTGCTTCTGGGAGGGTGAGTGGGCTTTTAAAACCTGCCTCATCTCTTGGCTTCCCCTACAAGGGGAAGGGGTTTGTGTGTGTGTGTGTGTGTGTGTGTGTGTGTGTGTGTGTGTGTGTAGAGTTGCTTCCCCTTCAGTTTGCTTCAGGTCTTCCTGCAGCTATCGAGATGACAACACAGTCACACATCTGTTACCTTGTCATGGTAAGCTGTGATCAGCCACAGCTCTGCCTCCAAGTTTGTTCCTCGCTTCTCTGCTGCAATGAACTGCAAAAGGTTTTCGTGCTTCATGCCTGGGGTGTTGAAAATCTCCCTCTCGCTCTGCCAGGATTGTTTATCCTGTGGGTAGGGCAGGGGAAAAGAAAGATAAATGCTTGGAGAGAGGTGCCGTATGGAATGGGGAATCCTATAAAAATGGGCATTCGTGAAGCTACGTGGCTGCAAATGTTGTACAAAAATCCCACTCATCACAGAACTCTAGGAGCATTTGCACAAGGGCTCTTAAGAAGTGGCTTGTCAGTGGTTGATTTCAACAGCAAAATATGATCCATACACCCCTCAGCCAAACATCGGATTGCACCCGTGCATATTCACCGGACATGCTGCCAGTCTTTGTCAACAGCATTGGAGCCAAATGGAGAGTCTGACCTAGTATATGGCAGCTTAATGCTTTGCAATGGGAAGAGACTTACATTGCTTTCTTGCGGGTAGGATAATTTCCCCAGGAGAAGAATTTTAAAACTTGTTTGTTGCCACACTATTCCAATTCAGTCGCTTCTCCATGTCTCCATTTAAGCTTGATGGGCATAACTTTCTAGTGTCAACCTTAACTGATGCTTCCCCCTTTGCAGTTTTTTTGAACAATGCAACTAAAATTACATTGGTACAAAAAACTAAGAGAGGGGAAACTGCACATGTGTTTGCACATAACACAAAGCCATGGTTTGTTTTACATGCAAACGAATAAGCTGTGACTCCAAAGCTTGTCTTATTTTCCAGCTGCTCTTAGAGCCTTCTGCCTCTGTGGCCTTGCAAGTATCTGGGATGGGGTTAAGAAAGGTTGCTGAGTTCTGACCAAACCAGAGTTAAAAGTTAAACAAGCCATTGTTCATGAGCCAAGAACAAACCTTGACTTCAGATTGTGGTTTGTTGATAGAAAAGAAATCATGATTAGGCTGGAGGGGTCGGTTCAGATAGCCAAACAAACCTTGACTTTGGTTGAACACACCACGACTTAGCTTTATGTGCAAACCATGCCATTGTACATCACCCAGAATACCTTCTTTGGCAAAACGCACACACAAGTTCTATTAAATAATGCAACTATTCCTACAAAACTCCAGCTGGAGAAATTTTGCAGTTTCACTTAACTAGGAAACATAGAGTTTTAAAATGAAAGTTCTGTTATCCAACATTTCCCACCTATCCGTTGTGTCAAAGAGAAAGGAAGAGAACCAAGGAACTGTTAAATAAAGCTTGGCTAAAGGTTTTCAAAAGCTACACAGAAAAGCACAAGAAGTAGATAGACATTAACCAGATTTAAACCTTTTGTGTGTAATCTTAACAGTTACAGCTTTCTAATCTGGATTAGGGCAGGATATCCAACTAGTTAGCCAGAGCTGGCTTGGAACAGATGACATTAAAATCTTCTTTAAATCCACGATGGCAAACAAATTGTGGAGGATTAAAAAGAATAAGGGACAGTGTTTAAAGATTTCTCAGACTATAGCTAAACTACAGACTTAAGAACTGGTTCAACAATCATTCCCTCAGTCATGGGGATCCTTAGGAAATTTACTTTTGTGGGGAAAGAGAAGTAGGGTTCACTGGTAGAGAATCCTCAGCATCTTCATCCTGCTTTCAAAATTATTTGGGGAACATCTCAGGGGATTAAACTGGTGGAACAGAAAGTATGGATAGGCCTGCAGCCAACTTGTAGATATGCTTCTCTGTTCCATAATTCTAGACATGATAACTCTGAAAGCACAGCTGAAAATTGTGCACCAAGGCAACTTAAGCAAGCATCTAAAACCTGTATAAAGGTAAAGGGACCCCTGACCATTAAACCCAGTCGCGGACAACTCGGGTTGTGGCGCTCATCTCGCTTTACTGGCTGAGGGAGCCAGCGTTTGTCCGTAGACAGCTTCCGGGTCATGTGGCCAGCATGACTAAGCAGCTTCTGGCGAACCAGAGCAGCGCATGGAAACGCCGTTTACTTCCCCATCAAAATGGTACCTATTTATCTACTTGCACTTTGATGTGCTTTCGAACTGCTAGGTTGGCAGAAACTGGGAATGAGCAACGGGAGCTCATCCCGTTGTGGGGATTCGAACCGCCGACCTTCTGATCGGCAAGCCCTAGGCTCAGTGGTTTAGACCACAGAGCCACCCATAACCTGTATACAGACCCATAAATCCCCTTCCACACCTCTCTCCTCGTTAATATGGTTTTACTCCAATCAGTGCTGGGCAAACAATGTATTGACTTCTTCGACATCACCAAATCTGGCAATGGTGCACACAATCAAATTCTGGATTAGGAGTGCTTCCAGTGCTGCGTAAACAGAGTTCCACCTGTGCGAAAGGATTTTCTCTGATTCTTTCTGCCTGCCCCCACCAGATCCACTCTGGGCATTTCCCCAAACTTCTGGATCAGACTTTGAGGGGCATGGGGTGGGGCTACAGGAGGAGGTTCTGTTGCACAATCAGAAGTTTGTTGCATGAGCAGAAAGTAGCTTTGCATGCAACTCTTTTAAGACTTGGGTGCCCACAAACTGTAGGCGTCCTTTGCACAAGTGGGAAAACAAACTAATAAGCCACAGCTAACCAGTGTTTCCTGTGACATTCAACCTTGGAACTATGGTTAAGGGCTTCTAAGCAAGCCAGGATTTGTAAGATTACTCTAAACTGTCTCGTTCAGAAGCTGTGAATCGGAGTTTCCTGATTCACACATCGCCAAGCTAAGGCCGACTGCAGTTTTCTGACTTATGAGGGAGGAGCAAAAGGGCACCAACCACTCAGCACCATGTATTTTCTCTACAGTGCCAACGTGGCACACTGTTCTGTCCTGTTTCCAGAACAGAAAAGAAGTGCGGACATTTCAGAGGCGTGCCCGTTTAGAAAAAAACCAAAAAGAAACAACCAAGAAAACATTGTTAATTATGCAGAAGGTAAGTGCTGTTCGTAGATAAATGAGTCACTGATTTTCTAGGTACAAACAGCAATTTAAAACAGGCTATTTGCTTTCAGCCCTGGGCTAAAGCTTTAATACACAAAGTGGGTGTGGGGGTGCTTGTGGGGGTGGAATGCTTAGAGGTCTCCCAAAGCTGTTTTTTTTTTAAACAGGGCCATCTCTGCTAATCACAAAACACTTGATTAGCTCAGATTTATAATGGAACCACAGTGGAGATGATACGCCACTTTTGCAACTAACCATTGCGCAGATGGTTTTTTAAAAGGTAATGGCAAGCACAGGAGGTTCCCACTCAGCCTGTGATCGCTCTTTGCATGGGTAGAAAATCCCCCTTTGGCATAAATGCAAGTAGCAAGCATTGGTGTGTGTGTGTGTTTCGTGCAAAGCTTCCATGACACACCACCTCACCTGCCAGGGTCTCTATCTGAACTGGGGGAAGAGGGGAGGGCAGTTGCTATTTACTTCTTAAAACCCCATTCACACAACTGCTTACTGAAAGAATGGTGCCTTGTCTAGTTTGGCTCTGCCACGAGATCCGCTCCGAGGTCTTTTGGGTGCTGCAGAGCAAGGTTCTTTCATATCACTAGCGAAACAGAAATATGTAACATCTGAACTCAAGCGAAAGTGCCCTGCAGATGTCTGTGTGTGGTTATCAGCCCAGCTCATAAACAGCAAGCCCTGCGGGAGGTGGAGGTTGCTAACGAGATAAATGAGGTGGGAGCCCTTGAACTTTTGTGTCCCGCGAGGGTGCCCAATGCCGCCCCCTTTCTCGCAGCAGATAGCCAACCTGAAGGCCCAAGAATTCAAGGAGTTCTACATTTGCTTATGGGGTAGACCTCCCAGCTCCAAGGGCACCCCATCTTCTATGCACCTTAGCCATTTTCTTACTGATTTAAATCTATGTAGCTCAAGGAGGATGGCATTTAATAGACACTGCATTACGTAGCAACAGAGAATCCTGAGTTTTACCCAAATCAGACCCATATATACCGTATTTTTTACTCTATAAGATGAAGCACCTAGTTTTTGGAGGAGGAAAACAAGAAAAAAAATATATTCTGAATCTCAGAAGCCAGAACAACAAGAGGGATCGCTGCGCAACGAAAGCAGCAATCCCTCTTGCTGTTCTGGCTTCTGGGATAGCTGCGCAGCCTGCATTCGCTCCATAAGATGCACACACATTTCCCCTTACTTTTTAGGAGGGAAAAAGTGAGTCTTATAGAGCAAAAAATATGGTAATAAAAAATAAACTGGCAACTTGCTGCTGGCACCAGCCAGATTCCTATAGTTTCCACACCTACGTGCTGGTCAGTTTCCACATTTTCTCACAAAGTGTTCTGTATGCAGCCTGCATGTAAGAGACCATGTAAGAGACCTGTGGTCTGGTCTCACTGACCAATCCACCCACATAACTTAGCAAAAAGAACACTAGATGTTGGGAAGGGGGGAGCATTCCCCACTGTAGTCCTTCGTTCAGGCGCTCCATGGTGTCTCTGCAGATTTGTGGTTGAAGACGGGAGATGACACATCCAATGCGTTATATTCTTCCTATTGATTTTTAATTGCATCTTTTATTGCATCTTTCATTTCTTGTATTGCATTTTACTACGCTGGAATTTGAATGGTACGAAACACAATACATAAGAAATAAAAGAAGCAATAAAAATATAATTTAAAACCATACAGCATCTAGCTGCAATACAGGCGGAAAAACCACCAAATGGTTCACTAAGACCCTCAGTGATTTTCAAGCGGCCCAAAGGGCGAAAGTTCAGGAACCACTGACATTGTGGGGATTTCATATCCCAATATCTTTTTAATGTGACTTTTGATTCTCCACCAACCCACAGTGCTTTTATATTGTGTGTCTCCATTATAATTGCTCGTGGCAGCGTACAATGCAAAATAAACCCAGAGTACATTGGGGACAACCATACCAAAGTGTGGCGCTGATAGCACCAAGGTTGCAAGTTTGATCTCTGTATGGGATAGCTGAATATTCCTGAAATTGCAGTGGGCTGGACTGGATGATTGCAGGGGGCTGGACTACATTGCCACTGTATTCTGCTCTGGTCAGACCTCACCTGGAGTACTGTGTCCAGTTCTGGACACCACAGTTCAAGAAGGACACTGACAAACTGGAACGTGTCCAGAGGAGAGCAACCAAAATGGTCAAAGGCCTGGAAACGATGCCTTATGAGGAACGGCTAAGGGAGCTGGGCATGTTTAGCCTGGAGAAGAGGAGGTTAAGGGGTGATATGATAGCCATGTTCAAATATATAAAAGGATGTCACATAGAGGAGGGAGAAAGGTTGTTTTCTGCTGCTCCAGAGAAGCGGACACAGAGCAATGGATCCAAACTACAAGAAAGAAGATTCCACCTAAACATTAGGAAGAACTTCCTGACAGTAAGAGCTGTTCGACAGTGGAATTTGCTGCCAAGGAGTGTGGTGGAGTCTCCTCCTTTGGAGGTCTTTAAGCAGAGGCTTGACAACCATATGTCAGGAGTGCTCTGATGGTGTTTCCTGCTTGGCAGGGGGTTGGACTCGATGGCCCTTGTGGTCTCTTCCAACTCTATGATTCTATGATCCTCAGGGTCCCTTCTAACTCCAATGAGCCTATGATCTACGGTCTGTGATCTATGGTCTACAGCAAGAAACAAAGAAGCAGCAAACCAACCCAAAGGAGAAGGAATACGAGACTCGTAGAAAGTCTGGGCCTCCATATGGTGTTGGACTACAATTCCCATCATGCCCTGGCCATTGGGCCATGTGGCTGGAGCTGATGGGAATTGAATAAAAATAGCATCTGGGGAGCCACTTGGCTTGAAGTTTGAAGCTTGAAGTTTGAAACAGCCCATATGGTCTCCAGGTGTGCCAGTATTTCTGACCCTACAAATGGTCGCTCAATTAAAAATGAGGCTCCGGTTAAAAATCAGTTATCAACAAGAGGCGGGCATTGCAGGGGGGTGACCCTCGTGGTCCCTTCCAACTCTACAATCCAATGATAATATCTTTGGACTCCCTTCTCCAAGCAGCCATTGGGAAGGAAGTAATTCTGAATGGCAGGTACAGTCCTGGCCACTCACCTGTATGGGGAAGATTTTGACTGCCACGTAGTCATTCATCAGCTGAGCTTTCCAGACGCAGCCAAAGCGGCCCCTAGCCTTGATCTCCAACAGCTGCAAGGGTTTAAGTCCAACCAACGGAGAAGGGGGCGGCAGACCCGGGTCCTGAAAACAAGATGTGGGAGATGATATAGATAGACAAGTTGGAAGTTGGGGACATTTTTGCTTCAGGTATGACCAAATGTGGGTGTGAGCTCTATCGTGCCTTTTCCCTAACCCAATAATGCTAGAAAAATGCAACCTGTGCTGCTGTTAGAAGTAGTACGACTCATGCAACACGTTGGCGACTAATATACACACAATAATTATACATTCTTTATCCATCTTCTGAGAAAAATACAAAACCTTGTGCAAAGCCACAGAAACTTGCAAACTACCCAGTCTAAGATGAACTTACAATGTCTGATTTCAATAGATTTTTCAAATGCTTAACTCAGTCTTTTGTTTTCTTTATCTTTTTAGGCAAGTTCATGAAGATACCAACAAAAGATAAGTTCGGTGTTGTTCACAATACCGAGAGAGGCTAGTGAAGTTGTACTTGGACTGCCAGGGCAAAACAGGTGCAAAACTCCTGTCTACAACTTCATTAACATCCATCTGCAACTTCACTACCGTCTCTTGGTATTGTGAAATACACCAAACTTACCTTTTGTTGGTATCTTCATGAACTTGCCTAAAAAAAATAAAACAAAAGACTGAGTTAAACATTTGAAAAATCTATTGAAATCAGACATTGTAAGTTCATCTTAGACCGGGTAGTTTGCAAGTTTCTGTGGCTTTGCACAAGGTTTTGTATTTTTCTCAGAAGATTGATAAAGAATGTATAATTATTTTGGTAATTATTGTGTGTATACTATTCCCTAATCCAGGCTGGTTGAGGTACAGCACGAACTAATGAACTAATGCTGGCTTGCCAGATGCCTCCCCCAGGATAAAATTAGAGGATTCCCAAGGATCCTAAAGGCAGTCTTTTCAATTTCAAACCGGGAGAAGCATCTCTTAGGTCTTCCAGCCTGGGCCTGGTGACATAAATGTAGGTGAGGGGCTCTCCTATTCCCAGGAAGCTTACTCAGGACTTAAAGATAAAGGTAAAGGGACCCCTGACCATTAGGTCCAGTCGTGGCCGACTCTGGGTTTGCGGCGCTCATCTCGCTTTATTGGCCAAGGGAGCCGGTGTACAGCTTCCGGGTCATGTGGCCAGCATGACTAAGCCGCTTCTGGCGAACCAGAGCAGTGCACGGAAACACCGTTTACCTTCCCGCCGGAGTGGTACCTATTTATCTACTTGCACTTTGATGTGCTTTCGAACTGCTAGGTTGGCAGAAGCAAGGACTGAGCAACGGGAGCTCACCCCATCGCAGGGATTCGAACCGCCGACCTTCTAATCAGCAAGTCCTAGGCTCTGTGGTTTAACCCACAGCGCCACCAGCATCCCCTACTCAGGACTTACTCAGAGGTAAATAGAGGATGTAAGGAAAGGCTTCAAGTAAAACAGAATTAGTGGCCCACTTCCTCAAGGTGGGGAGCAGGAAAGGCAGGTAAAATGGGCCACCACTTCTGTTTTACTCAATGCTATTCCTTACATTCGCTATTTACATCGAAGTTTGTTTCGCACGTTATGTAAAAGCAAACCCAAGTTTTTGCCGCTACAGGTACATTGAATGGGGTAGCTGCAGCCAATCTCAGCCCCATGGTGAATGTACACATGAGACATACTTGAAGATATCTGATTGTTGCATGCCTACATTGAACACGTGGTTGTCTTAAGAAGCTAAAAATGTAATTTGCCCAAGTCTCCAAACTATAAGGGCTTTACGAATACAAAGTCTGACCTTGGTAAGTTTTTATCACAATGCATTTGAAAAGGACTAATATGCCTTAACGCTTAAATGTCTCCATCTGTACACTTTCAACGCTAAGGAATGGCAGTGACCTGTTTCTGAACCTCAAAAATCTGATTCAGTAAAGAAAACAATGAAAAGAAATAAAAGAAATATTTCCTTCCAGTGTTTCAGTTGACTGGCTTTAGCGTCACGCATTATCCTAACTAAAAGTGTTAATTCAACAGGAAAATGAGGCCAGTGCAAACTCAAGCAACTTTTCACCCAACAGTCACAGAACTTTTAAAAAGTAATATTCTGTATGAGATATTCAAAGTTGTTTTGTGGCGACTATGACACTTTTTCTTGGCCATACCTAGACCGCCCTGCCTTCCCCAATTATGTTTGAAATAGAGTACGGGGAGCCATTTTGTTTTGTGTGGTTTTTTTAAAAAAACAACAACACAGAACAAACTGGGTGGAAAGGTTCGCTTAATCCACCATCCAGCCAAATAGTAGCCAGTTAAGACACCTCTGGGAAGCTCACAAACGGTGCTCAAAGGGACAGTTTCTTTCTCTTGTTTCTCCCCAGCATCTGGTTCTCAGGAGGTAAACAGCCTGTATTCATGGGATTGCACTAAGTTAGAGGCGCTTTGCAGAGTGCCTATTGCGCAGTCAAAACATTGCTGCGCAAGCGGAAAGGCAAGTACATTACTAAAGGTACTTACGCAACAGGTTGCACAACAGCAACCAGCTGTTGCACGAGGGGAAAAGAAAACCATGTGGCTGAAGACTGTCGCGCCACAGATTCCACAGCAAGAACCGGCTATTGCGCGAAGAGAATCAGCAGCTTCTCCCCTGTTTATCTGCCCTGCTCTCCCTTTCTAAATCCTGTTTGCAGAAGCGGTTTCTGCAAATGCTTAGCTGCCTGAAACCACCCTTAGTTTCCCAGGTGCTCCTTGCTTCTCGCCTACCTCACTGATGTCGACGTGCCCGTAGGGAGGCTTGCGGTGACGGTACATCCAGAAGGCAAGGAGAATGGCGATGGAGAGGGCAATGATGGGAAGCAGAGAGTAAACCAGAATGTTGAGCAGCGAGAGGCTTGGCGGCGGAGGCTCATAGACCACTGCAGGAAGAGGAGGGAAGGAACAGTAAGGATCCCAGACAGGGTAAGAATTGTCTTGCCGCTTAAGACGAAATGACCGTTCGCTCCAGCATCCCAAGGCAGAATTCCATCACCCTGGTTGGATTTTGGTTCTTCATTTATTTTAATTTGTTTATTGCGTTAATACCCCCAAAACAACCCTGTGAGGTTGGCTAGGCTGAGAGACAGTTGGCTGCCTCCACGGTCACATATGGCTGAGTGGGGATTTGAGTTTATACAGAATGTAATAGGCTATTAATATCTGCATGCATTAATTGGATAAGAACACTATATCAATTTATATAAGAGTGTATAGGAGTTTATTACACTGCATTTTTGTTAATGCACCTCTTTGATCTGTTTTCCCTCACACCGCACACCCTGTTCTGCCCGCACAGGGGCCAGTTATTTAGTGATAGCAAATCTGCGTATTAGGTTGAAGGAATAACATTGCTGCCCCTTTAAGAAAAGATAGTGCCTTTCCCCCCTTTTGAGACCCCAAGGCAGGTTGGGAAATGTAGGCACACCAATAGTCTACTTTCTATTGGCTCTGCCAGAGAGCAGGAAAATACCTCCCTCCTATTGGCTCTGGCCAGAGTGGGAAGAAGCCTCCCTTTCTCCTTTGTAATCTAGTGACAGCCTAGTTATGGCAAAGTCCAACAAGAAGGGCAAACTCACTTTGTCCTTACAGAGCTCCACAGAAAACTTCATTCAGAGCCATAGAACAGCCTATTGGAATGCAAGCAATATTTCTACATGTGCCTCAATTATCTTCAATAAATCTTTGTATGAGAGCTTTGTGGAGTTTTGTTAATACTATCCACAAAGAGAGAGAAATCTCCAGACAGAACAGTAAGGACGAATGAATGATGCGCTCTCTTTCTCCCTAACAAGAATTTGCAACTGAAAGTGGTTTACAAATCACCCTTCCCTTTGTGCATGTGAAACCAGCCCTGTTGGTCTCCCAGAGCAGTTTACAAATGCAAACAAGGTTCTCAAAGTATCAGCCTGCAAGCTCCCTAGCCCTGGGATTCTCCCTGCCTATGCTCTGCATTGAAGAAAAGTGCACCCTGCTTTTCCTAGCAACTCTGCAAACTTATGCAACTCAGTAACTCTCCTCACCCAGCAAGCCTTCTCCACTGCAATTCCATTGAAGTGCTAATTCTCCACTGCAAACCCCACATACCTTCTCAAACAGCTAAACTGAAAGATTACAGGAATAAAACCCTCCAGAGAAAGCCACACCTCATCTAATGTTGAGATATGGTACCGCAGCCTGGCAATTTTAAGTGTATTTGAACCAGATTCTTAAAGAAAACGGGAGACCATTCTGAAAACACAACCAAACAGGGGAAGAGACAGGAAGTAGCTTCTGATACAACTAATGGTGACACAGGGTCTTCAGGTCAAAACAGACTTAGGAAGCTGACCCCCAAAATGAGAGCTACCTTAGAGGAACAGAAGGCAAATCAGCTAAGGCGGCTTGACAGAGGCTGCAGAAGGACATTCTGGAGACTGATGGTGCAACACTCCTGGAGAATATGCCTCACCAGAGGACCTGCTTGGCCAAACGCCTGGTGCAATGGACATCTTACACAGATTGCCTCTCCGCCATTTTTGCGCAACTACACCCCAGTGATACCTGCGATGAGTGGCTGCATTTCAAGCAGGTTAACGGCCAGAAGGACTCCACTTTTCATGAGGCCATGAACACTTTGGAGAAGCGCATAAAGCAGTGGTGTCCAAACTTTTTTCAAAGAGGGCCAGATTTGATGAAGTGAAGGGCCATGAGCAGTGGTGTAGCGTGGGTTGTCAGCACCCGGGGCAAGGCAAGTAATTTGCGCCCCCTAACCCGTGGATTTGCGCCCCCTAACCCTAACCCCCAGATGTTGCGCCCGGTGCGGCCGGCCCCCCCTGCACCCCCCACGCTACGCCACTGGCCATGAGGGCTGACCAAAGGACCGACCAAAGTTGTTGAGCTTTTTTTCAGGCCTGAAGTTGTTGAGCTTTTAGGGTTGAAGTTGGGGTTTTTTAGGATTTTACCTCAAGAAATAAACCGCCACAGGGCCAGATTAGGCCCCCGAAACAGACTTTGGACATGCCTGGCATAAAGGAACAAGAAGCACTGCTTCTCACAGAGGCTGACAAGACAGCTGATGAACCAAAGCCGCATTCTCAAGGCAGTGGCCCAGGCTTCTCTACTGTTAAGGTCTTACTCCAGCTCCATCTCAAGTTTGTCAGTAGTCACTTCAGGACGCCACTCCTCACAGCACAAACACTCTCCTTGTTCTCGCCGCTCCTCGCTGACAGGGAGCTCTCACTCCCACTCCTACGCCAACAGATCGTCTTATCCATCCAGAGCATCACGTATGGCAGATGAAGTAACCCTCACAAAGGAGGAGGCAGCAGCTGCGGGAAAGCACGTCGAGTTTGCCAAGAAGGAAGAAGTCTTGAGGAGAGAAGCTGCGGTGCAGGAAGCTAAGCTTCGTACCTTGAAACAAGAGGCAACAGCTGCACAGGTTACCGCTCTCCATCACCCTCATCTTAGATCGATCACCAATCAGATTCCCACTCTGGATCCCGAGGCACCGATTCTGCTGCTACTAGGAGTAAACTGCTCTGAGCTGCTTTTGTGCAGTGAACCATCTTTCACCAATGTGGGCCTCAACGTCTTCGGACCTTGGAGCGTGGTTACACACAAGACAAGGGGAGGTCAAGCTAACAGTAAGCGTTGGGCAGTTCTCTTGACGTGTTTGAGTATCCGTGCTGCCCAAATCAAGGTCCTTGAGTTCATGGGACACTTCCAGCCTCATCAATGCCCTGAGAAGATTCGTGGCCATATGTGGGCCTATCAGACTCCTCAGGTATGATTGTGGCACAAATTCCGTGGGTGATTTCTCCATGAAACCCTCAACATGCAAATATGTTGCATCGCCCCTTCCAGTCACTACACACCATTACCTCAAGTTAAAAGTAAAGGGACCCCTGACCATTAGGTCCAGTCGCGGACGACTCTGGGGTTGCGACGCTCATCTCGCTTTATTGGCTGAGGGAGCCGGCGTACAGCTTCCAGGTCATGTGGCCAGCATGACTAAGCCGCTTCTGGTGAACCAGAGCAGTGCACGGAAACGTCGTTTACCTTCCCGCCGGAGTGGTACCTATTTATCTACTTGCACTTTGATGTGCTTTCAAACTGCTAGGTTGGCAAGAGCAGGGACCGAGCAATGGAAGCTCACCCCATCACAGGGATTCGAACCGCCGACCTTCTGATCGGCAAGCCCTAGGCTCTGTGGCTTAACCCACAGCACCACCCGCGTCCCATACCTCAAGTTAGAGAAGATAAAAAGAGTGCTGCCATATCAGGCCAATGGGCCATCCTAGGTGGCACGTCCTGCTTTGCCACCTGAGGAGAAAGGAGCAGCGTCACTTTCTCCTGCCCTTCCCCTCCCACCATACCTGCTCCCACCGGCCCTGCTTGTCTGCCCACACTCCTGCAATTTCGGGAGAGACTGTGCCCGATCTGAGCAATTTCGGGTGTGATTTTAGCCGGTGCTGGCGGCACTTCTACGCTGGCAGCAGGGCGCCCACGGGGCAGCCACCCTAGGGGCTTCTGCTGCCTGAGGCATCCTCCTCAGTCTGCTTAATGGCAGAGCCAGCTGCGCCCGGCATCCTGTCCTCTGTAGCCAACCAGATGCCTCTGGGAAGGCCACCAGCAGAACCTGAGCACAACAGCTCTGTGATCCCCATCAACGATCACCCAGGGCCATGCTGTCTCCAACAGTGGAGGCAGAATGCAGCCATCATGACTAAGCTTTCAGTCGGGAATAGCTTCCAAGGAACCACCTGACTAGGTTCAAGGTGCTGATACCAGTGTACAAAGAAGCATTATACTGCCTGGGACCAGGATACTCAAAAGATGGTCTTGCCCTTCATATTGATCACTATACTCTGTAGGGGAGGACCTCCTTGTAGAGACCATCTCATCAGGACTCCTCTTCGGTGAGGGCGCAACCTTTTGGAACTCCTTCCCATTACATCTCAGACAGGCGGTGTCTCTCTGTCCACTTTCTGGCGTATGCTGAAGAGCTTCCTTTCCCCACCGATCTTTCAGGTGAAGATTTTTTCTACCCGAGTCTGCATCAGTACAGGCCTTTATCTTGCATACAGATGGACGCTTTTGCTCTTGGTGTTTTTCACAGTTACACTGCTAGATGAGTTTAAGTGCCCCGAGTTTTAAGGGTGCTGCTAATGCAAAGTTTCACCTTGGAGACTTTTTTTTTTAAGCACTTCAAAAGGACTATAATGTGTTGCTCTCAAATGGTCTGAATGCTACTGGATCCATCCGTGCAATATCAACGCAGGGGGGAAAGGAATTACTGACTCATTTGTTTACCTCCAATCTGATTCAGCAAAAAAAAACCGAAGGAAGAAAATAAATTATTTCCCCCCTCCTGCATTTCAATTGGGTTGGCTTTGTCGTTGCATGTTACAAAGCATTATTTTGAAAGGGGGGAAATATCACAATGCACCTTGCTCTAGCTTTCTATCCGTTGCCTTGCTCGTTTTCTACCGCTTGGATTGGATTTGGCTTTTAACAGAGATTCTGGTTTTGAATTCTTGTTTGCTTCATAGAATCATAGAGTTGGAAGAGACCACAAGGGCCATCGAGTCCAACCCCCTGCCAAGCAGGAAACACCATCAGAGCACTCCTGACATATGGTTGTCAAGCCTCTGCTTAAAGACCTCCAAAGAAGGAGACTCCACCATACTCCAAGTCACCTGATTATTTGGCCAAGCTGGTTCTGGGTTTGAAAACCTGGCTTGCCCAAGTCTAGCCTCTGCACTGGGGGAGGGCCGTAGCTCAGTGGCAGAACACCTGCCTAGGAAGCAGAAGGTTGTGGGTTCGATCCCCAGCAGGTAGGACTAGGAGAGACCCCTGCCTGAAACATTGGGCTGCCCCCTGGGGGTGAGAGTAGACCATGCTGAGCTAGATGAATCAACAGATCGTTATTCAGCAGCTTCCTATCTTCCTTAGCACCACTACTTACCATGCCAGCTGCCATTTGGCCAAGAGCTAATTGAGATACTTAGCTAAATCTGTGCAAACCAGACTATCTCATTCCCTTCCCACAAGCGCTCTGCCTGCAGTGATGCGCCCCAGAAATCCTGCCAGAGAGAAAAGGAGCGCATTTCTTTTGCTTCACGGGTGGAGAGAGACGAGCGTGCAATTCACTTCACCCAGAAGACCGGGAAACAACTAAGAAACATTTTGTAGAAACTTAAAATTTTTGAGAACTCCTCAACTCTGCAATATGAAATGCCACTGCTCTAATTAGGTTCCGTGTTCTATTGCCGAGCCAGGAATTCAAGGTTAGCAGAAACCCACTGAAGTCAGCTTCCAATACAAAGAGTTTTGTTCTTGATAAAGAAAAGCCTCACCTTCTGGGCCAGTAACTTCGGGTAGGTGAGTGAACTTCTCATTGCAGTAGTTTCCTTCGCAGCAGCAGAAAAACACTTGTGGGCTCTCTTCTGTGGCCACACATTCCTGCCTATATATATAAATATATACAGCAAGACAACACAAAAGAAAATAAGATAAAAGTCAGTGGATTCTTATATTGCCCTCAGAAGAAAGGAGCACAATGAATTGTCTTTATCCTATTTAATGCCGGCTTTCTGCTGTATTTTGCCAATCCACCGAACCTTTTGTTATAAGGAGGCAGAAAGCTCGCCGCATGAGATCTCAAGAGCCCTTTACGCGCACAGGAACTTTGCAGAAGGGCGAGTTAAAACTCTTAAAGGTATAGCCTCAATATACAAGTTTCGCTCCAATATCTTTGCACTTTGAGAACATATACATGCCCACACGTTGCTTCCCCATTGTATTTCAAAGGAAACAGGCAGACGGGACAAGGAACCTTTCCAGCACCACACAGAGCCACTGCAGCAATGTTATTACGAGATGAAAGGCCAGGGCTAAGCTACCTGAAAAGGCCAGCTGCCCCCATGTTTCTCCCCCAGAGGCATGTGCAGAGGGGTAAGGGACACGAGGCGGCCATGGCTGTTTAACGGCTTCTTTCATGGTGCCATTAGAACATTTCCCAAAGTTAAGACACCATGAGCAGCGGTTTGGGGGTTTGCTTGCTTTTTTTAAAAAAACAGTAATTTACAGGTGGGACTTTGCTGCCAATGAGTCTTCTCTTTTGTGGCAAATTGCACCAAATCCACCTGTAAATGATGCCAGCAAATGCCTGCCAGCACAGCATTGCCGCAATTAAACCGCACCTGTATGAAGGCGGTTGCCGTCCTCTGCTTCAAATTATAAAGGTAAAGGGAGCCCTGACCATTAGGTCCAGTCGTGACTGACTCTGGGGTTGTGGTAATCATCTTGCTTTATTGGCTGAGGGAGCCGGCATACAGCTTCCGGGTCATGTGACCAGCATGACTAAGCCACTTCTGGCGAACCAGAGCAGCGCACGGAAACACCGTTTACCTTCCCGCCGGAGCGGTACCTATTTATCTACTTGCACTTTGACGTGCTTTCAAACTGCTAGGTGGGCAGGAGCAGGGACCGAGCAACGGGAGCTCACCCCATCGCGGGCATTCGAACCGCCGACCTTCTGATCGGCAAGCCCTAGGCTCTGTGGTTTAACCCACAGCGCCACCCGCGTCCCGTTGTCCTATCTTAAGATGCTACTTAACAACACTGCACCAACTCTTCCACTTATCAATGGTTGCTTTTGGAAGTGTATAGACTAAACCCTTCAGGGAAGCAAAAATTACTTTACGATCTTTCCAAACCACAGATTTTCCTTCTTCTGCAGCAGTCTGACCTGCTTCCCCTGGTCAAGCGATGATCTGAGCCAATGTGATAAGGGAGAATGATTTGTGGCAACTGCTTCCTGTGTGATGCTATCGAGCAGTGAGCCGCAGCAAGCTCTGAGCTCATTTATAAGTTATGCCCGTCCATTCATTTGCACAAATAGCTGCTCACACTTGTGGCCAATGCCTCACATAGGAATTGCAGTTGGCTCCAGGAGCTCTGTACTGATGGAAAGGGAGAACGAAAACAAGAGAACAGAAACCTTGGGTATCTACCTCAAGCTGTCTGTAACGGAAGCTACATGCCAACAAATTTCCCTGCAATGCCCTCTGTCCTTTTTTAAAAGATTTGTTTTCCCTTGTTTACTTTTTCTTTTTTTCTCTTTGCATAACTTCCATTAGAGGATTCAGTCAGTGGCTACTGATTATATTAGGCTTCCTCAAACTCAGCCCTCCAGATGTTTTTGGCCTGCATCTCCCATGATCCCTAGCTAGCGGGACCAGTGGTAAGGGATCATGGGAATTGTAGCCTCAAAATGTCTGGAGGGCCAACTTTGAGGAAGCCTGGATTATATGGACCATAGCATAGTGGCAAAGTATCCGACTTGAACGCAGAAGGTCCCGGGATCAATCCCTGACCATTATTTTTATTTATTTAATTAAATAATAACGTGTGCAGAGGCAGGCGACCAAGATGATCAAAGTTCTGGAAACCAAGCCGTATGAGGAACGGTTGAAGGAGCTGGGTATATTTAGCATGGAAAAGAGGAGACCGAGAGGGAGATATGGTAGCAATCTTCAAATATCTGACGGGCTGTCACACAAAGGATGGAGCAAGCTTGTTTTCTCCTGCTCTGGAGGCAGGAGAACCGATGGCTTCCGAACCAACGGCTTCCAAGCCAACGACTTCAAGTTACAAGAAAGGAGATTTTGACTAAACATCAGGAAGAACTTTCTGACCGCAAGAGCTGTTTGACAGTGGAATGGTCGTCCCTTGGGAGGTGGTAAACTCTCCTTCCTTGGAGGTTTTTAAGCAGAAGATGGATGGCCATCTGCCATGGATAATTTAGTTGGGATTCCTGCATTGCAGTTGGGTAGGATAAACAAGCTTTGGGGGTCCCTTTCAACTCTACGATCCTATCATCATTAAATGTTCATCCCACCTATCTTCCTCCCATTCTCATTGTCCACCTTTCCTCAGGGCTCAGTCTGCGTCACTTCCCAAAAGGAGAGGGCAAACTCAGGGTAGCTCAGTGGCAGATAATCTGCTTTGCAACCAGGAGGTTCACAGGTTCGATTCCCAGCACCTCCAGGTAGGGCTGGGAAAAAGATTCCCTGCCCAAAACCCTGAGAAACTGCTACCAGTCAGTGTAGACAGTGCTAAGCTAGATAGGCCAATGTTTTGACTGACCTACAGTGTGTTGGGCTGCTTCATGGGCTCCTAGGAATTGTTTCTCTTCTATTAGTTATAGTCCTCCACTTTCAGTTATTGTTAGAAGCATAATAATACAATACTGGCCGGGGAGAAAGCCCTCAATACATTTCAGACGTCTTCCAAAGCCTTTGGCTGACAGTAAGCAAAAACTTGAGTAATCAAGGGATAAGGGACAAGATACAATGCCTGTGTATGTGTGAACAGGTGTGCTGGGAAGGCAGAATGAAAACAGCCGCTCTAAAAGCAGGGCCATTATCACCCTGGCTAAGTGTGCTTTTCTGCTCCAGTAGGCAGCTCCAAATGACTAAGTTCTCCTTTTCTGCAGAACGTGGCTCTCGGAAGAACACGCTGCTCTCCACGTAATTGTACAGAACATTTCTCAGGGCACGCCAGAAATTATCGAGCATTTACTGTGTGAAAACACCCAGAAGCTCCTTAGCTTCCTGGATTTCACAACTGCGAGGAAAAGCAGGCCTTTAACGTTTGCTCTTATATGTAGATACACCAAATTAAAGGAGTTGAAAAGATGGGATTTAACAGGCCTGCAGTCATGTATAATAAAACTGCTCCTTGTTGCTGAAAAGATGGGAGTATTCCTTCCTTCCTCTATCACAACCCTTTCTGGTCCCCAGTCTCCAGGTGTTTTGCGAACTTTCTGCTGGTTTTCAGGCATGGGATAATTTGATGGGGCAGGCTAGTAAACTAATTGCAGCTACTTTAGTATAAGGTTCCCCGGTTACGTGGCAAATTGGGCTTTTTGAGCACTTGTGCTTCCAAGGGCGGGGAGAGGCCAGTCAACAGGAAGTGATGCCATAAAGCAGCGCCAGATTTAAGGCAATGCGGGCGGTTCCCCTGCATAGGGTGCTGAGCTGAAGGGGAGCAAAATAATAGTCAATAGTAATTATTGTAAAAATGAGAAATATCGAAGGGGGTGGACCAAATTTTGTCCTTGCTCAAGGCCTGTTAGCAAAGTACGCCCCTGTATAGAGGGGAGGAGTTTGGGTCATTTATTAAGAGGGATAAGGAAACCGTGGCTCTTTCAGACTTGCTTGACTACAACTCCCATGATCCCTGCCCACTGGCCATGCTGCATAGGGCTGATGGGAGTTGGAGTCCAGCAACATCTGGAGGCTTGCATGTTCTCCCTGCCCCCCTCCCCATTCTCATGGGATTCCTTTTAGAGGAGGGTACGCCAAGCAGGAGCGGCAACAATAGATGCTGGCGTTAGATTACTCGCCGTCATCATAATTTATTCCCATTTATAGAAGCAATTCATATACTAGGTGCGCTACACGAATAAAAAAACCACCTATCGCAGTAATCCATAAATTAAAGGCGACCAAGAAATACGCAGCGGCGCAAAGCTTGAGATGGGGGGGAAATAATGGCAGGAGGTGTGGGGAAAATATAGGACATTATACCGGTCAAAAGATGAGAAGCAAAGAGCCATCTCACCACCACACCCTACGAGACTGGGAAGAGGAAGGGAAGTCTAAGAGTGGTAATGCCAACTGGAGAAATTTCTGGTTTCTGTAGGAGCAGGAGGAGAAAAAGACTCAGAGAGGGAGATCTTGTAGCATGGCTGATCTGCTAACTGCCGAACAGCAATTTAGAAGGCTGAGCAAGGCAAAGAAATGACAAGGAACATAAACTAAATTAGGAAGATTTTTTTAAAAAGGGACGTGCGGGAGGGGGTTGAGAGCAACATTGCCGGCTAACAGATGCAATGCAGAAATAGGAAATGAATGAATTGCAGAAAAAAGCAGGGCGGGGGAAGAGAACGCTTAAGCCCTAGGAAGATAAGAGAAACTGCAGGAACAGAGGGAACTACCTTATACAGAGTTAGAGCAATGGTCCATCGAGCTCACTATTGCCTACACGGACTGGCAGAGGCTCTGCCAGGTTTCAGGCAGAGGACATTCCCAGCCTTACCTGGAGAAGCCGGGGACTGAACCTGGCACCTTCTGCTTGCAAAGCAGGTGATCAACCACTCAGCCACAGCTCTTCCTCAGATGTCAGCAGGAACAGGCTGAGACTACAACCCTAAACACTCTTATCTAGGAATAATTCTTGTTAAAGTCATTGTGGCTTATTTCTGAGTGGACACGTATAGCTGTAGTCTCCAGCTGAGATGGGGTTTGTGTGTGCATTTGGAAATTAACTAACTGTGAATGTAATGAACGGAATTGTCAAGTTGCAGTTAATATAGTAAGAATTGTAGATGTCAGCAGGCTGGTATTTTTTTGTTTGTCTTTTGTTCTTTAAATTATTAGCAAATAAAAAAGTATTTTAAAAGATTTTTTCTTTTCTTTTGAAAACCAGTCCATTTCAATGGATACTACCAGGGCTTTTTTTTCTCACCAGAACTCAGTGCTGGCACCTCTCAGGTGGGCGCCATTGCCATTATAAGAGAACAAGGGAGGTGTTCATGTTGCGTTCCAGCACCTATTTTTCTAGAAAAATAAGGCCCGTATAGTTAAAGCTATGGTTTTCCCAGTGGTGATGTATGGAAGTGAGAGCTGGACCATAAAGAAGACTGATCGCCGAAGAATTGATGCTTTTGAATTATGGTGCTGGAGGAGACTCTTGAGAGTCCCATGGACTGCAAGAAGATCAAACCGATCCATTCTCAAGGAAAGCAGCCCTGAGTGCTCACTGGAAGGACAGATCATGAAGCTGAGGCTCCAATACTTTGGCCACCTCATGAGAAGACTCCCTGGAAAAGACCCTGATGTTGGGAAAGATGGAGGGCACAAGGAGAAGGGGACGACAGAGGACGAGATGGTTGGACAGTGTTCTCGAAGCTACCAGCACGAGTTTGACCAAACTGCGGGAGGCAGTGGAAGACAGGAGTGCCTGGCATGCTCTAGTCCATGGGATCACAAAGAGTCGGACATGCCTAAACAACAACAGCACTGGATAAAAAAGTGTTTCAGCCACTCTGAAAACTCAAGTGATTGTGTAGGATGGAGGCAAAATTTGCATTCATTGCCCCGCCCCTTTTGCCTCTGGCCCCGCCCAGCGCTGACACGTGGCCCTGTAGATGAAAAAAGGGAGGAGCCTCCCCAACCTGGGCATGGGGCTTCCAGCTGCTATAAACAAAGCTCCCAGCCTGAGCGACTTCATGGCTGAAGCTCCAAGCTCCATGGACTGGAGGGCAAGGGCGCACATGTAAGGAGGAGCGAGGAGTGTGCTGTTGCTCCCTGGTTCTGCCTGTGCCCTCTCACCTGTCGTAGCAGTTGAAGTCGTCAAGCCAGCACCCTTTCTTCACCAGTTCGATGGAGCCGGAGTTGTTTCTCCAGGATGCGTAGCAATGGAGGCGTTTGTCCTTCTCCCCTTCACAGCGCTCCACCCCGCTCTGGTTGGTCTTTTCCAGCTCCCAGTTGGCATTGTAATAGATGCATTCCCGGGTCTCGGCCTCACCATGGCCTGGCCCTGCAGGGGAGGAAAATAATAATAAATAATAATTTTTTATTTATACCCTGCCCTTCCCGGTTCAGGAAACCGGGCTCAGGGCGGCTAACAACAAATTTAAAACACTTAATTGATGCTACCAAAAAAAAAGCATAAAATACGGTATAAAACGTAAATAACAATAAAATCAAAAATCAATTTAGGGAGAAAATCCATCCAATAAACATTAGATGATCCACCAAGGCTAGCTGGCTAAATGAGTCCCACTTGGGCCAGTGAGGAGACCAGGGGAGAACCAGCTGTGGGATCCCAGAGTGGGCAATCTTCACAAAAAGGGAAGGGGGAGGGAAGGAAGGAAGGGGAACAAAAGATCAGGCCAGGTTCAAATTGAAAGCCAGGTGGAATAGCTCTGTCTTACAGGCCCTGCTAAAGGGAGTTAAATCCTGCATGGCCCTGGTGTCATGGGACAGAGCATTCCACCAGGTCGGAGCCTGGTGGAGGATAATCTAACTTCCTTAGGGCCCAGGACCTAAGTTTGCTATGATTATTCATGGACCTTAAGAAGCAAAATGGACGTCGTTCAATGACAACAGCGCCCGGGTATGTGCCTTCACTACCACATGCTTAGCAAGAGGGACAAGACAGCCATACCAGAACACTCTGCTGCATCATTTTTTGTAATCCTTGAAGGGGATGCATCATTTTTTGTAATCCTTGAACACTTACGGAATAATACATTTTCTACAGTGCTGCTTGGCTATTGTTTCAGCTCTGCTATAAGCCATGGCTAGTTGGCTGCCCCCATCGTACCCAACACCACACAAGGAGCCAGTGACAGAGAGGAGGACGTGTAAGTTCTGCCTCCAGGTCAGGCATAGGCAAACTTGGCCCTCCAGATGTTGGGGACTACAATTCCCATCATCCCTAGCTAACAGGACCAGTGGTAAGGGATGATGGGAACTGTAGTCCCAAACATTTGGAGTGCCGGAGTTTGCCTATGTCTGCTCCAGGTCCTCTGGGGTGCTAGGGTTTTTTAAAAGGTATGAAGGCTTCCCAAATGGCTTACTGAGAAGGAAAATGTACATGCAATATTCTGCCCAACCAAAGTGTGATGAAGCCTAAGGGGTTTAACTATTGACACCACCAACTCCTCCCCACCTACCACAGCTTCCTACTACAGAGGAAACATGATGAGGCGCTATAAGTTTCAGAAATAAATAGCACGAGCCTCTTCCGTACGTATTTAATAAGGTGTCCTTTGCACAAACTGCACATACTACGTTCACCAAAACAGAAGATCCTGCTGGCCAGCGGTTTCACAGCAGCCAAACAAACATACACACTGCGTTGTTTTTTCAATCTGAAGAAAAACAGGGATGCAAAACCTCAACACTTATCTCAAACCTAGAAACACGCACAAACCTTACAGTTCCAACAACGCACAAATGTTGAAAGCTGCAGCGCACACACACGCACAAATGTTGAAAGCTGCAGCGCACACACACGGACCACCCACCATTTCTTCTCCTCTGTTCACAAAAAAACAACTGCAAATGATTAAGCAAAAAGTAGGTAATATAGAAATACGCATACTCCACCACTGCTCTTTCTTACCACTAATATTAAATTAAAAGCCAAGATGCTCAAATTAGGGATTGCATTGTTTTCCAGGCTAGCTACAAAGAATGCACTTTGTTGAGAGCATGGACTAGGATTGGCTGAGTGCTGCAGAGACCCGATTGACAAAAATGTTTGCAGAGCTTATCCAATTTCAAATACAGTGGTGCCTCGCAAGACAAAAAGAATCCGTTCTGTGATTCTCTTCGTCTAGCGGTTTTTTCGTCTTGCGAAGCAAGCCCATTGACGGATTAGCGGATTAGCACTATTAGCGGCTTTTAGCGGCTTATCTGCTGATCGGATCAGCTGATAAGCGGCTTAGAAAAAGGGGGGAGGGGAAAAACCCAGCAGGAACTCGCAAGACATTGTCGTCTTGCGAAGCAAGCCCATAGGAAATTCGTTTTGCGAAGCACCTCCAAAACGGAAAAATCATTCATCTAGCGAGTTTTCCGTCTTGCGAGGCATTCGTCTTGCGGGGCACCACTGTAGATGCGGGTAAAGAAAGAGTGTGTGGCTTTGAAATTCCTGGGTTGTTGTTTTTTAATTGCTTGACATTCTCCTTGGGAGAGCTGCTCCCATTGTGATTTTTAAAGAAAAGTTTAATATAGCAACATTCAAACTGGTCCGCGGTCCATCTAGCGAACCCATGTTGCCAAATCCCGATTCAAAACCGTAATAGGAAACTGCATATTTATGATGCAAGTTCAATGGGGGGCTGTAATATTCCCTGGCAAACAGTATCCATTATGCTGTTTGCAGCTGTGCTATTTTGCGGGATGTACAGCAACAACTACAGCTTCCTTAATCAGACATCTGGCAACCGTGGTATTATCCCACTTTGTCCTTCAGTCAAAGGGAGAGGCCATCCTGCTATCAGATGTTCAGGAGTCGGGGTATCAGGTCAAAGCTCCTGTGTGCTTGGGAAGCCATGCAAAAGACTGCTGGAGATTTAGGAGCAGAGAATGCTACCTTCTACTGAGTGAGACCAATGTGCATCTAAGCTCAGTATTCTATGCTGACTAACAGTGGCTCTCCAGGGTTTTCAAGGCAGATAATATAGGTGCCTGGAATTGACCCTGAGACCTTCTGCATGCAAATGCAGGCAATATACTCTGCCACTGAAATGCAAGCTTTAAAAATGTGTTCAATGTCAGGAAAAAGCTGCAGCAGGGTCAGAATCCACAGGCAATGCTTCACCACCTCTTCAGTCAATACAGCAGCCTTCCCCCCTTCCCCCCCATCATGGGGAAATCCTTTTCTCTGAGTCGGAGGATGTTCATTAGATCTATATATAAACCTGAGCTAAAATTCAGAATCCTGAGCCACGAAACCCCAAGTGTGCTGTCAAGGGAGGCAGAACCCTGCAGCCCGTGAAAACTACACAAATTTGCATCTATCTCCTCGCCTTGCATTATTTATTCTCTTGCAGCTCATCATAGGGAAAGTAGAGAGAGTTTTCCAAGGTGCTAATGTACCGTTCCAGCCTCTGACAACCTTCCTGTTTTCTGCATTTTTCCAAGGCACAGCCTCCACCCAGGGCTGGCAGAAAGCAGATCAGGATCTTTTTGGTAAATCAGCTAAGTAGTCTATAACTCCCAATTTTGGAATGCTAGCAACAACAGCAAGGAGAAGGCTTTGGTCTCACACACTTAACTTGCCTGATCCATGAGCAAGTTGTATATCTCTGAGCCTCGGTGTTCACAAATTGTGAAACAGGGCCTTTCAACTGAGACTATGGACACAAATTTGCTCTCGTTAAAACTGGCTGACCATCATAGATTCTGCTGGGGCTTCCCCAGCCCCTCTGTCTCGCAGCAACTCAGATGCAAGCTTATACCTATGTATTCAGTTAACCCTGGCATATGCTCATGGTTTGCAGTAGCAAAAGCTGGCCATGAGGAAGTGACGGGTGAAGGCACCAGCTGGTGTCTGAAAGGTGCAGCAAGACTTTTTTTTTAATAAGCTGGCCCTGTCGGAAGCACAGCACCGTTTGGGCTCTGCGTCAGGATGCACAATGTCCTGGGCCAGCACCGGTAGCAGGGAAATGGCTCCAGGGTTGTGGGTTCAGACCCCACATTGGGCAAAAGATTCCTGCATTGCAAAGGGGTTGGAAGAATGACCCTCGTGGTCCCTCCACCAACCTGACAGTTCTGTGATACTATCGCCAGGTCAGCATGAGCAAGGATGCCATCAGCATCCTACCCAAAAATAGTACAAAAGGTTTTTTACAAAGGTAACAATATCTTTGCTGTTGACAAGAGTCTCCTCTTTCTTTGTATGTTGCTATTTCACGAAACACATAATTAACTGGGATTTATTTATTTACTTGCATATCCAAGGTTTTAACACGCTTTCTTTCAGAAAGGGTGCACCTCTCAGAAAACGGTTAAGGATAATTATCTTTTAATCGTTTTGTGCCTTAAGCTCCCGCACACAGGGTGGTTTTGTGGCAAGCTTTGCCCTCTATAGCAAAACCCCTTTCTCCCTCCCCTTTTCAGCTTCATTCATTCATTCATTTTATATACCGCCCTATACCCAGCGGTCTCAGGGCGGTTCACAGAACAAAATCAAAATATAAAACCACAAAATATATAATCAAAATAAAAAAACAACCCAACCCCCCCAAAAAACCCCACATTTTAAAAGGGCATAGAATGAGATAAAAGCAATTGGAGACAAGGAAATTATTCAAAAGGAATAAGGCCTTTATTACATTTCTTTTTCCCAAGCTGCTAATAAAAGGCAGGCCTTGAGATGCAGAGAATGTGTTTAAAAGGACACATTATGATTAGCTCACACTGGTGGGAGGATGAAGTGAAGATTCTATTTCTTTGAACAATCTCAAGACTTTTTTTTATTAAAAGGGCTTGCTGCTTCTTTTTTTACAAAGTATTCCCAACCACCACCAAACAACAAAGGATTTAGGATATTGTATTCAGTTGCTGAACATGGCTTAAGCCAAGAAAGAGAGACCATCAAGTGAGGAGTGAGGGAAAAAGCTTCCATGTGACATTACACGGCCTGCTAAAGTATGCAATGCTTTTGGTCTGGGGAGTGGGGTTCCAGTCTCCATTCTGCAAGGAAACTCATTGAGCAGCCTTTGGAAACCTTTTTTCAGCTTTCGGGAGCTTTTCACCAGATCTTGTTCTGCAGATCAGAGGCGAGACACATGAAAGAGCCATCACCAAATGAACAGGAGATGAGGGTCGCAAAAACTTGAAGTCAAATAAATCCAAACTTCTGGTTAAGTCATTGGGAGAATAAAAGGGGATTCCATGTTTTAGCACAGATTCCAACACAGGGTGAGCAAATGAGTTGTCATTTGTAGCAACATGTAAGAACAAGATGAGGGACACAGGTGGTGGTAAGGCGGTGAACATCCCATGCACCACTAAGCCTTTTGTTTACATTCTCAGTTTTTGCCCCACTGCCATGAGGACCCAGCCAATGTTAGAAACTTAAGATCCGTAAGAGCTAGACGCCAAATGACTCCCTTAAACCAAGGTTGCAGTAACCAAAACGGAATGTCTAGTTGCCATGTTGGGGCAAGACATATTTTTCAAATGACGGACTGACTGGGATTGGTTCTCAGTTAAACATCTGGCTAGTTCAGGTGAAAAACTTGAGCTGGGTTAAGAACTTTCAAGGGCTTAGAGAAGAAAAGTCACTTGATCCAGTGCCAGTCCACATGTCTCTTGGTCTATTCCGACCTCTTTTTTCTTAATGTTGGCACGGACCATTCATAACGTAGGGATATTGTCAGGCGGTGGTGTGGTTGCTCGAGAGCAAACAGGCAAAATCTGTCTTTTCCAGGCTTTATTCTTAGTGCAAACTATTTACAGTGAAGAGTGTTGCAAGTTCATGTCTGGCTCAGCTGCTAGCAGAATCTGGGAGTGGGCGATCCTTGTACCTCCCCCAGCATAACAGTCGCGTGACCCCCATCCTTCTCCTCCCCTCTCTGCGCTGAAACCACTGCGCAGAGTGGGCGCTGGCAAAGGGGTACTTCCCTCCCCTCCACTTTGCTCCGGCTCCCTGTTGAGGCTCTCCCTATCATCTCCTGGTCCCTGAACCTCCTCCCCACTGGAGGTGGGGCTTTCCTCCCCTCCAGAGGAGGAGCTGCTTCGCAAGATTTTCGGAGGTTCCCTATAACACAACTGCCCTTCCACCTCTCGCCTCTGAGCTGATGGCAGTTCCCTGACAGATATTCTTCACAACTGCGAGCAGGGCAGCTGGGTAAGTGAAGACAAGTGACAACAATTAACTATAACATCGTTCGCTGCTCCTGCTCAGGCCACACAGAAAAAGCAAATTGGTTCCCGAAATTCATTCTGTCTATGCAGATAAAATATAACCGATTGAATCCTATAGGATGTGCAGTAGTCCATATCCAAGGATCCCCAGGCATGCACCTCCAGATGGTGGAGATGTCATGCGCCATCCTGGCACCCAGGAATCTTTATTTGGTTGTAAGTGCCCAATAGCCAGGTGCAAAATGTGCCTGGCACCTGGCTAATTTTGAACACTGGACTCAACATGTGCTTGCTTTCAGTCTTCTTCCTTTTTTTGGTAAGAGGTTGAAGCTGCTAAATTCCCCATTTGAAGAATTCTTCCTTTTTGGATTTGCTGGCACTGCACAAAACCACCTTCTGTTTGTGCATATATCGCTGTTGGAACTTAACAACACCAGGCGTCTTACAGCAATATTTCCCAAACTGTGAGTCACAACAGGCAAGTAAGCCGCAAGAAATAAAAGTCAATTAATTACTAATTAAGGGCCCCTGGGAGTCCAACCTGTGCCTCCCACGGGAGGTGGCACTGCGAGTGCCCTGCATCTCTGCGTGATGTGGTGTTCTGGATTCTGCCACACACATGTGCTTCTGATGCTTATATGCATTGAGTGCAACAGTCACTCTCACAATGTGAAGATGCATCAGAATTTTTTTAAAAAAGGTAAAGGACCCCTGACAGTTAAGTCCAGTTGCGAATGACTCTGGGGTGGCGGCACTCATCTCGCTTTACTGGCCGAGGGAGCCAACATTTGTCCGCAAAGAGTTTTTCCGGGTCATGTGGCCAGCATGACTAAGCCGCTTCTGGCAAAACCTGAGCAGCGCACGGAAACGCCGTTTACCTTCCCGCCAGAGCGGTACCTATTTATCTACTTGCACTTTGACACGCTTTCAAACTGCTAGGTTGGCAGGAGCAGGGACCGAACAATGGGAGCTCACCCTGTCGCGGGGATTTGAACCACCAACCTTCTGATCGGCAAGCCCTAGGCTCAGTGGTTTACACCACAGCACCACCCGCTTCAAAGGAGGCTGTCCATTGTATCCCTGTATGAATTGTTGCGATAGTTTTACCTCCTTCAAATCAGACATGTGCCAAGATCAGTGTCTCATGGAGAAACATGGGCAACTGTTGCTCTCGGTTAGCCTTTGTGGCTGTGAGAGTTAAGTGCTCCTCATATCCAAAGTACAGTGGTACCTCGGGTTAAGAACTTAATTCATTCCGGAGGTCCGTTCTTAACCTGAAACTGTTCTTAACCTGAAGCACCACTCTAGCTAATGGGGCCTCCCGCTGCCGCCGTGCCGCTGCTGCACGATTTCTGTTCTCATCCTGAAGCAAAGTTCTTAACCTGAGGTACTATTTCTAGGTTAGCGGAGTCTGTAACCTGAAGCGTCTGTAACCTGAGGTACCACTGTACTCCCAGCCAAGGAAGTTCTTCTCCTGCATAGAAGCAGTCATTGCTCTTCCCCTCTGGTTCTTGGGAGACAGCGGGGATTCGACCGCACCAGCCCTCACCTGAACAGCCTCTTCCTTACAGAAATATTTTTATTTCCTATTTTTTCTTTTTTCTTTTTCATTATGTAATATTTTGAAAACTTTAATAAATATTTATATAAAAAAAATGAACAGCCTCTTCCAATGCTTCTGACACATCCTGTGCCCCCAACCTCTGGGGCACCGAACCCCAGAAATCGCTGGGTGGCAGCCCCCCAACACTCTGCCTCCACCACAACTCCTCAGAGCCCTGCCACTTCACCTCTCAGATGTTTGTGAAACATGCTGCCTTAGGCGATCTGAGCAGGGGCGCCCCAGTTCAGCAGCCATATGCAGAACCCCTAAAGAAATTCATCAGGGAAGAAGTTTCAGATCTGCTCTGAAATGTGCTGAGTCTACCAAGACTGACCCCCCCCTCCAGAGCTTCCCTATTGATCCTCCTTGACATTTTCAAATACCACAATTCCAAATTCAATTTGGTGGTAATTTGGTGGGGGGTGGGGGTGTGGAGGGACGATGTAATGCATGTAAGCAGGTAGGAGATGAAGTCCAGAAGGTCAAGTACCGGGCAAACTATGCCCCCCCCCTAAGAATGAAGCTGTGCTTGTTTTGCTTTCTTTGCACCCTGTTCCACCTGAGAAATCAAAGCTCGAAAGCTGGCAGCCTTCTTGGCAGGTTGAAGCAGAGAAGGGAAATAAAACTGGACGATATGATCTCTGGGTTGCCAAGGCAGATTGTATAAAACGTTGTTATAAGACCTCCCAGGCAACATCAAGATCCACTGGGAAAATATTCCAGATACCATGGAAGAAAACTGCCTTATTGCAAGGGCCTTGGCAAAAGTTTTTGAAACCTTCGCAAACTACAGTGCCCAGAATTCTTTGAAGGAAAGAAGATGCTTAAAGCAAAATGTTAGAAACTCAGATATACCGTATTTTTTGCTCTATAGGACGCAGTTTTTCCCTCCAAAAATTAAGGGGAAATGTGTGTGTGTGTCCTATGGAGCGAATGCAGGCTCCTTGGCTTCAGCGATAGCAACGCGAAGCCTCCAAAGCGCAAAGGGAGCGCTCCCTCCGCGCTCTGGAGGCTTTGCATTGCTTTCGCTGAAGCCTGGAGAGCGAGAATTGTCAGTGCGCACCGACCCCTCTCGCTCTCCAGGCTTCAGGGATAGCAGCTTGAAGCCTTTGGAGTGCAGCAGGACCTCGCGCTGTGCTCCAAAGGCTTCAGGTTCCTTTTGCTGAAGCTGGGAGTGCAAGACTCTCCTGGCTTCAGCAGAGAGGGAGAGCTGCGCAGCGCCCCTTCAGCCAAGTGGGAGGAGATATGGAAGGGGCTCCGTTTCTCCTGCTGCTTCGCTGAAGGGGCGCTGAGCAGAGAGGGGGAGAATATTTTTTTCCTTGTTCTCCCCCTCTAAAAGAAGGTGCGTCCTATGGTTGGGTGCATACTATAGAGCGAAAAATATGGTACATGCTGGTGTCAAATGGCACCTTAAATCTAGGTTGTGGTCGCCACAACAGAATGACTATTCGCCAAGGGCTTGGACTGGGTGACCCCAGGGTTCCATCCAATGCTACAATTCTATGATTCTACGATCTCAGCTACCATTGCTTGACTGTAGCTTGCTCTTACAACAATTCACTTGTCCCAGTATGCAAGAAGCAGAAACACACACACAGTGGAAATGGAATTAGTCATGAACTAAGGCCGGTTTTTAAACTGTGGTCATCAACATTGCGCCCAGAAATCTCATCATAGTCACAATTGGACTCATGCCAGTAGCAAAACACGCCTGGCGCCTGGCTAATTTCTAACACGGCTTTAAAGGTATAAGTGTGCACACAGCCTAAGGCTCCAGGGAAGGCAGGATGAGGGCTTCTGACCACCACTACTAACCACAAACCCAGCAGATTACTGTTATTGTTGTTGTTATTTATTTTAAAGCCAGATGTGCCATACTTGAAATGCCTAGGTGAAATCGTTGTTAGCACAGAGGCAATAAAAGCGTGCAACAGCTTTGTTAGCTGTTGCTACAGGGGCCACAAGCAACCCACTTTGGAGGGTGGGTGTACGGAACTTGCCCCTCACTCTCCATCTCAGCAGCAGCTAAAGGTTTCAAGAGTGAGAAAGACACCGTTCTCCATTTCATTACTGTTTTGCTCCAAGTCACATATATTGGCTCTTCGTTGTCAAATGCCAAGGCTGCAGAGAGGAAACATCATCCAACAACTGAATGCAGACCCCCCCCCCAAGCATCAATGAAGGGAACTGTTTGTTGACATTTTTATTCTGCCCCCCCCCCCCCAAGCTCAGGACCAGGTGCCTGCTTTCCTTCAGACACCCCATTTCTCAGAACAGTCCTGTGAGGTAGGTTATGGGGAGAGGAGGATTAGGCCTGGAGAGCAGCCCAGGGCTAAGTGCTGATTGGGACATAGGTCTCGTCAGGTGCAGTTCAAGATAATAATAATAATAATAATAATAATAATAATAATAATAATAATATAATAATAATAATAATAATAATAATAATAATAATAATAATAATAATAATTTATTTGTACCCCGCCCATCTGGCTGGGTTTCCCCAGCCACTCTGGGCGGCTTCCAACAAAGACAAAAAATACACTAAAATGTCATTCATTAAAAACTTCCCTAAACAGGGCTGCCTTCAGATGTCTTCTGAATGTCAGGTAGTTGTTTATCTCTTTGACATCTGATGGGAGGGCGTTCCACAGGGCGGGTGCCACCACCAAGAAGGCCCTCTGCCTGGTTCCCTGTAACTTGGCTTCTTGCAATGAGGGAACCGCCAGAAGGCCCTCGGCGCTGGACCTCAGCGTCTGGGCAGAACGATGGGGGTGGAGATGCTCCTTCAGGTATTAGTCTAAAGCAGACTTCTTCTTCTTCTTCTTCTTCTTCTTCTTCTTCTTCTTATTATTATTATTATTATTATTATTATTATTTATACCCCGCCCTCCCCAGCCAAGACCGGGCTCAGGGCGGCTAACACCAGATATAAAAACAATTGATTAAAATGCAACTTAAAAACAAGATTAAAATACAACTTTAAAATGCAGCCTCATTTCAGTGGAAACTCAAATCAAAAACTTTTTTGGGAATGAAAACGTCAAATCTTAGTGCTCTGATGGTGTTTCCTGCTTGGCAGGGGGTTGGACTCGATGGCCCTTGTGGTCTATTCCAACTCTATGATTCTATGATTCTAACCAAGGCCATCTATCCAGACTGGTCCTACGTGGGCCAGAAAAAAGCCAGGGAAGTCCCCAAATAGGAGTTCCATCACAGAAGGAAAAAGGAAAGCATCTGTAGCAGGTGGCAACCCTAAACTCTGCTCCAAAACTTCAAGGAAGGAGAGTCTGCCACCACCCAAGGGAGCCCGTTCCACTGACTTAACAGCTCTTACTTCAGAAAGCTCTTCCTGATTGCTTAGTCAAAAATCTCCTTTTTTGTAACTTGGAGGGGTCCTGCCCTCCGGAGCTGGAGAAAGCAAGCTGGTTCCATCTTCTGTGTGAGAGCAGGAAGAGGTTTTTAAGCAGAGGTTGGGTGAACCACCTGTCCTGGATGCTATGGTTGAGATTCCTGAATTGCAGAGGGGGTTGGGCTAGATGACCCCCCCGAGTCCCTTCCAACTCTACAATTCTATGATCTACGTCAGGATCTGCTGCCCCCATGGATCCTGCCGCCTGAGGCGGCCTCGCCTCGCCTGGCCCAAGCGTTCTGTAGCTCCGTGTAGCTGTGAGCAATGTGCTCCTTCCACCAGGGGGCAGTGCAGCACTCTTGGCACATGGGGCTATGGAATGCTGTTTACAAACTCTTGCCTGTTTGCAGCAGAAGTGTTGATTAGGGGGCTCTTGACCTTAGCATGGGTGAAAGAAAGAAAGAAAGAAAGAAAGAAAGAAAGAAAGAAAGAAAGAAAGAAAGAAAGAAAGAAAGAAAGAAAGAATATAGAGCCGGCCCAGCTAGCTATAGGAGTATATTGTATTTTAAAACGGGGTTTCAGAGTTTTTAGGGGGTTTTGAATGTCTTATGGAGATTGTTCTGTATGGGACAATGACAATAACAATGATAATAAAGATATTGTATTGTATTGTATTGTATCGTAATATGGTAAAGGTAAAGGGACCCCTGACCATTAGGTCCAGTCGTGGCCGACTCTGGGGTTGCGGCGCTCATCTAGCTTTATTGGCCGAGGGAGCCGGAATACAGCTTCCGGGTCATGTGGCCAGCATGACTAAGCCGCTTCTGGTGAACCAGAGCAACGCATGGAAACGCCGTTTACCTTCCCGCCGGAGCAGTACCTATTTATCTACTTGCACTTTGACGTGCTTTCGAACTGCTAGGTGGGCAGGAGCAGGGACCGAGCAATGGGAGCTCACCCCGTCACGGGGATTCGAACCGCCGACCTTCTGATCAGCAAGTCCTAGGCCCTCTGGTTTAACCCACAGCGCCACCCACGTCCCTTTTATCGTAATATGGTAGGAGGATTGGATTCTAACTGTTGGCACTGCAAACTAGCCAAGGGATGGTTTTCCCATATGTACTGGGAATGCCCAGAGGTAAAGGAATTCTGGAATAAAATCCTAAAGGTTATTAATGAGATTTTTAAAGTGAAGCTTTCAATAGACTTTGATCTCATGACAATGGGTATACTTGGAAACACAGCTAGAGAGAAAGGTGACCAGCTTACCTTCAAAGCTATAATATTAGCGGGAAAGGCAAACGATAGCTTTAGGTTGGAAAGAAAGAGGAAAATGGACAGTGGAGGCATGGAACAGTTATTTGTTTGAGTTTATTCAGTCGTACATTGTTGCAGTCACGTCACAGGAGACAACGTGGAAGGTCAAGTCCACCATGATAAGGAACAGATGGAACCCCTATCTTCAATGGATAAAAACTACTGGAACAAAAGACGTTTGGTGGAAACTAAAGTGGCTGAGGATAATTGTTTGAACCCTTCCAATGGATATGAGGGAGGGAAAGGAAAAAATTGTATGGGGAATTTAAAAATTGGAAGGAGATAATATAATGTATGTAAAAATCCCAAACTCAGGATAGATAGATAGATGATAGATAGATAGATAGATAGATAGATAGATAGATAGATAGATAGAGGTATATAGATATATATAGAGAGAGAGAGAACGAAGCATGTCCTCTCGTTTTCGAAGTTTCCCTTCATTCAAAACACTTGAATCTCCTGGGAACCGTTTAATAATTTGTAGCACCGGAGAGCACCTTTCCTTAATCTGCTTTCCTTTCAAGATGGCAATTTCGCCATCGTAAAAGTGGCTTTAAATCACCCCATGGGCTTTTTTCTTTTCTTTCTTGACCCTTACCACCATCACCCCATCCCAAACACACACCACCGGACCCTGATATGAAACTAGCCTTGGACGAAAAGAAAAACAGGAGGAGTGAGTAAAGGGGCCGTGGAGAGTCAGGAAGCGAGGCAAGGTCCAGCTTTTGTCAGGACACATTGGTGCCTCAAGGGGACCGAAAGGAAGCCAAGGCATTCCTGAAATTCTTCCAGGGGGCTAAGGAGGCAAACACACTAAAATAGAGACACTGGGGCCTTCCAGCTTTCGCATTCCAGTGGAAAAATCCTGCCATCCCCCAACCTACCCATCCCGCTGGCAGCAAAAGACTGAGGAATTAGCTTCTCCCCTAGTAAAAAGCCATTGTATTCGAATGACCCCACAAAGGAATGTTAGCCCCCTCCCACCCCACCCCCCAAAAAAACAACAACCCACGCCAATAAAGAGCTTCCAGGAATTGTTCCTGTCACAATAGTATTGGTGTTGTCGAAAGCAGGGGGCGACTTGGACGGCTCCCTTTATTTCGCAAAAGTGCATCCGTTCCACCTTTATTTCACACCATACATTTAAAGCACATTGCTTCTCTCAAAGAATCCTGGGGGGCATAGTTTACCCCCCTGCAGAGCTATGGTTCCAAGCACCCTCAACAAACTACAGTTCCCAGCATCTTTCGGGCTCCGCTTTAAATACACGGTGTGTACATAACCCAGCTCTTCCATCACCTGCTGTCAGAAAGCCGCCTCCTCCTGTCTTAAACAACTTGGCCTCTGTCCTTAATCCTGGAACGTCTCCCAGAACACATAGCGGTGCTGCCTTTCTAAATTCAAGTTTCTCCATGAATCCTGCCTTTTTCTGGAAGCTTTTAGCTTACAGCCTGTGCCCCCCTCAGGTGTCCTTGGACTCCAACTCCCATCAGCCACCAGCCAGCATGGCCGTGGGAATTGTAGTCCAACGTCTAGAGGACTATGGGGTTCCCACCACTGCCCTAAGCTATCTTTCCCCCTTTTGCTAATTCTCTGGTTTTTGCACCGTGTCGCTTCTGTGGAGCTGGCGTCCACATTCTAATACGCTGGCATGCTTTCTTGGGCTTAATGGAAGAGGGTGGTTTTGAGCTTTTAAAGCCCTGGACAGTTTGGGAAATGAAGAATCACTTTCTCCTATTCATGCCTCCTTAGGGCGGTCAACATGAGAACAGGGCCTTTCCTGCGGTGGCTCCCCGTATGTGGAATGCTCCCCTCAGGGAGGCTCACCTGATTGGTGACTTTGTTTAGGCTCCACGTGAAAACCTTTTTCCATAGTCAGGACTTTGGCTGATTAAACAATCTAGTCCCAGTAGTGATGTATGGAAGTGAGAGCTGGACCATAAAGAAGGCTGATTGCCAAAGAGTTGATGCTTTTGAATTATGGTGCTGGAGGAGACTCTTGAGAGTCCCATGGACAGAAAGAAGATCAAACCAATCCATTCTGAAGGAAATCAGAGTGTGAGTGCTCACTGGAAGGACAGATCCTGAAGCTGAGGCTCCAATACTTTGGCCACCTCATGAGAAGAGAAGACTCCCTGGAAAAGACCCTGATGTTGGGAAAGATGGAGGGCACAAGGAGAAGGGGACGCCAGAGGACGAGATGGTTGGATAGTGTTCTCGAAGCTACCAGCATGAGTTTGACCAAACTGTGGGAGGCAGAGGAAGACAGGAGTGCCTGGCGTGCTCTGGTCCATGGGGTCACGAAGAGTCAGACACGACTAAACAACTAAACAACAACAAGGACCTTTTAAATGTGATGGTGGGAGGTGGTGGTTATTGGTTTGTTTTTGCATTTCTGTTGTGTATTTTTGTGTTCTCATTTTGTATATTTATGTTGTGAACCGCCCTGTGATCTTTGGGTGGAGGGTTTCATACAAATTTAATAAATAAACTAAAACTATTCGGCAGCTGAGATCTTGCTCTGCGTGCCACTGGTCAACTGAGCCGGAGTGAGCACTCTCCTAAAACTTCCCAGATAATTTCAGTATTATTTTTTTCTTAAGAGATATGAAGGCCCCGTTTGAGCGAGCCTTTTCCCCGTGGACGCAAATATTTTCAAACCTCTCTTTGGGAGAGCGGTGATTAAACGAGGAAGACTCCAATTAACCCAAACCATTCATTTTGTCCAAATGTGTGAAACTCGGAAGAGCCACTCAGTGCCTGCAGTATCAAAGTAGCTAGGCAGCATGGAAAACAATACTGGAGGGCAGACCCATCCCAGGGCAATGTGAGCTCAGCTGGACAGCGTCCGTCCCGTCCCCCGTCCCCCAATCATACACTAACCAGATATCTCTCTCAGTAGCAACGTGCTTCAAAAGCAAACACCACTCTCATTCCAATGCAACTTCTGACTCCACGCGGCAACTTATTGGACCAATATATTTCTCACACATACTCTCGGCATCGGCAGCGAGGGCTGTGTGCTTTCCAGCTGGCTTTTGTGAACTTTGATAATGCACTGCAGTTAAGCAAGGACAAAAGGCAGCAAATCTGTGATAAGATGTCACACACAAACACGCACTCACTCACGCACACGCAGACAAAAAGCTGAATTGGCCATCTGCTGCCCGTGTTCTGGGCATGCATGAACAGGCTAATCCTCTGAGCCATATGCATGCATGGCGGCCCTTCTCCAAATTCCACACACTGAGCACCGTCCCTGGAAGAAGAGGAAGAAAAGGGGCCACAGAACTGGCTTCACAATAGGTCGGTCACCCATCATTAACTTGCCTTTTTGAAACGGGAACACACTAATGGAGATGGATCTCTTATTCAAGCCACTGTCCAAACTATCTAATGCAGCAGAGGACTGTAAGCATCAAGACATCCCTTTATTCGTTTAAATTTATGCCCTGCCCTATGCCAAGGGAACAGGCCAGATTACGCATTTTTTACATTAAAAAAAATACTGTGTGTGTGTGTGTGTGTGTGTGTGTGTGTGTGTGAGAGAGAGAGAGAGAGAGAGAGAGAGAGAGAGAGAGAGAGAGAATAAGCCCATCTATATTATAATGAGAGACTTGCCCTTTCTGTCCTGAAGTGATGTTAATAGATTTGCAGTTCGTTAATGCCTTCAAATAAAGCTTTGACAATGCAGTTTTGCACAAAAGGCAAAACCTAATAAATAACACCTAATAAAAACCCAATAAACATCTGCGCCGTGTTCTTCAGCTGTGCAAAGCAGCACTTCACTACGTTGGTATTTCTTGCATCAATATTATCTCCGTGTCGGAGGTGAAGGCAGCTGGGTTGAAGTTGAGAAATTCATGTCCCTAACGTCAGGCCATCTACTGAGTTCATGGCTGAAGCAAACTTTCAGCCAAGGACTTCCAGGCTTGTTCCGCCCCCTGCCCCCCTGCAGAGTCCGTACACTAAACCCTCCCTCTGGATTCCAGAAACAGAATCCATTTGCCTCCCCAAGCTTCCAGTAGCTGTATTTCTAGCTTCAGGTGTCATATAAAGAAGCACACGTGCACATTTCACGCACGCTATTTGCCGAAAGTTTCAAACTGTTGCTTAACAGCATTTGCAAAACAGTCACTTGTCTCTTAGCCAAAGTGGTAGGGAAGACCCTGGTGGCAAAAAACCAACAACCCCACAAGCACACCCACCACCATCACCCTGAAAATCTGTGATGCTGGAAGACAACTTCCATCAACCTTGACCATAGCCCATGGTTTGGTTGTGGCTGATGGTCTGTAAGGTAAAGGGGACCCCTGACCATAGGTCCAGTCGTGGCCGACTCTGGGGTTGCGGCGCTCATCTCGCTTTATTGGCCGAGGGAGCCGGCGTACAACTTCCAGATCATGTGGCCAGCAGGACTAAGCAGCTTCTGGCGAACCAGAGCAGCACACGGAAACACCATTTACCTTCCCGCTGGAGCGGTACCTATTTATCTACTTGCACTTGACGTGCTTTCGAACTGCTAGGTTGGCAGGAGCAGGGACTGAGCAACAGGAGCTCACCCCTTCGCAGGGATTCAAACCGCCGACCTTCTGATTGGCAAGCCGTAGGCTCTGTGATTTAACCCACAGTGCTAAAGAAATCTGCTCTGTTAGCAAAAGGGGTCCCAGGTAGGGCTGGAAGACCTCCAGTCTGAAACCCTGGGGAGCCGCTGCTATTATTGATCTAGATGGACCAGTGCTCTAACTTAGTATAAGGCATCTCCCTATGGGAACTGGAGTTCAAAATATCTAGAGGGCATTATGCCCCTGCTTTAAATCAACTCTTCCCATCCAGGGAAACCTGAGAGCTATGACTGAGCCCACAGTTACCTGGCAGGGCCAGGTAAACAGAAGCTCCTGTCAGAGTGAAAGTGGGCAGAACCACCCCATTCGCAGGAGCTGCTCCTTTCTAAGCCAACAAGGGTGCTCTCCAAAGCACGAACAGAAGTACAGTGTCTAGGTCAAGGGAATTAATAGGACCACTCTATTCTGCTTTGGTCAGGCCACACCTGGAATACTGTGTCCATTTCTGGGCACTACAATTTAAGAAGGTTGCTGACAAGCTGGAACGGGCGCGGGGAGGACAACCAAGATGGTTAAGGGACTGGAAACCAAGCCTTATGAGGAATGGTTGAGGGAGCTAGGGGTGTTTAGCCTGGAAAAGAGGAGACTGAGAGAAGGCATGAAAGCCATCTTCAAATATCTTACGGGCTGTCACATGGAGGAGGGAGAATATTTGTTATCTCCTGGCCTGGAGGGTAGGATCCAAACAAATGCCTTCAAGTTACAAGAAATGAGATTTTGACTAAACATCGGAAAAACTTTCTTTCTAATGGTAATATATGTTTGCTAGTAGAACAGACTCCCTTAGAAAAAGGGTTTGACAGTGGAACAAGCTCTCATTCCTTGTAGGAATGTCCATCTGTCAGGGATGCTTGAGTTGAGATTCCTGCATTGAAGGGGGCTGGAATAAATGACCCTCAGGGTCCCTTCCAACTCTACGATTCTATGATTTAAAGTGAGTGAGAGGAAAGCACTTGATTCAAGCAACCAAGGCGTATCTGGTCTCCTGCTTTCCACTTCCTCCTAAAGAACACAATTGTGAGCGTTGATGGGCTTCCCCCTTTGCCAAGGCAAAATGCCACGTAGAGAAGGATCTGAAATATTTCCCTTGACGTTCGGATTTGTTTTGCTCTGGATTGTTTTACTTGGTGCTTTATGTAAGCCACTTTGAGATTTGTTCTTTAAAATATAAAGCGGCATAAAAATAAAATGAACAACAACATCAACAGGCCCAAACTGTTTTTCGGAGAAATTTGTGTCTGTTCCTTTTCTTCTAAACACCAGGCTTCCTGCAGCTACGAAATGCAGTGTTGCTTTATGGCAAAAGGCACCCGGGTTTAGAGCAGGGCCCTGATACCAGATACGGCGTTTAACCTTGCTAGTTTAGCCGTGTCATTAACTGGAGACTCTCTCCCCTCGTGCGCTTGGTGTCCCCAGCCAAGACACTGCCAATTAATCCCCTTCACGGCTTCAACCCTGTCATGCTAGACAGTTGCTGGGGCTACGCAGATGCTATGAGCAGGCAGAAGGCCCCGTGCTCTTTCCACAGTTACGTCACTGTTTTCTTTCCTACGAGAAACCCAGGCCTTTTCAAATTCTGAGGGGCTGGTTCAGGGGTAGGCAATCTAAGGCCCGGGGACCGGATCCAGCCCAATTGCCTTCTCAGTCTGGCCCATGGACGGTTCAGGAATCAGCGCGTTTTTACATGAGTAGAATGTGTCCTTTTATTTAAAATGCATCTCTGGGTTATTTGTGGGGCCTGCCTGGTGTATTTACAAGAGTAGAACGTGTGCTTTTATTTAAAATGCATCTCTGGGTTATTTGTGGGGCATAGGAATTCGTTCATCTTTTATTTCAAAATATAGTCCAGTCCACCACATGGTCTGAGTGATGGTGGACCGGCCCACGGCTGAAAAAGGTTGCTGTCCCCTGGGCTGGTTCCATTATCCCGGGGAATTCATTTCAGCCTCTGATTTGTTTAAAGGATCCATGGTTAAAATGAACTGTAAGGCTCAGGCCCTATCAGAAGTATGCATTCAAAGCGCTATAATACCCAAGAGAATCCTGGGAACTGTAGTTTGTTAAGGGTGCTAGGAGCTGTCGGGAGACCCTCATTCCCCTCACAGAGCTGCAATTCCCAGAAGAAAAGCACCTGAGGATTGATAAACTGCTCTGGGAATCCTGGTCCCTGGGACCTGAGTTGTTAACGGCCTCATCAACTTAATACAAGGACCATGAACCTGAAATTAATACAAGAACCCTGAACCTGACCCTTGTCCGCATTCACACAGGGGCTGTCATCCACAGCTGCGAAATTAAGCCCTTGCCCAAGTCATCAGCCACTTGTTGCTTCCTGAAAAGTAGTTAGTCTCCAACCTGCCCGGTGCTAGGAAAACCCAATGATAGGAAAACACCTTACACCCCCAAACTCACCCTTAAAGAAGGTAGGCCCTCATCCCCACAGTGCCCCAGAAATGCAGCAACTCTCTGCAGTTTTATAATTTGAAAGGGAAAAGCCCAGCCCCTATAAATATTTTTTTTTTTTAGATGGGTGGGATATAAATTTAAATATATATATATATTATATTATTACAGACCCCAGACCTATATTTCAACATTCTTGGTTCCAGCATCAAACCCTTCGGCCGTCGGGAACAATAAAATCCTCAAATTCCATGTACAGCAGAGCTTTCCGCAAACCATCTACTAAAATATATTATAAGCCTTCAAAAAGGACACTTGTCTTTTAAATACTTACATAGTGCATGGCGGTTTAATCATTAATAGTGGTTTAGCATCATCTGGAGTGGGAAAGTTCAAAGAGATCCCACTTGGTAGTTATTCACACATTTCCAAGCTGAAGCTGATTTAAAAAAAAATTGGTTTTGTTTTGTTTTGGGTTTTTTTTAAAAAAAAACACCATTGCATGATCCCTGCAGATATCAGATTGGGGGCGGGGGGAGTCCTGTTTGGGAGCTGAGTTGCTTTCACTGTGCATTTATATCACCTTCAAAGTCTTCTTTAAAAAAATGTCTTATGCCTTCCTTCGCCCGGGCTGAGAGATCCCACTTGCGCAACTTTCAAAAGCTATTAACTTAGTGCAGCGGCATGCATCGCCCACCTCCTCAAGAACAGTCCTTGGCCCCTTGAGCAAGGGCTAAACTACATGTTACCAACAGCTGTGCGAATCTTTTCTCAGATTTGGGGGGAAAACCCGCAAGAAAAGAAAGCTGCCTCCAGAACCCTGAGTGCCTCTGTGGAGCAGCAGCAGTGATGATGATGATGGGGACGGAAAGGCGCGATTTCCCACCTTGCATAGAAACAAAGCAAGTTGCCTTAATACAGGGTGAGACCCCTGTATTGCAGATACTGAATGGCAAGGCAGCTCTGTGTAGGGGTGCCTGGGATTGAATCCAGGAGCTTTTGCATGCAAACCAGATGATCTGCCGCTGAGCTATGGTGGCCTATCCTCCAACTAGCCATTTCTGTGCTCAAAATGACCCCTTCCTCGAAACTATTTTGCTCCTTGTGCCAGGAGAGATTTGAGATTCAAATGATCACATTTTGTTGGGGGGGGGCAGTATATCAACGCAGGTATGGACTCAGGCTGCAATATTAAAATCAACACATCGGTCAACTAAACCTTTAGCTGGTTAACCAGCAGGTGCCAATATTAATTAGTGTTGGCAGATTTTAATTAGTAAGGGTTAACAATTTAGGGCACCCCCATCTTTTATTTATCTGCAGCTACCTTGGATTCTTGCTTGTTGCTGAAACGGGAAATGGAGGTGAAAACAATATGCCAATAGTATATGTATTAGAAATGTGACATTCTTTCAAAAACAGTGACTGGTTTTGTTCGTTGTACCGTACATCATCTATAATAATAATCATAGTAATAATTTATTTATACCCCCCCCCACTCTGGGCGGCTTCCAGCAGAATATTAAAATACAATGATTCAT